>NC_086173.1:80377074-80680105 GCF_023053635.1 Elgaria multicarinata webbii
CAGGCAGCATGGCCAGTGGTCAGGAATACTGGGAGATGTAGTCCAAAAAATATCTGGATGGCCCCATGTTGGAGAAGGCTGTTCTAACAGCTTAAACAGGTTGTTTCCTTTAAACAAAATATGCAAGTATTTGCATGATTGGGTCTGTTGTGATATCAGAGTGGGAGTACTGGGAACACGATATGTTTCTAGTATACATGCATATCAGCTTCTTTCCTGCTGCTTTTTGAATTGAAGCAATAACAGCTTTGGTGTATGAGTGGGAGAGTGGATGAAAAGAAAGAAGAGTAACCGGGATATATAATTTGGAAAATAGAGCATGGGAAAGGATTAACACCTTTGCCCCCACAGTGTGGTCCTGCCAACCCCCATGACAGATATTTCTAAAAGCATCTCCATTGTCATGTCTAGTTTGGCCCTCCTACCTTGGGGAAGTTGTGATATGGAGGCCACTCATTTGTGAAGGTAAACTGGAGTCTGCATTGTTTGCATACAGTCGTGTAGGGTTATTGTACTGCAGGTTTGATATCTGCTTGTTGTCTGTTGGACTTCCTCCAGGAGAAAAGGTTGCTTGTCGTCTGTTTGGAACAGACCCATTATCCTAAGCAGAGAAAGAAACAGAAGTTTTGAAACATAGTTAGCATTGCCAACGTTAAGCAACCTCTCCTGTTAAATGTCACGCCTGTAACAGCAGTTTGTGTGCAGTCTCTCAACTGCTAACAAAACTTCTTTAAAATTATGTAGCCTGCTATCGGTAAAGAACCGCCAAAGAGAGTTTTGTTAGAATAAACAAGGAAATACAAGCTTGAGGAATACAGGACAGCTCTTGTGGAATGTCTGCTGCTATTTGCTTGAGTTGTGCTGCATTTCATTTAGGCTTTGACTGATGTAAATAGTCAAGATTTTTGCAGCAAGTGTCTTAGGTTAATCAGACCAGATCCAAATGGGATAAATTGAATACTTCAGGAATACGGGAAAGCCCCCCTCAGAAAACGTAGATACTTGTCAGTGTTGCTGTGAGACACCACCATGGCTTTAACTATGGTGGTTAAGGGAGAAAGCCAGGTCGTCTTCAGAAGCCACCTTAAACCACAGCTTTAACCACTGTGAATAAGCCTTTTGCTTTATTCACCATGGTTAAAGCCATGGTTTAAGATGTCTTCTGAACCCAGCCCTGCTTTCTGGCTTAACCACCATGGTTAAAGCCATAGTTTAAGGTGGCTTCTGAATGAGGCCAAAATTGTGCTGTTGTACAATGTTAACTACGTTCCTTCAGATTTGATGTGTAGAGAAGAGAGAACCTCTTCCTCTCACTTCTCTCCTTCCAACATACCCAGCTCCCTCTTCTGAATGTTCTAGTTCCTTCCTCCCATCTCAGTTGCAGAGATCTACAACACAGTTGCAGCTCGAGGAGCTCTCGCTGGCCACAGAAGTGGCTGCAATCACACTTTGTTTCCCCCACTCCCCCAGCCATCCACAAATCAATGGTCTGAGCAAGGGCGAGTAGGGAGGAAGACTCCCTAAGTTGCTTTGCTTCTCCCAGCTGCCCAGGTTGTTGGGACATGGTCTCTGCCCTGCCCCTAGCTTTGCTTGGCCTAAAGTGAGGGGGAAGTCAGGCTGCATCCTGCGTGCTCTGGTCTATGTTGCTCAGAGTTCTAGGTGAGAAAGGGGCATGAGAGAGGAAATAGTCACCTTCTTCCAATCCTCCCTTTCCCTAACACCACTTCTGTTATGCTTCAGCTCTAGCATGCAATGAGTCGGAAGTGGTAAACTGCAAGTTATGTATGTAGGTAGGTATGTACATATATAGAGAGAAGGATGGATAGAAATATAGTGGTTTAACATGTATTAAAATAATGTGTCATTTGATTAATTTAAACATCCAGTTTCCTATCATCAATGTTTCAGGGCAATCCAACCCAGAGTAGTCTTATAAGTTCTGAAGCATATTTAAAAATACCTAAGAGAAATAATGCAAGTAAAATGGTACAAACAAAAGGGATCCTAGAGTAGCCATTGTTGCAGTGATTTGGGTATTTATGTTCGCAGTTATATTTTAGTATACGAGTTGCATTTCCATCCATTTGGGCACAACTGGGATGAGCATTAGAGGTTGGCAATGTCAGGTGTTTGCCAAGGCCCCAACACCCCAACAGAGAACCCACTGCTGGGCTTCCGGAACCTGTTCCTCCTCCTCGTCTCCCTTGCTGTGTTGCTGCCTGTTCACCCAGCCACTCCAAGCATGAGGAATAAAAGGAGCAAGGAGAGAGAGCAGCAGGCCTCACCTGCCTTGGCTCCTCCCTGTGGGTAGTGGTAGGCAGAGGGCAAGCAAATGGGCAGTGGTGACAGTGGCAGGGAGGTGGTCTCACTCAGAAAAAAAGGGGCACTTTGGGAATCCCAGAATATAGAATATACAATACACAAATAGGGGAAACCTGTCTACAGAAAACTGCCGTGTGTATTTATTTATTTTTATTTTTTTTAAAAACTGCTGTGAGTATCTATTTTCTACAGGCTAGGTTACAGCTTCCCTCTCAACCCAAACTAGACTGAGAACCCTCCATACCTCCTTGACGAAGTGATGAAGAAAACAAAGTTGATCATTCTTTACCTCCTTTTTGGCTCCTCTTTGTTTTAAATAACCCAGAGGGCCACATTCTCCATGGTGACACTTAATCCTAGGCATTTTGTAAACCACTTAGTATTGAACAAAATGAATTCTAAATACACACTGAATTATTCTACAAAGCTGTAGTTTTTGCCTCAGTGCTTTACTGATAGGAGAAGACGGCATCAGGATGTTAAAGTAAAGTTAACATTAGACTGTTGAGATTCTTTTGGAGTCTTTGCTCAAATGTGCTACGTTGTGGCATTTTTGAAATATTTATCCATAAAGACATCCTAGGCTTGTTTTTCAAGAGATGGGTTCCCAGGGATGGTTTTTGTTTGAGAATGAAAAAGCAGACGTTTTGTAACTTTGTGGACCCTAAAGGAGCATTTCCTCCCAGCAGACATGACCAGCAATTTTACATCACATCCCAAATTTTATTTATTTATTAAAACATTTGTATCCTTCCCTATTTCATTGGGATCTCAGGGTGGCGTACAGATAAAATCAATTCAAGCAGTATAAAACAATAAATAATCTGCACAGCTAAAAGGTATTAAACCATTAACAAAGTAATACCAGCAGAAAATGTAAAACAATTAAAACTATGTGCAACTTTAGGCAAATTTTCGCCCTCAAAGGCTTTGATAAAAAGCCACATTTTAACTTGGTGCCAAAACCAAGCCATCGTCTGTGCCAGTCGGGCATCCAAGGGGAGGCCATTCCACAACCAGGGTGCCACAACAGAGATTGTTCGTCTAAGTCTGGCAAAAAATGTCATCATATGGTATCACACAATTGCTCTACCTGCTTATTGAAGTTTGCTCTGCCCATTATGCAGGAAAACTAACACTCTATGAGAAGTGAAACATTTTTCAAAGTGATCAGGATTGCCTTCCTGCTTATTGGGGTGGGATTGAACTGCTAGGACTAAGGCGTTCATAGAGTCCATCCAAACCAACTGCCCTGTGATGAAGAGAATAAGCAGCCAGCCAAGCAAAATGTCACCATTGCCACTTCTCTAAAGAGGCTATTTAAAGGCCACATGCACTTTTTACTATGCAATGTTTTGTAATTGTTTTTATTGAACTTATGGAAGTCTCTCTAAGAGCTGTATCGACTGAAGAGCTGGGTTAAAATTTTACTTATTTTATTTATTAAAAACATTTGTATCCCTCCCTATATCATTGAGGTCTCAGGGTGGAGAACTGATAAAATTAATTCAAACAGTATAAAACAATAAATATTTTCCGCAGCTAAAAACATATTAAATTATTAACAAGCTAAAATCAGTAGAAAATTTAAAAGCAATAAAACAATTAAAACTATGTGCAGCTTTTAGGCAAATTTAGCCCTCAAAGGCTTTGATAAAAAGCCACATTTTAACTTGGTACCAAAACGAGGCCAACGTTGGTGCCAGTCAGGCCTCCAAGGGGAGGGCATCCCACAACAGGGGTGCCACAACAGAGAAAGCCCTCTCCCGTGTCGCCATAATGTATGTCTCATGTTGGCGGGACACAGAGGAGGGCTCCTCCAACATTTCTCAAACCTCAGGCAGGCATATGTAGGGAGAGGCGCTCCCTCAAGTATCAAGGTCCTAAGCTATTTAGGGCTTTAAATGTCATCGCCTTGAATTCAGACCGGAAGTGGATGGGCAGCCAGTGCAATTCCTTTAAGACTGGTATAATATGCTCTTTACATGATGTTCTGGACAGCAGTCTAGCTGTTGCATTTTACACTAGCTGCAGCCTGCAACTTCCTTGTCATCTTTAAGGGCAGCCCCATGTAGAGGGCATTGCAGCAGTCTAATCAGGAAGTTAACAGCACATGCACTACTGTGGCTAGTTTGTCCCTGTCCAGGAAATGGATGGATGGATGGATGGATGGATGGATGGATAGATAGATAGATAGATAGATAGATAGGCAAATATGTGAGTGAGGGCCTTGCTAGACCTACCAGTTAATGCGGAGAGGAGAAGGAGCGAGGCTGTGCTGCAGCTAGTGTGGGCCGTCGTCCTTTTCTACATGTAAGACGCAACGGGGAAAGGAAAGCCCCATCGCATCCTGCATTTTAAAAAAACCTTAAAGGGCCATGTGCGCAGGAGTGCACCAATGAAAAGGTAAGTCCTTGTTTTTTTTAAAAAAAAAAAAGCGTTCCCGCTCCCCCCTGCCCCTGATTTCCCCCCAATGTATGATGCCCCCCGCTCGCCCATCCGTCCGCTCGCCCCCCACTCGCTCACTCGCCCATCCACCCCCCGCTCGCTATGTCCACCCCCCGCTTACCATGTCCACCCCCTGCTCGCTCGCCCACTCGCCATGTCCGATGCCCCCTCCGCCCCCCCCGTGATCTCCCCCCAGCCCGATGGGCACAGTGCAGAACGCTGTGCCCAGTGCGCGGCTTCTCCTGGCTACTTGCGAGTAAGCAAGCAGCCAGGAAAAGCCACGGAAGTAACTAGACCTTCTACAGCCCCGGGCTCAGCCCGGGGCTGCGGAAAAACCGGGCCATAAGCAGATCTGGTTATCCCGGGTCAATGGAGGGTTTAGCCTGGCCTTACCCTGGGATCCCCTGTGCGTTGTCTGCATGCACAGCAGGGAGCCCGGGCCTCGCTCCAGGCTAAACCCTCATCTAGCAATGGCCTTAGTTGCCTTTCCCAAACAGTTGCCATAAGCAATCATATAAAAAGTATTAGTTTTGCTATCAGTAGGCTCAGCTGAAATAATTTTGGTGGGAGGGAATAGCATATGGTGGTGCACCTATGAGAACTGATATAATTTGATTGTTTATCTTCCAGACTTGGAGGTGTGGATTTCAAGATCACATTTGGCCCCTTCTATCAGAAATATCCATTTTTTTTATCCTTTTCCCCATGGGTTCTGGCTTCCAAACCTACCATAGTCTTTTGGTGGTTCTCCTCTAACCTAACTCCATCTGTATACATTTCCTGTTCTTTGCCCCTATGATATTGCAGAGGATCAGGGAGGGGGAGTGGAAAGACATTGCAGAAGATGTGGCTTCTGATTATGGCCAAGTGCAAAGCTGGGTACACAAAGGAAAAATAAAATTATAATCTTTTCAAATGTTTGGGACAGGCCAATTTGCCCAGAAAAACTGGGGTTGTTCAAGGACCCTCCCCCAAATAAATCAGGTATTAAAGTATTCTTCTTGTATGGTTTACTTAGCCTTTGCTGAATGTTATAAAGCATGTATACAGATTTATTTCCTCCGAAGAAAACCTTTCTGATTTGTTATCGTATTTCCTGCTGAGTCATGTCAAATAGCACACAGGGCCTTTATAACTGCAATAGCTTTGCCAGATATTTTGCTTCTCAAAGGAGAGTTAATTTTTTTTTACTATAAAGCCAAATTAAGAGACTTTGTTTTCCCCTTGTCTTCCTCTTGACATCAACACTGACCTGATAATGCAACTGTTGAGATTCATGTAATTTTAGGTGCTGTGTAATTTTTTAAAATTGCATTTTTAAAATCTCACCTTTCTTTAAAAGATAACTGAATGGGGTTTACAACCAATACTTATAACTGCAAACACAGCGGTATGGTTAAAACTTATGCAACACATTATAAAACAACCCAAAGCCTGCTCTAATGGTGTTGTGCAAAAGGCTAACAGTCTCTTCTAATAGCAAAGGCAGGCTCCTTAGAGAGTGAAGCCCCTAACAATGAGGCCAGTATTAAATAAGGTCCAGTTCCGTGTTCTGGCTAATTTGGCTGGAAGGATCTTAGAGCAGGGTCTTTCCCTTGGAATCTTAAAGGTCGGGAGGATTCAGACACTTCCACTTGCTTTTTCAACTGCCTCTGAGGCTCTGCAAGACAGTTACAAGTCCATTGGTGAAAATTATGTTTCCCAGCTATTACTGCAGGTTACATATGTCATACTTTCTCCAGTATTGTTGAAAAGAACCAGTCCCCTCTATGCAATTCTTCATGAGCAGCAGGGCCAGTGTCAAGGGTAGGCACTGTTTGGGCACATGCCAAGGGCCCACATCCCAGCAGGGGCCGACTGACAAGAACCCCTGGACCTGTTCCTCTTCTTCATCATTGCAACCTGTTTGTTCCTTTGGCTCTTGCCCTGGCCCAGCCAATGGTGGGGATGAGACGGAGGAGCAGTAGATGCCACTGTCAGTTTGCTCCCTGGCCCTCTGCCTGTCAAGCAAGCAAGTGAGAGCAATAATGAAAAAGAGAATGAGCATGAGCAATACCAGGTGGGGATGATATCAGTGAGAAAGTAGCTTCTCTGAGAGGGAGGGGCTGCTGAGAGTGTCTCGCCCAAGGGCCCACAAAATCCTGGAGCTGGCATTGATTGCCAATTTGAAGCCTTTTTCATACCAGATCTCCACAACCTGATAAAACTAAGCACCAGTATATGATAGTGGAAATATTAAGGGGAAAATAATATTCTTTTAATACCCTTAGTGGAGTTCCCCACCCCTACCCCTACAATAGTCTGCAAGAGAAGTTGCTGAAGTTTTATCATGAGGAATAGAAGGAGATATTTTTCTAGGAAATGTGGTTTGTTAAAATACCTACCATCCTGTGAATACCTCCTCTTGGAACAGATTTGGGAGTGAGTGGGAAGGGAAAGGCAAAACCAGACAGACAGTGTTCAAGTCTGTACGATATGAAGCTGTATAATCTCATGGAACTTTATCAAATTTCATTTTATGTAAACTACTTTCTCACAGGCAGCAAGAGATAACATCTCTAGTACCCATTGTTCCATGTTCAGCCAAACCGGAATTGTACAGGCTTGAAGAATGAGGTGGTTGGCCACATGCCCCATCTTGGATAGACTACAAAACATCAATATTCCAGTCGAGCCCTTCCCAGAATCAGCTGCCTGGGCGTGTGGAAACAGACTGGTGGTTAGTGGTAGCCCGGGACACAGGCCCTAGTTGACCGTAGCATCAAAATTGTCATTCTCCAAGTAGAAGAGATACTGCTAGCAAAATATAAGTTACCTGTCATCTCCTCCCCACCCAACATCCTCTACACATTGAACTGGCTCCACAGTTCTGGAACTCCCACCCAGTTGACTTGTGCTTAGCTGCTTCAGTACAGACCATTCAGAAAGCCTTGAAAACCTGTCTCTTTACTGCAGCATTTCCTTTATACTGTGAATGATTTGTGGGATTGACAGCAATTTGCCTCTTAGTACATCTATCTGATCTTGTATCATTCTTCTTTGTACATCACTTTGTATGGGCTTGATCCTAAAAAAATCTTATAAATACTTTGAATAAAAAAATAAATAGTACCACTGGGGTCAAAATCATGATCATGAGGTATAAAGGCCTTCTTCACATTTAACATTAAGGGACACTATCCCATCATAAAAACAAAACCCAGTTACTCACAGGATTAAAAAAAACCCTACGGAATTCACACACTTCACACACAGAGGAATGCTCTTAAAATGTTCCTCTTAAAAGCATTCACATGATATGTTAGTCTATTCTGTACTAAATGGAAGTTTTTGGTAAACTGCTGAACCAAGGGGTTGTAAGCTGGAATGCAATATTCCTAAATGTTCCCATATGTGCCCCATAAGGTATTATTATCACCTAAAGTTTTGAAGGCATTAAATTAGGCAGGTCCAGAAGGGAACTTCTGGACCTCCAGTTATTTTGTTCTAGGCTAAAATTCACATCATCCCTCACCAATGGCTGAGCTGGTTTGGGCTGAATGGAATTGTAGGACAAAATGTCAGACAGGACACAAATTGTCCACCTCTGCTTTAAATGAGTATTACTAGCTTTCTTGTTTCATCACCAGGAGTACCAGGATGTGTAGTGTTTTAGAGTGTTCAACTGGGACTCGGGAGATCCAGGTTCCCCACTCATCCATGAAGCTGATTGAGTGACTTTGGGCCACTCACTGACTCTCAGCCTAATCTACCTCACAGGGTTGTTGTTGTTAGGACAAAATGAAGAGGAGGAGGACAGTATAAGCCACCTTGATTTCCCTGCAAGAGGAAAAAAGGTGGGATATATCACGTAATAATAATCACTAGCTAGCTGTCATTTGTATGCATACAGCACCTGGTGAAATTCCCTCTTCTTCACAACAGTTAAAGCTGCAGGAGCCCTGCCCACTTTTGTATCTGGCTCCTGCACCTTTAATACCTTGCTATTTACTGTGTAATCTGTACAGCACCATGTACATTGATGGCGCTATATAAATTAATAATAATAATAATAATAATAATAATAACTGTTGTGATGAAGAGGGAATTTCACCAGGTGCTGCATGTATGACACCTGCTGAAATTTCCTTTTCAATACAACTGCTAAAGATACAGGAGCCCTGTCCTTCTTTTCATATGGTCACCCTAGCCAGTGTGAGCAAAGGACCTGTCACTTTGCTCTCCCCCACCCCCTTTGGATTGCTCTCTAATTCATTATAGAAGACTACAATAGATACAACCTATTTCTCTTTGTTTGGTTTTTTGTTTGTTTGTTTTAAAAAAGAATAGAGGCCCTACTGCTTTTGGCAGTGCACAACAGAAGACAAAGTATATGCAGATTATAGTAACAGTAACATTGGCAGCAAGTAGGTCATTATATCAAAAGCTGAGTTAAGTGCTATCTCTGGAGAGGCATTTTAAATTGCCTGGTGTATTTGAAGCTACTGGATTTCCTTCCAATAAATCCTTTCATTAAGGCCTATGTTTTGCAAGATTTACACATGTTCAGCAGCATCTTGCTTCAAAATGTGGTAGGTTTCCAAAAGGCGGGGGGGGGGGGGAGGGAATTGGCACACATTTGCTTAGCCTCATTTCTGTTTGAAGTGAAAAAGGATTTGGGTATATAAATGTAATTTCCTTTCCTGTTAGAATTAGTGAGGTCATCTAACATCATATTACAATAATCTACAGAAAAGAAATAAAACAAAGAATGAATAAAGCACTGATAAAGGGATGTTTCAAAGGGTTCAGATATATGGGTAAATTGAAAAAACCTAATCTTTTGAACTTTTGTCTGAATTTTGTACAGTTAGTGGGAATTATTTCTATGTTAAAATGCATAGGATTGGGCTGCACAACCTTTAATTTTGCAGGGAAAGAATTGTGAGTGAAAAGCAGTATTTGTATTACATTTATATCTAATACAATATGTATTAGATATAAATAAATATTTAATAATATTGTATTAAATATATATAAATAAATATATACTTATTGGTAACTGTTCAGCACCAGTTTCTGCAGGTGTATATATCATCAGTAAGAGCATTCATTTCATTGATACCTGTAACTTTCTAGAGCACAGCTCAAACAAACCAGTTTAAGTAATTTATTTAAGTGCAAACAAAGGCTGTGTTTTGTTTGTAGGCGAATTAACCATTTAAAAGAAAGAAAATGTACAAAATTATGCATGGTGCAGAAAAAGTGGCCACGGAGACATTTCTCTCCCTCTCTTATAATATTTCATCCCTCTCTCATAATACTTCATCCCATGAAGTGATTGGTGGGAGATTCAGGACTAATAAAAGGAAGCACTTCTTCACCAGCACATAGTTAAACTATGGAATTCGCTTCCACAAGATGTAGTGATGGCCACCAATTTGAATGGCTTTAAAGGGAGTTAGACAAATTCATGGAGGAGAAGACTATCAATGACTACTAGACCTGATGACTATATGCTACCTCTAGTATCACAGGCAGTAAGCCGATGTACACCAGTTTCTGGGGAACACGGCTGGGAGGGTGCTGTTGCACTTATGACCTGCTTGTGGATTTCACGTGGGTGGCTGGATGGCCACTGTGTGAACAGAATGCTGGAATGGATGAACCCTTGGTCTGATCCAGCAGGGTTCTTCTTATGTTCTTATATTCTTATAAGTGAGTGGTTCAGGATTCTGTTCTGACCTATGTTGTTTATATTTATTGGATTGGGTCCAGTATTGTGTGAACTCCACAAACTGTATGGTCCTGGAGGTGGGAGAGGGGGGAGGTGATTTTTGCTGATTCCCTTCCTTCCCTGAAGATCTATGTACTTCTAAAAATCTGCTATGGAGGCCCTCCAATATTGTGTATGAGGTGATGCTGGGGACTGTAGGGGAATCGAAGAATCAGCAGAAATTTCTGTCCTTCCCCCGCTTTTTCCAGCAGGGAATGTCCACTAGATTCTTATTCCCTCTGCCAGTGGAAGGGGCCCGTCCATTCACAGGCCCTTTCTACACCTAAGGATTATCCCAGGCAAATGGAGGGATCATCCCTGCCTGCTCCCGGGATCCCCTGTGTGTCATTTCCATGCACAGGGATGATCCCAGGATGATCCCTGGAAAAAAGGCAGGTGTAGAAACGGCCACAGACAGGCAAATTTGGATCCATCCTGTTGTATTTCTAAACAAAAACAAGAAGAAAACTATATATTGAGCAAACATGATGATACACCCCCCAATGACAGTTCTGGAGATTCAGAGCATCTCTCATTCTGTATAGTATGCAAACATTTACCAAAGAAACAACTCTCATAAAGCGTCTGTTAAGGGTTGCTGTATCCCTCAGAAAGTTAGAATATAAAGCCTGAAGTGTATTCAAAATGTGTTTTGACAGTTGATCAATGGAAAAATCAAATAACCAGAAAGGAACTTTGGCTGCAGTCATACTATTTAGCCTCAAGAATTTTCTTTGTTAACGTAAAACTTTCTCAAATAGTGGCTTAGCAAAATACCTCATTTCCTTAAAATGGAAAGTCTTAAACCTTGATACAAAAAGTTCTGCTTTATGAGTGTTCAGGTTTGATGTATATTTATTTAATACTTTTAAAAGAGATTAAATGTTTCCTATAATTGATATATGGCAAATGCTTTAGCCACAGACTCAAGTTTAAGATTAATTATTACTACTCTTTTGTAAGTATTTGACCTCAGCACTCTGCGAGGTGATAGTGAGCTTTTCCACATGAGTGATTTATTGCATGCTCATGATTGGTTGCTCACAGAAATTTGTGGGTCCTTTTCATGGTGTCGTCAGCCTCCAATACCTCTCCCACCGTTTTCAAGCAGGAATCCACCATTTTATAAAAGCCTGAAAATACTGTAGTAAATCGAAATTACGTAATACAGCAGCGTTGTCTGCTGGTGTAGTGTTATAACTGAAACATATGGCAAGGAACTGGCAAAAATGGTGTGTGTAGCGGGGTGGAGAGCACATGTATTGTGCTGATTGTTAAACCTGCGAAGACTCTAGAAGACAAAGCTGCAGTATGGCTGCAGGATCTTAGCTAAATGTGGAGAAGCCCAGTATGTAATAAAACATGGTTTGATAACAGAATAAATAAAGATGCATAGGAGAGGGTTAAAAATGCCAAAGAGAATATAATCTGGCTCTTATTATATCCTGAAACACAAATCCAAGAGGAATATGCATTTGGCTTTTTATTAGAATATTTAAGAGTTTTACAATGACCTGTAACACAACTGGATGAATGAGGCAATGATATAGTTAGTAAGCCTAAGAATGCCTAATTACCATATGAAATCTAATCTTTAAGTAAAGCACTTGCATCAGGCAACAGTTTCATTATTAATATCTGGATCTCATAATACGGAAAAATATGCAAACTGCAAGGAATGTTGGAAAGAAGTAGAAAATATTTTTCTCTTACACACTTTGAAAATGGAGTATTTACTAGTTTTGTCTTATTTATGTAGAATCACTTATTTTTAAACTTTAATGTGTTTTATATTATAAAACACATTCAAGATTAAAAATAAGGAAAACAGAGAACATAAGACTAGAATACTGTCTGTCCAGGGGGAATCCTGTTGGATTCAAGATTTCAGAAGGTCTTAAGTCAGGGATTTGCATATAAATCCTTTTCTTGGCAAACTCAGGCCATAGCTAGACCTAAGGTTTATCCCTGGATCATCCAGGGGTCAAACCTGTTCACCTAGGTGACACACAGGGGGTCCAGTGCTCAGGCAGGGGTGAACCCTGGATGATCCCAGGATAAACCTTAGGTCTAGCTGTGGCTTCAGACGCTCTGTCCTCCTAGTTACGTTACTAACAATGAGATTTGGAGAGTGCCAGCATTGTGTCTGTATTCTCTTTCTTATCACGTTTCTAAACTCTTAGAGCTGTCAGGTGTATGTTTCCTTTCCCCAGAGGGATTCATACTTGGTTACTGTTTCTAAAATATTAGGATTAATAAGGAGCACTTTGTTTTCTGTCCTCCCAAATGTAAATCAATACACATAGAACTTTGTGAAGCAGAGCAGTCTTTTAAATATCTCATTACTTTGCTGTCTGTTGCTTTCTCAGACCTTCCATTTTCATTTCTACAACTTGTTTAGCATAAGTTGTTTATCTTCAAAGACATGTTCAGTTAGGGATTCACAATAATAGGCAAGGGGTTTGCTACTCAGCAAAATATTTAAGAGCAGTTTTATCATACCTTGATTGGAAATCTACTTATCTACTGTCTTTAGACTCTACTGTAGGGGTGAGGAATGTGTGGCCCTCCAGACTGCAACTCCCATCAGCAGAGCCAATAATGAAGGATGATGGGACTTGCTGTCCAACAACATCTGGAGAGTCACATGCTCCCCACCCTGCTCCCGTGGCTGTTGCGCTGAACATATCATTGTTAAGGCCATTTTGCATGAAGTCATTTTGGTTGAATGAAAAAAAGCTGCAACCTGGATAATATGTTTAGCCAACTTCCTGTTCTCCAACTCAGCCAAACTTGTGCCCAGGTCTTCCCATAGTGCACCAGTAGACTGCATATTTTCCTTGTAAGCTTTGTTCTCATTGAGTACAAGAAACCAGGCTTAAAGTAAAAACACAATACATGCCTCATCCTTCTATCTTGTTATATGTCTTCTTTTTTCCTTTGTCTAGCTCTTGCTGTTTAGTCCTTCTATGTGCTTTTGTTCCTGCTTTCATTTATAATCCCAGTCCTGCTTCCCCCTTCTTCCTTTTATTTGCTTGCATTACTTCTTTGACACCCCTTCCTTGGATTATCTCCTGGCTTGTATAAATTTTAACCAGGGAATTTGGTTATGTCCTGGCTTTGATGCTCTGTGTATGATGCCTTTGCAACTTGACCTGAACTAACCTTGACCCTGAGCATCCTTCCTACATAGCCTGCCTGATGACCTGCTCATGACAAGGCACTTGGGCTTAAAAAAACACAGAGATTATGAAACTGCAAGTTCCTTTTTAAGAAATGGACAGGCAGTGTCATAAAGCAGGCAGTGACATAAGAAAACAGACATTGCCTTCTAGATGTATGCATAAAACTGTTACCAATGAAGTATGGATTTAGAAGAAGAGAGATAAGTTTAAAACAATTCTGTTTTTAACATTTCCTTTCTTATCTCTTTCTTGAAGGGGTTCTCCCTTTTCTTAATCTGTTTTATCTCCCCTTCTCTCTTTCCAATTTATAAGCAGCTGCAAGGTTGGACATTTTGAAAGTGCATTGAGCAACAATTTTGTTTTCCTCTTCTTTTGTTTGTAGAAATACAATGCCCAGCCCTAATACCATTCTTATACCATTCTTTAACCATTATTGCTCCCTTATGCCATTTTCTGGTTCTTCACGATTATTCACAATAAAACAAATTTGTGACATTAACTTCTATATGAAAATCTTATTATATTCGGTCATTTTGTATCAATAAACCAATTAATTTGTTTTAATTAACATCTTCAGTCTCTTGCCTTTTACACTGGTTCTGCTTTACCTTCTGACCAAAAGGGTTGCAAAAGTGCAAATTCAAACTCAGATTAGACTACCAAATTAATACTGCATCATTTATTACCCAGTTCAGGAAGTTTTAAGTTTCTTGTATAATGCCTTTGCAAGTTGACCAGAGAATTAGTCCTGTGTGCCTTTCCTATAGACTGTGTAAATTTTAACTATGGTTTGTTTGAAACAAGCCACCTTCAAACTATGGGTTATGAAACCAGCCATAGTTAAGATTAACCACAGTTTAGGATTCAGATGTAAGGCTAAATAATCTAAAATGGGAGTGAAAGCTTCCAATCTCCACAGGAATTTGAGGATTTGAAACTAGCTACTTGGTGGAGTAAATATGCTGCTTTTCACACCTGGCTTACACGTTTCTTTTCTTCTGTCCACCACTGCCCCATTTGCTTCTGCCTCTGACCCCTCTTCCCTATTGTTCCCTGTCAGCTGTAACTTATCCTTCTGGCTATATTGCTAGTGCACATGTGTCTTCAACAACCATTACACCAGTCAGCTACCCTCAGTGCAAATCTTTTTGTTCTTTTCCTTAGGCCAGCCTTCCCCAGCATGATGCTCTTCAGATGTTCAAAGGTTGCCTTAGGGCAGTTGAGAGTAAGAGTTGCTGTAATTGCTACTGTCACAAAAGCCCTGTTCCCCCTAAAGCTTGGGGAAACAGCGGCCATGGCTAGACTTACCGTGTCTAGTGCTACGGATGGGGGAAGATCTTGTGATAGAATCACGAGATCTCCCCCACTGTCTACAGGCGGCGGTGTCCCAGGAGGAATAGGACGTCACACCTGCCATTTTGTTTTGTTTTGTTTTTTTAAAGGAGAAGGAGCACATGAGCGTTCGAACACAAAACGTAAGTTTTTTTTTAATAAAAAAATTCTCCACTCCCCCCACCCTTGATGGGCAAAGAGCTCCTGAGGAGCTCTGTGCCCCATGCCCGGGTCCCAGCTCTTCACGGTTACTCGCAAGTAGCTGGGACAACCTGCAACGCCCGGCCACATGTTCTGCAGTCTCGGGATCATCCTGAGACCATGGGAAAAGTGGGCTAAAAGGGTAGGACGATATCCCGGGCCAAGGGAGGGATCATCCCTCCCTGCTCCCAGAATCGCCTGTGTGTCATGTGAACGCACAGGGATGATCCTGGGGTGATCCCCGGGATATCGCCCCATCTAGCCATGCCCAGGGTCATAACCTTACCTTCCCATTCAGCTCTCAGACAGTAAGGCTGGTTTGGTTGGGAGGGGAGGAGCACACTTTGTTGCAGAGGCTTAGGTAGGAATTTTCATTCTATATTACAAATTATAGATCTTATAGAGATTGCACAGCAATAAACTTGATTGCATCAATCTTTTACCAAACAATTTTGAATTGTGGTTACATAAAATCAGAACAAAAATCCTAGCTCAGAAAAATTCAGTTCAATTTAACTCACTGTTAGGGAATTAACTACATACATTTCTGCTCAGGGAAACATCCCTATAAGTGACAAAATTGGAGAAAGAAAACTACAACAATGTGAACAAAATCAGAAATAATATACACTCCCCCTGCCTTTGCAGAGATTAATTAAAACCTTAGAAGCTTTCCCTCAGGCACTCGTAAAACAAAAATATCCCAAATTAAAACAATATATGTTTGATCCCCCAAACAGAGAAAACAATAACTAGGAGGAAAACAATTTCCATATGGTTTAGAGAAGTTTTCCTTCATGTCTCTTGAAATTAATGTAGTTCAATTGTGGGATTCTTCCAAAGCATTTGCACTCTAAACAACTGTATACAGAAATAAAGTGTCCTATAACTTTTTAGAAACAAGACTGTCCTGGATATCTCTGCCTTGGGTTACTCATTCTTCACATTCTCCCATCCACAATACTATGTCCACTGAGAAAACCATGAAAAACTGAAATGCTCCAGATACCCACATCAAAACATTTTTAGCTGAAACAGCCTCAAAATGCATTTATAGAATCTTGAACAGTAAAGCCAGATACATAAGGCTTACATTTTGTAAAAAGAGTATATAAACACTGTGAGTTAAATCTTGGCTGAAGAATTTGATTTGGGATATTGGGATTTCCCTGTTTAGGCTGGTGTGAAAGTTATGAAATACATTTTTCAGTAATCTGTGGTTTCATCCATGAAACTGAAACCTGCAATGCAACCTTATGTTTGCTGTCCAGCAGCTCAATTGTAACAAAAGCACAGTGTGTTTCTGCACAGTTGCATGCTGGCAGCCAGGATATTAGCAGATCAGGTAAAAGTTTGAGAAGAAGCTGTATCACAAGACTATTCTTCGGAAGGACTGCCCTTGTGGGAAAGATGTATCCTGAATTTGGAAACAGAGTGAAACTAGCTTATCTCAATCTTTGTTTAAAACACTCTAGTTATTTATATAAATGAGTACCATCATCTTCTCTTTTGCTTGAGACAATCTCTGCTAAATGCTCCATCCAACGAACGTTTTATTGCACGCTCGTTACTGGGCACTCACGGAGTTTGCTCAGGTCCCTCACCTGACGTCATCTGCCTTCTGCCCCTTCTGGCCTTCCTTGTGTGACAAAAAAACCCTCTCATTAAGTCAGATTTTTTTTAAACTTGGAATCGCTGCTCTCTCCTGCTGTGTGCAGGAGAAGTAGCACCACTAGAACAGCGGACTCAATGGGCCTCATGCTCGTTCTGTACTTCCTCTTTTGAAAAGAAGTAACTGAGGAAGGAAAACATAGGCGGAAAAGCGAGATAGGGAGCATGTGATGGAGCTCTAAGAACACAACAACAACAAAACCCAAAACCCACTAAAAGCTCCATCACACCGGGGTTAATACACTCCCTACCTTCGCTTCTCTGTCCGTGTTTCCAGAGGTGTTTTTTTTAGAATAAACCTGGATGATAATTGTGAAAGTGGGTCTTCCTGTGTGTGTGTGTGTACTTTTTATCCTTTAGTGTAAAATCCTGTAGAATCAAGCATCTTATCTTTGAAAATAACAACAAATAAAACATATTGAAACAAAACAACATGTGTAGTGATATGTATGTTTGGTAAATCTGTCAATTTCAGTTTCTCATTTTTCTGACCTTCTGTTCATTCTGTCCTGCTTCCCTTTAAAAAAAAAAAATGTTTGCACTTCAGTTTGTACACCTTTCATATGCATTTCTCCTAATTTTTGTA
This sequence comes from Elgaria multicarinata webbii, assembly GCF_023053635.1. Classification (NCBI taxonomy): domain Eukaryota; kingdom Metazoa; phylum Chordata; class Lepidosauria; order Squamata; family Anguidae; genus Elgaria; species Elgaria multicarinata. The sequence goes on from NC_086173.1 coordinate 80,394,575, forward strand.
CACAGTTTTTATCATATTTCCCTTCATAATGCTTTTTTGTATCTGTGGAAATACAGGAATACATGCATTTTTGTACAGACTTTCCTCTAATATGTGCATTTTTCTATGGAGAACCACATTGCAAAATCCAGAGAAGTATAATAACAAAGGACAACTGCATTCCAGTTTACATATTGTTTCAGAAATTGCAAGTTTGATAAGTTCATACCAAAATCCACTCCTAGTGATATGTAATATAGAGAGAATCAAAGTAAAAACAAAGAATCAAAGAACAAAACTTGATGTGGAGGAGATCTGTGAATAGAATATCCCAAAATGTGTCTGGGAGAATGGAGTGTTGTCTCTCTCTCTCTCTCTCTCTCTCTCTCTCTCTCTGTGTGTGTGTGTGTGTGTGTGTGTGTGTGAGAGAGAGAGAGAGAGAGAGAGAGAGAGAGAGAGAGAGAGAGAGAGAGAATTTCTTCCTTACATTGTTTTTTTCTGATTCTACTTATATACTTTGATTATACTAATCAAAGTGCTATTTGTCCTGCAGGGCAAAACATAGTACATACAGGTACCTTACATGTACATGTATGTTTGCCCCTGTATGTTTTGTCTTGCAGTACAAATAGCACCTTTGGTGAAGGGTAATTGCCTTCTTGAGCAAACAATAGTTAAGGGAACCAAATTTAATTGGCATGGGGAAAGGTTGAAACCCTCATCCACCAGCACTGCAGGCTCTATCTAAATCACTCCCTGTCTGCCTCCAGCACACTTAATATGAAACTTAATATGGCAAAGGCTGAATTGCTTGTTTTTCCTCCTAAACCCTCTCCTCATCTCTCATTCTCTCTTACTTTCAATGATGTTACGCTTACTCCGGTCAAGGAAGCTCGTAGTCTTGGCTTTATATTTGATTCCTCGCTCTCCTTTATTCCTCATATTGAGGCAGTAGCTAAATCCTGTCGTTTTTTCCTGTATAATATTGCCAGGATTCAATCATTTTTGTCTGTCTCTCCTGCCAAGACTCTTGTTCATGCATTGGTTATTTCTCGGTTGGACTACTGCAACCTTCTTCTCACTGGCCTTCCTTCTTCTCACATCAGTCCGTTGGTTTCTGTTCACCACTCTGCTGCTAAGATCATCTTCTTGGCTCGCCGCTCTGACCATGTAACTCCACTTCTGAAATCTCTTCATTGGCTTCCAATTCACTTCAGAATCCAATATAAACTTCTCCTGTTGACCTACAAAGCTTTTCACTGTCTAGCTCCTTCCTATCTCTCCTCTCTCATCTCACACTATTGCCCCGCTCGTGCTCTTCGCTCCTCTGATGTCATGTTTCTCGCCTGCCCAAGGGTCTCTACTTCCCTTGCTCGGCTTCGTCCATTTTCTTCTGCTGCCCCTTATGCCTGGAACGCTCTTCCAGAACATTTGAGAACTACAAGTTCAACCACAGCTTTTCTTTTTCCTAAAGCTTTTAAAACTTGATTTTGTTCTGACTTTATACTGTTAGTTTTACCCTACCCAGTGCCTGTTTACCCTACCCTGTGCCTGTTTGCATTCTCTTCCCCTCCTTATTGTTTTATTATGACTTTATTAGAATGTGAGCCTATGCGGCAGGGTCTTGCTATTTACTGTTTTACTCTGTACAGCACCATGTACATTGATGGTGCTATATAAATAAATAAATAAATAAATAAATAAATAAATAATAATAATGCCCCCCCTGCCCGATCGCCCGCCCGCCTGCCATGCCCGCCAGATCACCCGCCCGCAATGTCCGATGCCCCCTCCGCCCCCCCGTCCGTGTTCTCCCCACCCTGGCTCCGCTCTTCCCCCCATCTCTCCCGCCACGTCCACTCTTTCCCCCCGGCCCCCATCTTCCCCCCATGATTCCCCCCCCCAGCCTGATGGGCACAGTGCTTCTATGGAGCACTGCAGCCTGTCCACTGCTTTTCCTGGGTACTCACGCATAAGTGCAGTAGCCAAGAAAAGCAGCGGACCCATCCACACACCCGCGGTCCCAGCCTCAGCCCGACCTGAGGCCGGGACCACAGGAAGAACCGCACTACAAGCGGTTCTGGTTAGCACGGTGCCAGGGCGGCTCGAGCCCTGGCTGAGGCCAGGATCCCCTGTGCATAATCTGGACGCACAGGGACGAGCACGGGACGAGCACCGCGCTAACCCGTGGTCTAGCAACTACCCCAGTGTCACAAATGTCATGGCAGAACCGAGTTCAAATACAAATTGAGGCAAGGAAGTATTCTGAAAACGTTGTAGTCAGCAAAGGCTCTTAAGCCTGTACATTCGTTTAAATATAGGGAAAGGCTTTCTAGAACCCCTCTTCTGACAATCTATCTTGATTGAGAAATCTATCCCATAAATGAGAACAATGCTGAACAGTCTGTCTCTGTTCCACCCTTTTGAGTTGCTGTCTCATCCTGGGTGACACCCCTGAAATCACTTCCCCTGCAAAGTCTTGTTCCTGCCCAGTTCCCACATCCTCAGGCTGTAAATCAGAGGGCTGATTCAAAGTCTTATCTTGCAGCTGTAGTTGAAAAGAAGTCCCATCCTCCCTCATATGGGAGGCTAGGCAGAGCCATACTTTCAGGTCCTAAACTTCCCACAACTCTACTGGATTCTAAATCATCCTGGTCTGATTTCCAAACCTTGGTTCCAAAGTTGTAGGGCCCACAGTGGAACTTGGGCTAGGCCCAACACATGCTGATTCATCAGGATAACTCAGAGTTTTAAAACATTGTGGGTTGCCATGGTGTGCCAACCAGGCCAAAAAGACTGGGCAATAGTCCACACTGCAATTTTAAAACTTTGCTTTCTCACAAGACATAGATTAAGATTTTTCAGGTTTCCAGATTCACAGTAAAATTCTGAATAAAATGGGCTTGATGTTTGGTATTCCATTTATATTTATTTATTTATTTATTTATTTATTTATTTTAATGCAATATGACTACAGCATTTATTATATCTTAAGAACAGATTGCCTACTGGCCCATTGTGAAGCTTGAAATTTGGGCATTTCATTTAGCAGCTGTCAGAATTTTATTATGTTAGTAGATTGATGGATCCAGATAGAGAGCAGAAAGAGCTCAAAGTACTAGGATTAGGAATGTATGGATCTGTCAGATGTCTTTCATTATGTCGTTTGGTCATTCACAGAATCAGATTTTTTTAATGCACAATTCCAGTAACGTGCACTTGTACATTTGCACAAATCCCCCCCAAACTAAACAACCAGTCCATAAGTAAACACGACTTGGAAAATTCCAATCCACTGCAGAATCCAAATATCAGATTCATGGAAATCTGAACTCATTTGAGACTGTTTGAGCTGAAAACTAAATTTGGTAGGAAATATACTTTAGAATAGGGATCAGCAACTAGATTTGTCCGGAAAGCCAAATCTGGGCCCCAGAGAAATACCAGCTGGTCCCTCAGTTCACAATACAGAGGCAATACATGTTTGTGGAGGAGACAGAGGCAGTGGCTGTGGCAATAGAACTTTCTGGCAGTCTACCTTGGGTGGGGAGGTCAGGCCTGGTGCACCACCTGCCTTCATCTCCTACTAAAGCTGCCCCACTTGTAAAAGTAGCCCTGGTCAGCCACTATAAACAGTTAGCTCAATTTCAAGGAAGGAAGAAGGTTCTGAAGCTTCCTGGTGACATGAAACCTTCCCCCCAAGATGAAATGCTCTGTTAGTAAATAGATGTTGAAAGTACAGCTTTGGAATAGCTACCGTTTTGTTTTTGTTATTTGTCTTCAGTTTGACTTGGCATGTCATGTTCCTGAAAGGATAACCAGACAACATCCAGAGCAGTGCTTGTGAGGCATGCAATATTTGGCAGAACGCTGTGCATTTGAAAACTAACAATGAGTCCAGGAGGGGATCTACACTAGTCAAGTTAGAATATATCTTACCATTTTTAAGTGTGTGTTTGGTAGTATTTCACCACGTGACGTATAGTTTGTGACGTTTTATTGTTGTCCGTTCTCTGGTTTTTATTTTGAACTTCTCTGAAATAAGTCGTTCTATTTCTTATGATGTGGCCAATTTCATCGTATTAAATGGGTTTCCTGTAGTTCTTAATTAGCCAATCACATTCCTGGGGGTGGGGGCATGTTTATGTAATTTCTGCGCCCAAAGTTGGAGCCTTTTTTTCCTTCAAGACACTTTTTTGCAGCCACTTCCAGTTTCACATTTGGGAGGCTGCTAGCTGGATTGTTTGTAGGTGGAGGATTGTCTCAGAGAGAAGAGGAAGTGGGAGGGGAAATTGGCAGAATGGAACAAAGGGATTTATTTTCTTAGTGTGGCCAAAAGGAATGCATTCCCATGGAAAGAGAAAAGTAAGTAAATGTTTTAAAAATTGCTACGTTTTAAATCGTTCAAAAACAAAACATTCAATGACTGTAAAAACATTTCATATACTAGTGTAGATCCCCTCCAGGTCTGCTTGGATGTCATAATGCTGATATAACATTGTAGCCTTTCGTTGTAGAGATGATGGGTGCCTACAAGTGGCTAGTCTAATGTTAGAGTTGAGGGGCAAGAGATAGTCTTATGCTTATGATGCTGCTTATGCTTGATAACATTAAATACCTGAAGTGGAGAGAAAACAATTTAGGAAATATTTCCTTATTCAACACTGTTGCATAAACCAAACCTTTTTCACTATCTTGATTTTTAGCATCTTTGTGTTTACTCAGTGACTGTCAGGATTATACGTTATTTTTTTCTGCAATTTTCCCGTGATTGTAGGCTCAGTGCAGAAAGAAATTGGCTTAGTTTGGACATACATATCATGGCTTAATAAATCAAGAAATGCACAAGCACTGTGCCACATGCTTTATCATGTGGCCCCTTTCCTCTTCTCATCTAGGCATGCCATAAATAACCCAGAAAGTCTTCAATTAACCATAGTTTCCTGTTCCACCCAAATAGGGGAAAACATGGTTACCAGAATTGAAACAGGCCAGATTCTTAAACAACAATTTAAAGGTGATTTGTTTCTGGCTTGTTCTGATCTTGGTAATCATATAGTTTCCTAGTTTGGATGTAACGGGAAATGATGGTTATTGAATATTTTCTTGCATACCAAGATTTATATATTTATCTATAAAATTGTAAATAAATGGGCCTCCAAAGTAGCTTACAATTTTTTTTAAAAAAAACTAATCTTTAAAACACTATCACAATAAACAGATTCAGAGCAAGGGAAACCCAACTTTTAAGAATAGAGTAGAATTAATTACATTTAACACCACCCAAAAGTTGTATGGTACAAAGGTGTTATTGGCCTGCCTAAGACTAAAGGAAAGATAAAGCCAGTCAAACCTATCTTAGGGAGGGTGTTCTATAATCAGGGTGCAGCCACAAGAAAAAAAAATCCCTATCCCATGTTTCCACCACTCTAACCTCTTTTGGTGATGGTGGGAAATACAGCATGGCCTCTAGTGCAGATCTTAAAATATGGGTAGGTTCATATGGGAGGTGGCAGTATTTAACGTTACATATCCCAGCCCCAAACCACTCAGGGATTTAGAACAAGCATCTTGAATGACACCCAGAAACAAAATGGAAGCCAGTGCACTTGGTACAAATCCAGTGTAATTTAGTGCAAGTACAACTTCATATTTTTATTCATTTTCATTTCATTTATTACATTTCTATACTGCCCAATAGCCAAAGCTCTCTGGTCAGTTTACAAAGGTTAAAAACCTTAAAAATACAACATTGTGCACCTCGTAGTGTTGACTACTACACTTAATAATATGGACCTAGTTAACTAGTAATCAGATGGCCATGCCTATAAAACCTTCCATGAGAACAGCTTTTCTCACCTGGGACACCAAACAAATTATTCCTCTGTATTATTAATAGACAAGTTATGTCCATACATAACAGGATTTTCCGAATGATTCAGTGCCACATAAAAAGAAATTGACAATGTTTGTTACACTTAGGACATGCATTTTCCCTGAAAAGGAACCAAAGAATTTCACTGTGATCAGAATTATTTACCTACAGTATTGGTTGCTTGGTTACAAATGGAGCTATATTAAAATTGTATGAAATGATTGCAGAGTGATTTATTCACAGGAAGTTACTATGTGGAAAAGACAGACATCAACTGAGGCATTAACAGAAACATTGTTAACTTTCCCATGGGCTTCAGTTACATAGGTAAAGCACAGCAAAACTAAGGATATGGATTACACATGAGTTTTAAACTCTTGTCTCAAGATGTATTTTCAAGTGGTGTAATAGTTAGGACAGTTGTGGATAGAATCAGGGCTGTTTGAGCATCTCTATACCTCTTCCTGCAACTAAGTGGAAGTTTGCTACATATTTGTTGAGATAAGTCTTGTAGAAGAAGGATATAAGGGAGACCTAGGGAGACCACTGAGTTTCTCATATGTGTCAGCTCTTAGATCTGTTGACCAAAGTTACTTATTCTGGGGAAATATGTTTTAGTCAATCTCACACAGAATGATAGCTTCTGGTTGCCCAATCGCATGAATGAATACCTATTTATCTATAAATTCAAATTATCAGATCCCATTTTCTATTTTGCACAAGTAATAGAAACATACGTGATGTAATCCAGCAAACCTATTAGAATTTTGTGTTTCCAAGCCCACATTCTCCTGATTTTTAGAATTGAATAGAAGAGAAAACTAAACTAGATGTGGCTTTGCTCATTATACCATTACTTGTCAGGGTCTGAGCTTGGCACTCATGAATAGTATGCTCAGCACCAAGGAGTGGAATACTCAGGAACAACTATTTTTATGGCAAACCATTACATTTGTAAACTGCCCAGAGAGCTTCAGCTATGGGGCGGTAAATAAATGTAATAAATAAATAAAAATAAATAAATACTTTGTAAGGAGACTGCCAATTTTGGGAACCTCAATACATTCCTGAACCGAATCCACGGATCTGTATGCATTCTACTGCTTCACTGGACTGAGACCTAAGTCCTCAGGTCAGAGGAATGACTAAGAAGACATCCTTGCTGAAAATATGTCTTTCCTAATTTAAATATTATATTACTTAAATATAGTAGTTATTTGGCATTAAGATAGCTGATTTAATAGAAATCATTATAAAACTACCATTTAGTATATTAGGAAATGATTAAGCCATAGACCATGCAAATTTACTGTACTAGGGTTTTGCAAATAAAAACTGAACATGCATGAGATTCCTGTATCCTATCCTAACCTCACTTCATTTGTGGAGAATTTAAATTATGACTAAACAGAATTGAACAATTTATGATTATGGATTGTTAAATCACCCTGGGATGGGTCTGGAAATAATCTAGCCTCACAGATTATTTTTTATGAATATTCACTGGAAATCAGGAAACTCTCCAATAGAACTGGCTGATTAAGTACTAGAGGGCCATAAAGTTAGGATGATGTGCCAATCAATAAAGTCATTGACAAGCACAGGTTTGTTAGATCCTGTGCACCATGGCTGCTGCCACCAACTTTACTGAGTAGGAAAGAGTTCACTCTCTCCCTTCTTTTAGATAATAGTGGTGGTTAAGGCAGAGATAGCACTCTGGACTACCGGTATGGGTCCTCGAATCTTTCAGTCTAGAAAGTAGTCCCAATACATCTTTCCCAAATGTGCAAAGTAGGCTCTAGGATCTGCTGATGGATGATGATGATGATAATGATTTCTGTGACATTTCTACTTGTGATATATGTTCATAGAAACATAATGCTCAAGTGAAATACAAACTCTGATGCACATATTACTGAGATAAAATACAGTTTTTTCAGTAATGTCAATTACAGATGTTGGAAGAATCCATTGGGGTGGGGTAGAACTCCTTTGGGGGTTAGAGTTTTCACCATCTTGGCCTCCTGGGCTGCATCTCGCTCCTCTTTGAGCTGGCCTGACTTGTCATGAGATGAGTTGGGCCAGCTTGCAGTTTTTCCAGGGGTGGTGGTGGTGGTATTTGCAACTTGCAACTAGTGCAAAATCACAGCTATAAATATTTACGAAAATCACAATTTGCTCAAAATTGCCACCATTAACTAAATTTGTGCAAAATTGTGGGTGTAAGTAGTCTAATCAGACTATTTTCGCCTGCAATTTTGTGCAAATTGCACTATTTATGGCTGTGATTTTGTGCAAAGCACAATATCTGTAAATAGTTACAGCTGTGATTTTGCACAAATCATGATGTGCAAATAAAAGATAAAAAAGGAAAAGCTGGCTAAGTCCCCAAGTTTCAGAAACTGACCTGACACTCAGCTTGTAAATGCACGTCAAGTCAGGGGTTCTATGGGGATCCATCAGACCCCAAAATGGAAGATTTCCCTGTGACAGCTATCCTTAGTTTCAATAGATTCACCTAAACTGCATCATTGGCATTAATTTTGTGGTCTTGCCAGATCACATTATTGTACCATTTTTCCTACTTTGACAATAAGCACAATATTTAATATGATTTACCATTGTGAGGAAGGAGCAAAAATCTATCAAGGGTGGGTTTTTTTGTAACAATTTGATCTGCAGGAATTAGTTGTCTCCAAAATAGTAATGCCATTTGAATGGGTGGGGGATTGGAGAACTCTGAACAAATTCTTTCCATTCATGGCTGATTTGAATAGCAGTAGCTGTAAGGCTTCTGCATGTTTCTAACATTAAATCAGCCCTCAGTCAAGCCTGCAGTTCCCGTGTGATGGGGAATCTAAAATTGTTCCAGGGTGTTATCTCAGTATTTGTTTTCTCAAAAGTGTGAAAACTATTTCCCCATTTTATGATTCACTTTGTTAAAACCACTTAGCAGTTTTATACACCAAATGCTGCTTTTGCATCGATACCTTATAGTTCCAATAAATATTCATTACGAATACTATGACTTTTTCCAACTTGTATCTTTCCTATGAAAAATGAAAGGTCACTGTAACAGAGAAAATTCCATCTGCTCAGAAGGACTTAGTACAGCTAATATCAATTCAAGCTGATGATAATGTATGTCCCAATTCCCATAGTGGTGAGAAGGGCATATAACGGGGGTTTAGTATTCTTCGGAAGAGGAAGCACTGGAGACTGAAATTATTATATATATATATATATATATATATATATATATATATATTGTCTGTATGTGTATTATTTGTTTATATGTTTTATGCAATTGTTTTTGGGACTTTGTATAATGTATTTTAATGGTTTTAAATTTTTGGGAGCCACCCAGAGAGCTTCGGCTATGGGGCAGTATAGATACATAATAAATGAAATGAAATGAGACTTCTGTTGTCTTTGCAATATCAGTTTTATTTACAAATATACAAATACAATATACTAGAAGTGAATAGACCCTTGCTGCAGGCAGCACATCAATTGATCCTGCCATGGATTTTTGGAGAGCTATTGTTTCAGACAGCACGAACTAAAATCTCACTGCTCTCTCTGCTCGCTGTGTGATTCTGTCTCCATCTGTCCCCAAAAGTGTCCCAGGGGCTGTCTTAACATTGTCTCTGCTCTGGGGTGACTCTGGAACTGCGCTGCATCAGTTATATGATGCAGCCACTCAGAGCAGAAGACTCGCAGCAGAAAAGTTTGGGACTTACCCCAACTTTTCTGGCTGAGTGAGGTCAGTGCGGTCCTTCCCCATCTGTCCTCGCTCAGAGTGGCAAACAGCACATAGGATAAAATAATAATAATAATAATAATAATAATAATAATAATAATAATTCAAAATACTATTTTTTAAAAGAAACAGAGTTCTGATAAAACTGTGCCTGGTAACTCATGGAAAGTTTCCTGAAATAATGTTTTCAGGAGGTGCCAGAAGCAACACAATGTTGGTGCCTGCCTGACCGCCAAAGGCAGGGAATTCTATAGGAAGGGGGCCACCACACTGGAGGCTCTTCTCCTGATGGACTCCAATCCGGCCATAGGTCCATGTAGAACCACCAGGAGCATATTTAGGATGTGTGTTTTTTCAGTTACAGGCAAAAAACAAACAAACAGATCCTGTGTGTGCAAGTTGATTACAGTGAGCTGAAAGAAACCAAATATGCACAGCAATTTCAAGTGCCTACCATGCCTCCAGCTGGTAAAGTAAATCAGCCCGAAAGTGCTATGAGAAATGGTTTAAAACTGGCTGTATGTTAAAGCCCTGCTTTTAAAAATATGCTCACTACATATGTAACCAATTACAGTCAGCAAAGCCGAGTGAAACAGATGTTTGAGTAAATAAAGCCCCCTGATGTAGTATTGTAAGTGCTTGTTTTCATATGAAATGCAAGGATAATTAGGCTTGCTCAATTTTCATGAGTGAAGCAGGAATTTGTTTTTAAAATGGTTCTGTGGCGTCTCCTAACCTGCCTTTTATTTCAAAAATGTCATAGCTCATTTATAACTCTTTTTTGATTAACTTCTATTTTAACAATATCAGTATTGAAAACATGCTGCAATGTCTTCTCTCAAAATTAAACACTATTTCTTCTTTGTCTGTGTAAGGCTAAAACTTGGAGCTCCATTCATAAAAAACAACTAATATTAAACTTTATGATTCCTTGTGCTTCCATAAGGGAATTCTGTCCAACAGGAAATAAACATGGGTAAATGTTATATTAGACTAGAAGAATGACACTAATGCTATAATTACTGTCATCTAGGACTTCAAAAGGGCAAATGAAAAGGCTCTAAATTTATGTTTTATGTGGGTGGTATGGCTGGCTCAACAAAAGGTTAACTGTTTATATCTTCAAGAACCTAGAGTGATGTGGACTTTATGTAAATAGGACAAGGCTTCCTGCACTGGTTTTGGGACCTCAGGGCCTTCCTGATAAAGCTGTAATCAACAGCATCGGCTAGCTAAAAGCCAGATTCCAATGGCTGGTTTATGTATGACCATGGATCTTTGACCACAGAGACCTAAGGCTGAATTCACCAGAAACCTTTGATCACTGTTATTCTGGACTAGAAATGAACCAATGACCTTACTGTGAAAGGCTCTGCAGTGTATTGTGAAACCCTTTGCTCCCCTGTTCCCCTTTCTGCTTCATGAATTTCCACAAAGCTGCCAATGTCCATTTTGCAAAAAACTTTTTTTCTCTCCTTCCCCCTAATGACCAGAAATCTGCAACTACTGTCAATTAACAAGAGCAGAATTTGACCTCGCACACTGAAACATGAGTTTCCAATATCTGCTTTGCCAGCAAGCTGTCAAATCCGGCAGTATGCAAATGGTCAAGAAAGCAAACATCCTATTCTTTTATTGGCAACATACGGCTGTATTTTGACTAAAAATTTATAAGAGACAAAGCACGGGAAAATTTATACTAATGAATTCCTTTCTTCAGTGGCATGGGGCACTATTCTAGAGAAGGAAAAATGGCTCTCCTTTGGAGTGTGTGTGTGTGTGTGTGTATGTTTAAAGACAACTTATAGAACAGATAGTGAAACAAATAACAATAGTGGCATTATGTGCTTTCGAATGTTTGAAGCACTTTACATACATTATTACAACACCCCTGTCAGGTCGGTCAGTATTATCATCCCTATATTGATGATTTGGAGTTGGGGCTTTGGCTGAGAGTGTAGTGGCTTTTCTAAGTCCATGACACTGCCTGGTTTATAAGCTCAGTTTCTTAGGTGCTGCAGAATGGTAGCTCTTCAATAGTAAGCTAGAAACACAACTTTCTTCAGATACCTAAGGATAAGACCGTTGTTGTTGTGAATATCAACAAAACAGAACAGAAAATACATCGTGGAAATGAAAGCAAAACAAAACCCATGAGACCTTTAAAAAACAACAACTGTAGTTGGAAGTATGTGTGCAATGGAAGGTTGTAGATATTTCTGGTGTATCTTTTTAATTCCCTGTATAAGGAATTCTTATTATAGCTATACAATGAGCAACATCAGCATGACTCATATTGTTAATGCTCAGATAATAATAACCTCCACAAAATCTGTATGTGCTTGAGGCAACCTATAGATAGAAGCTAGATTAATAATGAATAGCTCACAAGGAATAACAGGGAATGGCTTGTTTTCGTATTGCCCTTTGCTCTTACTTGCTTTCTGTACTGGTAGCTAACCATCATTGATCACTGTTGGTGCCATCGTGCTGGATAAAAGGAATTACTGATCAGGGCACAAATGAGATACAACAAAGCAATATTCAAACAAAAGTATGAAAATGGATTTTTTTTGCTGGAGATCAGAAAAAGCTGAATGAAAAATAGAAGACCTATTTACTAGGGTTTAATGAAAGCCCCTCCTGTAATTGACTATCTACTTCAACATTTTTTCATGTAAACATAACTATTTCATTAAAGAGGTACTGGTTTGAACACATGTCTCAAGTTGTCCCCACTGCTGTCTGTTATTTCAATATCATTTTCTTATTTTAATGTCATCACCCTTTTATTTAAAAAAAAATCAAGTCAATTTTGCACAAGTCAGAGTAAGCTAAACAAGTAAGCTAATTGTTCAAACACAGTCACCATACTGAAACGTCCACATGGTAGATGGTAATAGTGCCAGTTCAATGCCATGTTGAGGAATCTGAAGCCCAGGCAATGTCCTAGAAAAGGGCATGCACTGACCCACTGGACTGAGAGCAAGAAGTCTTACGTATCCCAAAGAGGGAAAACAACCTGGGACTTATCTGGATCTAAGATGAAAATGTGTTCTCAGGAATAAGCCAGAATGGCTATAATATGAGGGTGTAAAAGAAAAAGTTGAACTAGGAACTAGCAGTAGTCAAAATTGCATTAAAGATTCATCAGTTGGCCTACATGAAGAATCTTTGATGTTAATATTTAAATATATATCCCTCTCCTGGAAATGTTGTAGTTGAAAATGTTGAAAATTAACCATTTTGTACTAACTTTAAAAACATCTGTTAGCTTTTAATTTTTGCTGAAAAGATTTGTTTATGTCACAAGATAGTTTCATGAAACCACACTTACTGTTGAGTAGTGCTTCTCTAGTTCCAAGTGTGCTGTCACCGTAAAATAAAAGAAGTATACATTCTCACACAGTGGTTTAAGAATGACACATAGCTAATAAGACATGTTAGTTGAATTTGGTAGATCAATGGCTATTATATTTAAAATGCCAGGAACATACACCATGGATAAAGAGTAGGTAATAGAAAACTGCAATACTGCCCTGACTGTTATAAATTTCCTCTAAATCAGGGGTGGGCAACTTGTGGCCCTCCAAAGATTTTGGCCTGTAGCTCACATTATCTCTCACCATTGGTTGTGCTGGCTAAAGCTGATGGAAGTTGTGGGTCACAGTTGCCCACCCCTCCTCTAAAGCAGCCAGACCATTTGATCATGGAGGCTAAAATGGCTGTTGGTCATGCTGGCTGTGGATGATGGGAACTATAGTCCAACCCACGTGGACAGCACCAGGCTGGGGAAGAATGGTGTAGATGGAATTTGAAGGACCATGGCTTAGTTGTAGAGCACATACTTTGCATGCAGAAGGATGCAGATTCAATTCCCAACATCTCCAGGTAGGGATGGAAAAACTCCTTCCTGAAACCCTGGGGAGCTGCTGCTCATCAGTGAAAACAGTATTGGGCTACAAGTGTCAACTCAGTGTCAGGCAGCTTCCTATATTCCTATGCATGTTGTTCTGACCTGTCAGGGTTTTATTGCGCTTTAGTATAACAGTGCAATTCAGAAATGCACTTGAAGTGCACTTGAAGAAGCAGGTGTGACTGAGAACTTCATGTCTCCACCACCCACCCAGAAGCCTACTAGGATTCTCCCTTTCCAGTGATCCTGTCATGATGCATCTGGTTCTACTGCCAAACTGTACATCGCTTGCTTCCAGCCAGAGCTTTGCCCCTGTAAGATTTGTCCAGGTGGCAGCTGGGAATGAGACAGAGGTAACTATCAGGTGCTCCCAATGCTCACTTCAGCCCTGACTTTTGTGGGATCAATATCAAGCTTGTCCAGATTATCTAGTACCTCTAATACTTTGCAGTAAGGATGCATGAGGAATTTAATCCATATGGATTCCTATATGGAGATTCACCTGGTGCCTATGATGTGCCCTTTCTGGCACCAGGTGAAGACCTTTTTATTTTCCCAGGCGTTTTAGCATTTTAGCATTGTAGTCTTTTAGTTCTGCTGTTGTAAATTTGTCTCTGTATTTTAAATATCTGCATTGCTACTAGGTTTTATTATGGTTGTACTTTTATACCGTAGTTTTAAGCTTTTACGTTAGTTTTTATGCTGTACTTGTGATTTTAATTTTTGTGAACCGCCCAGGGAGCTTTGGCTATTGGGCGGCATAAAAATGCAATAAATAAATAAAATAATTAAATAAATAAATAAATAACCTGATCTGCACCTCTTGGACTAATATGTAAGAATTTTTAAAATTGTAAAAAAATAATAATGTAGAAAGCAAACAGCCTTATCGGTAAAAACATGAAAAGTGACACAGACCAGAAACAGAGATTTGCCCACCCTTCCCTGCAGCCAGTTTTTGCTATTTCTCAGAGTTTGTTACTCAGGTCCCATAACTCCAGAGATATTCAATACACTCCAGCTCCTATTGCTAACCATTTCCCACCCACCCACCCCACAACCCTACAGATCGTTCACACTCTCTAGGTCCATGGCAGGTTGCACTGTAGGCTCCTCATGTAAAGTCATACTAGAGAACATATTAAGCGGAAAATGTGTTGTGAAGGAGCTAGATGACAAATAGGACTTCGAGGCAGATAGTCTGTGTCCACCCCCACAAAAATTCTAAGGGGTGTGTGTGGGATAAGACTCCACCACACAGAGAATGTTCATGAACTTAAAACTGCCTCCTAATTCGAAAACCAATCCCTGAACTCCCAATTCTCACTCATGTCAGCAAATCTGAAAGCACCTCAAAAACAGGAATTAAGAATATTCACCTCTGATCCTTCTATCTGTCAGAAATGGACTGGCGTATGCCCTCTTCCCCTCCTTTGGGTCACCACCCTTTGGGACTGCTCCCTGGTGGTGGCCCAATGCCCATACTATGGTGGCAAGATATACACCCCTTTCTTAGGTACATGGCAAAAAAGGCATTTGAAACTGTCCCCTGTGGGGAGGTTTCCGCTTCTGGTTGATAACACTGCTGGCAACTTTCCCCTCTCCCTCAAAAAACCAAATAACAAAGTGCAGGGAAAGGATGTAAAGAGTTTTCATCTCCTCCTTTCTCACTTAGCTGCTACATTTCTGCTGTGTTGCCTTTTCTCTTCTTGCCACACTAGGCTGAATCAATATATACAAAGCCAAATGAAACTGACTTTGAATGACAAGTGCACAACGACACTGAAAATATCTAAAGTGAGTTACTTTGTGGATTGCTGCAACTGTGGGCAAAGTCTCTATGCCACTGCTGCTATGGTTGTGAAGCCATTTCAGATGTGGACTGGCATGAAATGTGTAGACCAGCCCTTGACATACTATCCAAAGCAGAGATTTAGATGCTGTGGATCAAATAGGAGGTCAAGAAGAGTTTGTAGCCCACAGTTTTGTTTTGTTTCTTCAGAATTCTAAAAGTTTTCCTAAGGATCTCATAGATATCTCAAATTCCATGCAAATGGTTTCAGATGAAGAGGGCATAGTTCAAATCCTCACTTGTCTATGAAGCTGTCTAGATAATCTTGGACAGATCACAAGCTACATTTACTCTTCTTCAAAATGCTGCAGTGAAAATAAATAACATACAATTTATGAAGCATTTTGTACATTGAAAAATGTTATAGACAGGCTTTTTTTTCAAATGTTCATATTATGCACCCTATATTTATTGTTCAACTAAACAGGCAGTATCGAATCCTTCTCTTAGCAATGGGAAACTAGTAGTTCCAGGAGCAGCCAGAACGAATGGAAACACTCATTTCTGAAACGGGGAAGGTCAGCGGTATTTGCAAAAGGAAGTGCCACTGTCCTGTCCCAATCTGGAAACAAGTATTTCTGCTTGCTTCTGGGGTTGTGTTTTGAATTGTTAGTTTTCTGTTTGTGTGAGCAGTGGGTTCTGCGTACACAACAGAAAATCAAGCAACATTACGCAGATTGAGCAGCAGTGCAGTGGCAGCATTGGATATTGCCCATCAGTGTTTTATATTGTGAAGGAAGTAATAAAATAACAAAAATGGTATGGAGTGGAAAGGTCACATACCTGTGCTTCTGGTTCTACATTGACCCGATAAGCTTGTGCTCTTCCATCTTCTAAAACGTTAGGGGACCAAACCTTGCTTTCTGCCCTGCAATGAGAAATCCAAAATAGCATGCTTACTATACAACAATATAGCTTGTTGCTACCTATCCTCAGTAAAGTTGAAGTTGAACTTAGATATGATTTTATATCAGTAAGTCAATCAGATGGAGCAAAAGCCAATGGGGTAATTAACCCTGTGATTTCTTTCTGCCCCACTGATCCCCTTCCGCAAGCAGCAGGTCCCACCAATTCTGTTGCACAAGTGTGACCCACTGCTTATGCAAGGGAGATTGAGGGCGTTGCTAGACCAGGCCTTAGCGCGCCTTCCAACCCGGTTTCCCTGCTGTGCGTCCAGATGACGCACAGGGGAATCCGGCGGCAGGCCGCAGTGAGGCCTGGTCTAGTGCGCCATAAGCAAAGTCACTTATGGCGCGCTTTTTCCCCAGCTCCGGCTTCAGGCCAGGGCTGGGGGAAGTGTGGAGACTTCTGCAGCTTTTCGCGGCTCCTCGTTTACTCGCGAGGAGCCGCGAAAAGCCGCGGACCGGCCTGGCACAGCGCTCGTATGAGCGCTGTGCCCATCGGCCAGGGGGCGGGGGGGAAAGAGAGGGGAGGGGGGAGGATGGCAGGGTGGGTGGCAAGGGGGGGCGGGTGACAGAGGGAGCGCCGCGCGCCACCGCCACCGCTTGCAAGCAGGTGAGCGGCGCTTGCCCGGGCAATGCCCAGGCATTGCCCGGGCAAGCGCCACTCACCTGCTTGGGAGCGGCAGCGGCGGCGCGCGGCGCTCCCTCTGTCACCCGCCCCCCCTTGCCACCCACCCTGCCATCCTCCCCCCCGTTTTTTTTAAAAAAACCCTTACCTTCCTGGTGTCTTCGGGCCACCCGCAGCCCCTTTAAACAAACAAACAAACAAAAAATGGCGGACGCCGCAGGGCTTCCGTCCTCCCTGCGGCTCCGCCGTCTGGAAGTGTGGGGGAGGCGTGCTAACGTTAGCGCGCCTCAGCCCCGCCTCCCTGCCGGCATAAGCCGGCACGTCTAGCAAGGCCCTTAGTGTTTCCTATGACAAGCCTTCAAACTAGCAGAAATGCTCATTTCCGGAAGGAGGCAGGTGGGTGGAGCTTCCTTATAGGAGTTCCACTGACCTGCCTCCTTCCATAAACAAGTGTTACCTCTTTTTTTCTGGTTGCCCCAGAAGTTCTAAATTAACCACAGTTAATGCACAAGTGGTGGGCGGCTCCTTGAGCAATATAATTGGCCGAGTGGAAGAGTCAGTAGGGTGGAAGTGCTCCATTGGATTCTGCCACTATTCTTCAACTGGGCTCCTTTTATTTTGAACTAGTAATATGCTTTCTCTGACACTAACAATGGCTCAAGTTTCTTTGTCTCAAGAATTAAAACTCCATGGTGTAGTTCACATTCTGTATTTCTCAGTTTGGGCATGATAATGAATTTAGGGAAGAACTGAGACGTTTCTGTGCACAGCATGGAACTTTCTATTCAACCTTAGGAGACCTATGCATGTCATTTTGAAAAATGTTCAGAATCTTCTTCTTCCTGGTAGGTACAGCTAATCATTACAACCTAGAATCTTTTATTTTGATTTGACTCCAGATCTGCCAAACATTAGAGCTAAATGAAATCAAATTGTTGGCATTTATAAAATAGTAATATACAACATGCAAGCATTTGGATTTATGAGATTTTTCTGTTGAAAATTAATATTGTTTTGTTTAACTTTAATAATAATAATAATAATAATAATAATAATAATAATAATAATAATAATATTTCTTACCCGCCTCTCCATCTGGATCGAGGCGGGGAACAACAACAAGTATGAAATACATAAAACTTAATTAAAAACATAGTATACATTATTAAAACATCCTAAAAACATCCTAAGAACCGTGAAATACTTAAAACTCTCTGAGACTAAAGCAAAAGCTATTGAAACAAATGGGAAAGATTGTGCTGCTATAAAACATCTCGAACCAAGCCTAACATGGTTACATTTTTAATTTTGTACTTTATTTAACTGGAATAGATTGAGTGTTTTATCACTGTTCATATTTAAGGTCTGAATATTAACATTTCAGACTGCTGTTTTCATAGAGACTTGCTTGGGGAACAAATCCTCCAAGTTATAGGTTGGATGTGTTTATATTTCCTGTTTGTAATGTTCTGGTCCAATCAGAACTTAAACTATAGATTAGAGTTACATTATGAGCTTCGGATTCATGCATTTCTCTTTTCCTTTTCTTCATTTCACTTTCCATTTTCAGTTAACTGTAGTTTATAATTACATCAATTGTTATTGGGCTGTATGGAAAAGTTGAAAATAAATAAATGTATATATAAATACATAAATAAATGTTCAAACCTTAAATTGTGGTTAATTTTAACTATGGTTTAGGAAAACAAGCCAGGAACATAAACCATGGGTTGAAGTTGGCTTGTTTCCCTAAACCATAGTTAAGGTAAAGCCACAGTTTCAGTTTATTATTATGTCTGAAATCGAACAAAGTATAGTAACTTTACCTGGATTCAGACATAATGATAAACTGTAGTTTGTTAAAAATGGAAACAAAAGCTTCCAACCTCCTTCTTGCAGCTGCATTGGAGGAGGGGAGCCGAAGCACATGAATCTGAGATTCAAGCACATAAGGCTAACCAGGGTAGGCAATTATTTCAGGTCATGGGCATATTTGATGATTTCAGAACCTGTCCTGGGCACCACCACAAAACGATTACCATGGGAGGCATGGCAAAGGACAAGTAGCCTGCCCAAAAGACTATGTTTAGCCCAATGTGTCCTCATACACCTTTCTGGGCATCCATCAAGGTGCCCTATCTGTCCCACTTAAAGACAAACAAACATTTTCTTATCAGCACCTATGTTTGGTGTAAAATAGGTTTCTGATGGTGTTGAAATTTGTGGTTTCAAATGAATTGTTTAGTGTGTTGGAGCTCAGACCCCACCTCTCATGTTGCATCCTAATAAAGCCAATCAGTTTTTCACTTGCTTCCTACCAAAGACATGAATCAAACCTCTTCCTCGGATAGGTACTGCAATGATTTTTTTTTTTAAAAAAAGGAACAATCCTGAAATAACTTGCCAGTAAGTAGGACAGGAAATCATTCTTGCCATAGCTGCATGAAGAATGCTGCCCCTGTTAGTGGTCCACAATTCTGTGCCCTTGGAAGCAAGTCCATTGTGATCAAATAAATGTATTTCAAATTGTGGTTTAAAGCCAGGAGAGTAGACCTGTTACTGAAATTTAGTTGACACACTTCCTCCCTGTCAACATTACTTAGAAACATTTGGTGGGGTAAGGAAGAGCCCAATGAAAAAGAGGACAATGCTTCTGAGATTTTTCTCTTTTTTGGCCACACAACTGCCTGAAATAAGCTGTAGTGAGCCAAATCCTGATCTCAATTTGATTGTAAAGCTCTTGGAAAAAATATTCTGAATTACACACAGCATAAAAGAAAACAAGGAGACACTCTCTGGAGAACAACCATGAAAATTCTTCGGATCAGACACATCTGAATCACCAGAGATATGCATTACTTCAACTTAATTCTATTCCAGTGTGAGGCCAAACTATGCGAGGTCTGCCAGCAACCGCACATCAGTGGGGCTGGGCACTGAGATCCTTTCTGCCCATTTCAGCAGTCCAAGAAAATAATAGGCACATCTGTAGTTCACATTCACATATATGGCATCCAACCTACACAGCTGGCATACACAGACCAGGGAGAGGGGGGTGCCATCTGGTCTCTGGAATGGATATGATTCCCCACCCCTGTTCTTGAAGAAAATGGTTGATAACTGCAGTGGAGCCTGGTGACTCCTTGTCAGCTCCTTTACAGTTCTGACTGAAACCTGGAGTGGATTTACCTCCCCGCTGACATTGGAACCACCAGCCTCCATTGGATAGCTGCCTATCCTTCTCTTGAACTATCAAATGCATAATTAATGAACAAGCAAGCAAGCAAACTAGGCTCACTGAAGAACAAAAGTGATTTACTTTCTCAGTGGCATCCTCTTTGGAAACTTGAGATTATGATATATAGTAACACTTTCCATAGTCAGCATACAGCAAACATGCATAGGGCATCACTGCCAAGGAACCTTGTCATACCCAGATATGCTGCAAACAAACTGCATAAATAAATGGATTCTGCCTGTGGATTTAAAATGCCATGAAATGGGACTGGTTTCTGGCTCCTGCCCAGCCACCCCTCCCACATGCCCCTTCTGCAAGGAAGTGGGCTGGCAGGGGCACATTGCACAATGCCACATTCCCCCCAGCCATCCCAGTGGAAAAAAACATGGCTCTCACACACTGCAATCCTTCTTGACACACAACACATTATTATCCTGTACCTGATGTGTCCTTTAGAGTGCTTCAGCCTATAGAAATCTGGAGGGGCATTTTCCCAAACCATATTGTTTCCATTCTGTATGTTAAATCATGCATTCTTAACTGAGTTGGGGATAATTTTCTTTATTGAGGAAAACAGCTTCAAGTTCTCTATAAAGCTGACAGACAAGAAGAATTATATAAAAATAATTATTTAAGTCTCCTGAATGCATTGTTAACAGCGAAACAGCAAATATCTCTACTCTGTATTTCTTTGAAACATAATTCATACAGAACCACAATAAAAGTTAATAGAATGCTTTCCTTAAACATCTGCTATAAACATGCTATTTTAGTCCCCTTTGGACACATCAGGATAATAAATGAAACTCATATCATTCTACACTGACTCAAGGAAGACACAAAAGCCCATATGTTGATTTAAAACGTAAATAGCTCTCTAAACCCCAATCACTTACTTTCTCTCTCTCACATAAAATGGACATTGAGTACTACTCCTACTGTACCTCCTTGATTTCCTGCCCTTGTTTCTGAAGGCCCTTAGCCCTAACATCTGTGATCTTTGATGGGAATGTCTAGGCAATTTCTCATATGTTACATCAGCGACCAGAAATGAGTCACTTCCATACACTGTCCACATTTGGAATTGGTCAGAATTTCTGCTGCCTCCTGTCTAAACAAATGGGCTACTGTCTTAGTCCCACCACCCAAGACAGTAGGTGTTCTCACATATCCATGGCTTAATCCTTATTCCTTGAAGGTCAGTGGATGTCTGGCCCTTGGCCATGTCACACATTTAGGAGTATATTTAAGATACTTTAAGTGAAAAGAGTTCAACAAGCTTTCCCTGCTTGGTTACAAAAATTTTGTTCAACCCCCTCCTGGAAAAGGGTTATCAGTGGCTTTCACATTTCTAGGGACGTATCCTCCTTTCCTTGAACAGCTACATTGGCTACACAAACAAATCTTCTTACTATGAATGTAAAGAATGTAAAGGGTCCTTATATCAAAGCAGCATCAGGCTCAAATATACAGCTCTGTATCATTAGATGATTTGGTGTGGTTGTAAAGCTTGCATTGAAAAAGGCTCCTATTGAAAACTTTGTTTTCTACTAACAACAGTCATATATATATATATATATATATATATATATATATATATATATATGAGAGACTATATTTGAGACATGTCTATATTCGAAATCGTACATTTAATATGCTTAGTAAAAGCAGTTGAAGTATAAACACTTGGGGCAGGGGGTATAGAAATCTGGCCCTCTGGAAGTCATAAATTTACCCTCTGGGATTCTCTCCAAAGGCTCTATCCCCTTTCCCAGTCCCTGTTCTGATTCCCTCAGCCATTGGTTATTTGGTGGATTTATTTAAAATATTCATATTCTACATTTCAGCTTTCTACACTCAAGACAGCATGCTATCTGTGGGCCCCTCTGGGGCAGAGATAGCCTGGGCTCCATTATCCATGTTTTGGTAACAAATCCATTTATATTACTGCAAGGCACTGTATATGGGACTGCCTTTAGAGACTGCAGTTGGTTCAAAATAAGTAGCTACCTGTTTGACCAAGCACAAAGAACCATTTCTTACCTGTTTCAAAACAGCTGCTCTGGCTCCCAGTCCATTTCCAAATACATTTTGCTGTCTCAGGCACTGCAGCAAATGCCCTCCATGCAAAGTCAAGGGACATAGTACCCAAGGCTGGTAAAGTTATTTTGGCACCTGAGGCAGAAAATCCCACACATGTCTCTTCCCTTTCCCGATAATAAAAATGCAATAATAATTAATTTAATAAGTATTAAGTGCCTTGTCATGGCACCCAAAATCAGCTGCCTGAAGCAGCTGCCTTATTCTGTGTGATGGTAGGGCTGGCTTGTCACAATTCAACAATAACAAAAGAATGTTTATTGCTTATAGACATAGGCTGTTGCAAATAGTACAAAAATAAATTTTAAAATATCTAAAGGTTGAGGAATTCAAAGTGCTAGTTTTAACCTGAAGCCTAATATAGTTTGGGACTGAGATACCTTAAGGGCTACTTTCTCCCATATGAACTTGCCCATATATCATGATCATCCTCAGATACCCTTCTCTGGCTCCCACTACCGCCAAGTATGGGGAACAGAGATAGGGCCTTTTCAGCTGTGGTGACCTGATTATACAATTCTCTTCCCAGGGAGGCTTACCTGGTGCCAAGCCTGATATCTTTTTGTTGCTAGCTCTTTTCATTTTTTCTTTTAGATTTATGAAAAAAAGAGAATTTTAAGGACTATACTGAATCAGTCCAAGAGTCTATCTAGTCCAGTATTCGGTTCACACAGTGGCCAATCATCTGCCTCTTCGATGTCCTCCAGTTAGGACATGAGTGCAATGGCATTTTCCTGCTCATATACCAGTTGTATACAAGCAACAATTGGTATATACAGCTGCATACTGCCTCTGATACTGCAGGTAATATATACCCATTATCACTAGGAGCCATTGATAGCCTTATCCTCCATGAATGTATTAGTCTTAAGTCTCTCTTATGCTGCATTCTCTCTGACTTGCTGTTAATTAATCTTGTTGTTAATTTTATTAGTTTTTATTATTCACAGATTTATTTATTTATTTATTGTGAGCCTCTCTGGGTATCCTTGTTGAGTTGAAGACTGAACATATATGAATAAATAAAACAGAATGTTATTCTATGTCTATCGACTGAAATAACTAAAAGCATACTTCTGGAATTACAACAATAATGCTGGTGTCTAACACTTTTAAAGCCTAAATCGTTCTCTTAATGGCAACATGGAAATATTCTGTCACTGTAATTTTTCCAACTGAACTTTCCAGTGGGAGTGAAAGGGCATTGGCTGAACACAATCTGAAAGGGGAAAATCTTCTTATATAATATAATGGGAATAATTCATTGAACAAAGGGTAGTAGATGGAAAAACAATTGTCAGAAGATGAAAGATGTTCATTGAGACGTGTCCTTTCTCTTGCCATGACCATTAATCACACGGCCATAGTTGAGTGTCCATGGAACCTTATTTGGCAAAGAGAGCGCAGCACCAAATTCCACGAGGATTCACTCAGCAGATATAAACAGAAACAAAATAATAAACAACTTAGCTATTTCAATCAGCTTTCAGTCCTTCCCCCACTAGCACACGCACACACTTTCCCCCCTTAACTTTCAGTAAATGGAAAATAATAGAAGTGTTGTTGTTGTTTTCAAGAAGTCAGTTTTGTGATATACTCATTTCTCCCCTTTCTGTCTGGTGGAAAATAAATGGAGAAAAGAAAGTAGAACATGTCAAGGACACAAACAGGAAAGCAGCTATATCATTCATTGATAGGAATGCATGAGTGTGAAAACACAGTTGCCTTGAAACTACAAGAATGACTTATCTAAACTGTGAAGAATGACCAGAGCCTGCCTCTCTCTCTCTCTCTCTCTCTCTCTCTCTCTGTTTGTGTGTGTGTATGTGTATGTTTAGAAGTTTAGTTTGAATTCAAAACTAAAAGCTAGGTATGCAATCAGTAAAAACGTTAGGACCAACTAAGCTATCCTGATATTTGCCAGCTGAGAATTTGACCTACAGTACTGGCCTTTTAAAACACACACACACAATTCATCCTTCTGAACTGTAGAAACAAAGGCACCATAAAGAGGATATTTCCGTACTTCCAACTCTTAATAACGCAAATGTAATTGAAAGTCTCTAAAGATTTGCCATCTAAAAAAATAAGATCCCCCCTCCAAAAAAAACCTAAGAGGCAATAAGGATCATGATAATCTGTTCTGTGAAGAACTATGGACCTGCACTTTACTTCATTAAAGTGTGTCCATTAAATTCTTTAGGGCATGATATTAAAACATAAGCAGCAATCTTTTTAAAAATGATTCTTGGGATCATTGAACGTAAATGGCAACTAATATTTAACAGCATTTAACAACATGAGCTGAGTTTGTTTTTAACGGACCCCAGAATAGCTGTTTTTATAAGGATACTGTTGTTTTTATGCTTTTTATGTTTTTAAACTTTGTATATTTGTTTTTAATATTTACTGTTTTTAACTTTTGTAAACCGCCCAGAGAGCTTTGGCTATGGGGCGGTATATAAATAACTGAAAATATAAAATTGAATGATCCTAAAACAGTAGCATTCTATCTGTAGGTAGTGAATGTTTGTTCATCCAATGCTCAAGGTTTGCATAGAAAACAGTACTAAACCTTGAAAACCAAAATACTTACAGGTTTTATTCACTTTAGAGATGCTCAGGCTAGGCCTTCAATAATTTCTGACAACACAGTTATATGATCAGCATCTGCCCAGTAATGAAAGTTCTCTGGGTGGATTCTATAAAGCACCATTTTCATACCAGTATGCCAAAACGTTCTTATTCCTTGTAAGCATCTAGCAAATGAATTAGCTCAATGTAAATGCTAAATCAATGCTATATAATACAGAAAATTATCAGTGAACTCTGAGATTTTCTGAAAGCCAGAAAATTAAAGTAAATGCATCCTGAGCCTCTTCTGATCTCCAAACACCACAATTCAGCACACACATTTATATCTAAATAAATAAATGGAGTGTGTGTAAAACATGTTGGGTTTATAGGAGTTGAATGTGAGAGGTCTAGATTAATTATCACAAGCGTAGTTTCCTGATTAAATTGGCTTCACACTTCTTTTCAGAATGCTGCTCTGAAAGAATGACTCATTTTCAGTGAAAAAATAAGCCTGGATCTGGTTTGAGCAGTGACTAACTTTTATTGGCCAGACAGAACGACTTGGAACTCAGCAGAATGCTTAGGGCTGAGTTGAAAAATATAAAAAATCACATCACCCAGATGTTTAATTTAGTCCAGGCTAAAAACAGAACTAATGAACGTGTTACTGTAGTTACTTTTCCTACTGCACAAAATAAACAACTTGATTTTTCCCATTAGGAGAGACATTGCTTTTTTTTTTTTTTAAATGCAGTTGTAAAATTTTGGAGGCAGATATATTTCAGATTAAAATTCTTCAGAATTGTTTAACTTATAAAGTTAATAAATGCACCACAGGCCTGACATATGGAGAAGTAAATGGTCCAAAAAATCCTGAATCTTCCAGTAATGTTAATATGTTCTGGACAGTAGTCAAATCCCTAAGAGTAATAGCCCAGTACAACTGTCAGGAGTTGTGGAGAAGCTATATGTTGATACAGAGGCTGTCTTGATGGCACTGGGTTACCCCTGCTTTTATGGGAGGGGGAACACGTGGTTTTGCTGCTGCAGGGTGGCGTTGGGTAATCCTGACACAGCAGGCAGTGTAGGCTTTCAGGTGGCCATTCATCTTGCTGGGCCAAATAAGCCATTGTGGTTTTTTTTAAAAAAAATCCAACAGATCACACAATAACCCATGATAACTTAAATAAGTCATCATGGCTTATTTAACCCATCATAGGTTATCAGGATGTCCAAACCAGACACAATCTGTGGGGTGCAAGCTGTTTGCAAAACTCAGGAAGGAATCCAATGGAGCTCTTTTTTGCCCTGCTGATTCCTTTCCGCAAACAGTGGGTCCCACCAATTGTGTTGTGCAGGCAGGACCCACTGCTTACACAAGGGAGATTTAGCACTTCCTAGCCCTGAAATGAGCATAATAACTCATTTTAAAAAGTAGACAGGCCAGCGGAGCTCCAGAAATGAACATTTCTGCTCGTTTTGGGTTGCTCTAGATGTGCTAAATTGCCATTCACAATGGTAGGAGTCACCTGCACAGTGGGATGGAAGAAAATCAGTGGGGACACAAGTGCCCATTGGATTCTGCCCTCAATTCCACAGTTCAGCTCAGTTTTCATGAAAACTGCAGAAATCTACTTTGACCACAGTAGAGTTTTTTCTGGTTCAGAAATGTGCTAGTTAAAGCTATGCGAAAACACATGTAGTGCTGAAAGCATTACAACATATTGTCTTTGAACAATGTAGTCTGGGCCAATCACAGTTATCTGAGAACTGCTGTACTAAAGTTAAACACCCCTGCATATCCAAATGTTTTAGAATATGGTCTTAGCTAGGCCTAAGGTTTATCCCGGGATCGTCCCGGGGTCATCCCTGTTCATGTAAATGACACACAGGATATCCCGGGAGCAGGCTGGGACGACCTCGGGACGATCCCAGGATAAACCTTAGGTCTAGCTAAGGCCTATGAAAATGATAATGTGAAAAAGGGAACCTGAAGGATAATCTAGCTGTATACATCTATAATTCAAATATTTAAATTAACTGAAATTGATAATTATTCAGCATGTAGTTTAAATCCTCTCTGTTCAGAGTATGTTCTACTCTTAAACTGTGCTAGAACTCAGAAGCTGCCTCGTCACCTCCAGACTGTCCAGACTATTCTCTGCCTCGTCACCTCCAGACTGTTACTACATTTCTACAAAGTTTCCTTCCAAGACAGATGCCCACAGGATCTTCTGGGCCCAATATTCATGTCCTTTCTCTGGAGGTTCAATCCTTGGCCATAATATTAAATGTTGTATTTATTTATTTAACATGAATACCACTACTGGAAAGGCCCTTGTACTCATAGGTACCTACTGTGACAGAGGCACTTGAAGAAGACCCTCTGAAAATTATCTCAGGTAAGTACATGTGGGAAGAGATAATGCTGAGGTCCCAAGCCTTGAAGGGGCTTAAAGATTAACATCAGCACTTTGAATTGGGCCTAAAAACAGCTGGGGGCAGTGAAGATAAATCTTGCAGCCACATTCTGTACCCACTGAAGTCCCTGAATCATTTTCAAAATTGAAGTAGCCAGATCATTTTCATATATAGTACTCCAAACAGAAGCAAGGCTATCTGTGCCCATGTAGAATTGTCACTAGCATGCTCACTTAGGCATAGAAGGTATTCAAAGCTACAGAAGTACTTGGGACTCTAGTGACAAAGATAGATCAATGAGCACATCCAACCTATAAACCTGACCATTTAGGGGGAGTGCAAGCCCCTCCAGAACAGACTGAACACCACTCCACTGTTTGGACAAACCACACGCTAACTGTACCTCTGCCTTGTTTGGATTGAGTCTGTTTATTGGCCCTTGTCCAGTCCATTACAACAGTAACGCATTGATATACCACTTTCACTGTCTCACCTGCCGAAAAGCAATAAAGACAATTTATTCCAAAGATGTCTATAACAATTTATCAGCTTTGGTTAGAATGCTAAATGTAAAATCTAATCATATGAAATCTTCTGTTACAGTCTTTATATGTATGCTATGTTTAGTTTCTATCAAAGGTGATGACGAGAAGCTTCTGCTTGACATATAAATGGATATTGTGGAGTCCTTTGGGACTATTATTCCATGTATGGTGGAGTAAAAGCTCTCATTGGCTTTGATGTATTTTGGTAGAAGTTTTACATGCAATGAAGCTTTGCACAAGGATACTTCCCACATTTCAATAAGTTTACACAAAATGTGATGGTGCCAGAATTTCACTCCCATGTCAAAAATCTTATAATGGAATCTGGTAAATGTTAAATCATAAGTCTATTTCTGAGGAAGAATAAGGAGTCTAAGGCTTTTCTTTAGAGTCAACACTGGCCAGTATCAGAGATAGAAATTAGATTTCATAAAGCAATGGTGAGATCCATTAGAATGGTTGAATGTGTTTAACCTTGATATTAATTGTATTTCATTTATATGAACCTATGCTATAAAGTAATAAGTATTCTAGAAAATGGTTATGGGTTTTTTATATATTAAAAACAATAACTTAGGTTTCAAACAGTTTTCAAGGACATAAAGTCTAACACTTTTTAAGATGAAGTGTAAACAGAAAGTGGTAGTTCTTTGTATATGAAAATGTAATTTTAGCTCAGTTTGGAAAATCTTATAAACACATCTGAATCTATTAATAATAACATTAGCCTTATAAAGATAACTTATTTTGGCAGGACTATAAAAATAATTTGTGCTTCACTTCAACATTTTTGGACATAGAATTAGTTCCACTGAGGGGGAGGGAGAAATAAAAGAAAAATCAATTTACATGATATATAAATTGATTTACATCAATTTATATGAATACTTGGTTCTACTTTGAATCTTCTTGGAAAAGCTGAAGCAAAATAATTACAAGACCATCTGTTTTCAACAACAATTCAACAACCATGTACATTGATGGTGCTATATAAATAATAATAATAATAATAATAATAATAATAATAACAACAACAACAACAACAACAACAACAACAACAACAACAGATAGTGCTGGCAACCCTCATCTCCCCCCAAAATATACAGTCATTTTGCCACATTAATAATATTACCCACTTACTTGTCTTTAAATCTGCTTTCTCCAAAAAAACAACAACAACCAACCAAAAACACTTTACTATATGGTGATGCCCTTCCTATATAAATGATTGGCAATATATCATCATAACATTCTACAGGTTTCCTTGTGGTGCTACTTCTAAACCTTTTTTTTTTCTAGAATGATAAGCCAAATCACTGGGACACATTACAATATGACTTTGCCTTTCTTTACCATGCCAGCCATTGACATACATTTGAATAACAGTAAGAAACATCTACACTAGTTGTAAAAGCTTCTCTGCTATGTCTTCTGTGGTCGAAATTATGAAGGAGTGTAATTGAGGCCTGTTCACATGACAATGCTTGATTGGGTCCATGAGATGACTTTGAACTAGAGAGGAGAAAAGCCTTCTTGTCTCAGGAATCAACCTAGGGCTCATCTTCATCTGAGGGTATAGAGGGAGGGAGGGGGAAGGACTGCAGACTTACCTGCTTCCGTGATCCTCCTCCAGTGTCTAGACGGCTGTGCAACATCCCGGAAGGGAAGAGGAACATTGCAGGCACCTTTTTTTTTTTTTTAAGAGGAGCTTGTCGTGTGGCCCCGATCCGGGGGAAAAGACAGGTAAAAAAACAAAAAAAACAAAAACCCTGCACCCCCCACCATCCCAGGGATGGCAAAATTGCTACCCCCTGTCCCTGAAAGGCATGGAGCCCCCCTGAATAGCTCTGTGCCCGTTTTGATAGATGTGGTTACTCGCAAGGAGGTGGGAAACCGGGACGGGTGCCCCCAGCCCCACGGAGCTCAGGATCTTCCCAAGACTACAGGAAAAATCAGGATAACCACGGTCTTGGTTATCCCAGGGAAATTCTCTGCCTGTCCCTGATTAACCCTGGGATCCCATGTATGTCATTTAGATGCACAAGGATGACCTCAGGATGACCCCAGGGGAAAAGGCTGGTGTAGACATGCCCCTAGTTTTCTGAGCTTTTTCAAAAGACTTTTTTCATGAACTAGTTTTCTGAGATTTTTCTGACAGTTCTCTAAAATTTCAGAAAGACTGATGCTCAGAACTATCCAGTCTTTCCAGTGGCCTCTGACTCCCCTGCTACTGTTTCACCTCTTTCACATTTCCCCAAATTTACCTTGCAACGAGGAGGGAAAGTGGTAGCAGGAGAGGCTGAGCTCAGCCGAGGACTATCTTTCACTTCCCAATATTCTCAGCCTCAAGATGTGTGTGTGTGTGTGTGTGTGTGTGTGTGTGTGTGTGTGTATGTTGTGGGGAGGAGGGGAGGATTTCAAGCATATTCATAAGCCTCTAATGCCACTGAGAATGGTGGGATCTGTCACTTTTAAATTTTCCTTGCTAAATAAATGGAGTCAGAAGGAATTACTACCTGGTAAAAATCACATGTGACCCCATATTGATAATAACATGGTAATGTATGAATTTACCATAAGGAGATTTTTCAAAGGATAACAACAACAAGTACAACCACCATCACCACCTTTTCGACTAATGGTCACTTTTATGTACCAAAAGAAACGATGCTTAAGTGCTAAGGGAACAATAAAAGAATAGGCCAGTGCACAAATTTGCAAAAGTGTGTATAGTGAACATGGGATAGGCAATGAGCACCTGGCTGTGCCCTGTCAAACACAGCATACATTCAATCTGACCAAATGTTCAGTGCACACAGTTGGTCAATGTACGCAGAGACCCAGTGTGTCAGCATGAAAAGGCAAATGCAGACAGTTACCTGTTCACAGACAGTGTCAGCTGATCCAGACAAGCTTTGATCTTGTTTTGTGCTTCTAGATGTGTCATGTTTTCTGTGCTCTCACCATTAATTGACAGGATGACATCACCTGGACAAAGGTTGGCAAGAGCAGCTTTACTTCCAGGATTAATCTGCATGAGAAAAAGAAAAGGAAAATTACTGACTGGGATGTTTGATACTGAGAGACTCAGATTTGTTCCTCACAGGACTTGTGGGAGGAGAAACCAAAGGCTTACAGTGGAGCAGCCATGGGGCCAAAGCCCCAGTGGCCTCACCCCCACCCCACCCCCATGACTTCCCAGAGAGCAGCAGGTGATGAGAGCATAAAGCAGCAGAACTAAACTCCATTTTATTCCTATAAACACAATTGTGCTATGATTTAAGAGAGTTTAAAATGCAAAAGTGGATGTGCTCAGAATTTCATTTTGTTTTAAAATCAGGCTTGACAAACAGTTTTGTTTTTGACATTGTTCTAATACATCAAGAATGTAGAAGCACTTGTAAAGCATGGGATTGTGGTTCAGGGGTGGGGGTGGACAGAGAAATGTTACTTAGAATCATAGAATAGTAGAGTTTGAAGGGGCCTATAAGGCCATCAAGTCCACCCCCCCTGCTCATTGCAGGAATCTACCTTAAAGCAAGGCTGTCCAGCTGTGTGTGCGTCATAACTGAAGTAATGCACATGACCATCTAAAGCCCGCCCCCCACTAAGATGATTAAGTCCAGGGTCCAAAGTTACCTAGCTGCACCATTGCTTGTTTATTATTCTTTTTGGGAGTTGTGGAAGTGAGGGGGGGAAGTAGATACTGGATATGCCAGGAGGGCCAATAGACTACATTAGAGATTGTCTGACTGAATAGCTTTGAACTGAGACAGCCAGCATGTTTGTTTTGTTTTTTTCTACCAAGAAAACTGCTGGCTCATTTAGAATGGTCAAACTTTCTTCCAAACAACTTCCAGCTTATAAAGCTTATAAGGTTCATAGACATAGACATAAACATCCCTCTCTCTCTCTCTCTCTCTCTCTCTCTGTGTGTGTGTGTGTGTCTGCAAAGTTCAATCTATAATATGGTCCGAATCATACCTGACTTTCTTAACTCAGGTTCCCATTTAGATTTGTTTAGGCTAGTAGTGGAGAGTGATCTTGAAACCCGGCTGTGATCCTACACACAATGATTCGGAAGTCAAATTTACTGAAGTCAAGGACAGATTTCCATGTTAATATGCTTACGAGCAGGAATGCTTACAATATCTGTTTCTGCTGCAGTTCATATTTCCTTTTCTGTCAGTAAATGCATCAAAAGTAAATAAAAAGAAGAAATCTCCTATCCAAAGGCAGATTTTTTAAATCACAGTAGTGAAATAGTACAATTGTCCAATTTTGGGCACATGCCGAAAATCTGTTCTGACACTTCAAAATCTAGAAGTCCTGCAGGAGTTCAAGCAGAACAGAATCAAATTGATGTTGGAATCTCAGAACAATTGCATAATGAAACTAAGAAAAACTGCTCAAACTTAATTTATGAGCAGGATGTAAGAAAGACTACAACCCACAGGATATACGAGAGTAAGAAAAGAAAGTCCTACATTTTCCAAAGAAATCTTGATATTGGGATTTTGAAGCTGACACACCTATTTGCAGAGTTGGTTTTCAAAACAGGGAAGTAACAAAATACAATAACCCTAGGGAATTCAGTTTAAACCTTCCAGAAAACACTAAAACTGAGCAGGTAGGTAGAAATGATAGACTAAGGGCCTTGTTAGTCCAGGGGTTAGCCTGGGCTAACTCCCGGGCTTGCCCCTGTGCGTCCAGATGATGCACAGGGGCTCCCAGGCTCAGGCAGGGGTCAACCCTGCCTGGGCCTGGGGTATCTGACTACAGTTGTAGCCCGATATTTCCTGTGGTCTTGGGCTGAGGCCGAGACTGCGAGCGTATAGCCCGTTCCGCCGCTTTTCCCGGCTACCGCAATTACACATGAGTAGCCGGGAAAAGCGGTGGACAGGGCCCATCGGAGCCGGGGGGAGATGGGGGGGGAAGATCGGAGCCGGGAGAGATGGGGGAGAAGATAGGAGCTGGGGGGAGCTGGGGGGGAAAGATAGGAGCCGGGGGGAGCTGGGGGGGAATTAGAGCTGGGGGGAGCTGGGGGGGAGATCGAAGCCGGGGGGGGGAGATGGGGGGAAGATCAGAGCCAGAGGGAGATGGGGGGAAAGATTGGAGCCGGGGGGGGGGAATCGGAGCAAGGGGGGAGCGGGGAACCGTTTTTTTAAAAAAAACTCACTTACCTTAAGCAGTGGTGCGCTCCTGCGCATCCATCCTCTTTAAAAAAAAATTAAAAATGGAGGATACGACAGGGCTTTTGTGCAGCCTGTCGCATCTGACATGTGGAAAGGAGCAACAGCCTGTGCTACTTGTAGCGCGGGCTGGCCGCTCCTCACCACCGGATTATGCAGTAGGTCTAGCAAGGCCCTTCCAGAGTGGCTTATCAGATTCCCTCTCTTTGTCCCAACTGTATATGTCAGGAGTGGGCAACTTATAGCCTACAGCCCTAGCCATTATGTCCAATGATGATGGATGATACGAGTTGTAAATCAAAACATCTGGAGGGCCACAAGTTGACAAACCCTAGTATAGGAAAACCTCCAAATGGTTTTGGAAGGGAACTTCCCTCTTTCTTTCTTTCTTTCTTTCTTTCTTTCTTTCTTTCTTTCTTTCTTCAGATGGAAGGGAGACTAGAGCACTCTGATTCATACAATTTATTCTGATTCCTCAATAGTTAAGAGTCTCTGGTACTTGGCAGACAAGCTTTGACCAATACAGGATTTGTACCCACACTCACACAGAGTTCCATGGTCTACTGAATAACTACCATAGAATAGTGGTTACACAATACTTCACATTGGGAGAAGGATGTACTAGAAGAGATATGATAAAGTGCCCTCATCTCATCTGTCCAGTATAGATATAGATGTTCGGTATTTGGGGCATTCCAGCTCCCGATGACAACACTGGGAATATAACTTACACACTTCTAAATAGTGATATTCTGGACATTTGTTACAATGTAAACTCAATCAGAAACCAAATTAACCCAAGTCCTCTAGCTCAAAGTTCACTGTGATGAAGCTGTAAATGCCTTTGGCCTGTGGAAACCCCCAGCTTTAATTTCCAAGTTTCACTGTTTTGTAACATACTTGGTTGGGATTAGTTGCTTGAGATCAAGGTACAAATGAGAAATTATTCCTAGAATTAAAAGAAGCAGTCAACACTGCAGCAACTATTCAAATAGCTTCCTGCAGAGGTGTTATCTTCCATAACAGATTTCCCTGACTGCTGTTCAAATTACCTGTCACTTTCCAGTCATGCATGAAATAAAATGCTGTTTATTAAATCTCCATAGCTTTTTCGCCCTGCTGTTTTTGTATTAATGCCAAAATCTTGAAAAGCTTGTAACTCCCTTTGAGGGAGGCTAATGACACATCCTGGTAACATCTGTAGTTTGAATTAAAAAAGAAGAAGCTACATTCCAAAATGAAACAAAGTTTTCCTTGTAATCACAGCCTGTTATACTTGTATCAGAACAATTACACTTTCTCCAACAAGATTAATCTATAATGATGTAATATAAGCAGATCAATGGCCAATAAATGTGTGCATAATTTAACCCAATAGTTTCCTTTTAGTTTCCTTAACACTCATTCATAGCATCTGTTACTGCTTCCACACACATGACAACATTTTCTGATTATTTGATTAATCATATCTGCTACATTAGGAGATAATTTTTATTGCAATGACTATGATTTCTCAAGGGATGGGTAGCCTTTTTAAAAAAGCTTTACTTATCTTCTCTGATATTATTTTTCTTACAAATAAGAACATGCTGATCTAATAAGTTCTGTCATCTGTGATCCATATTGGTATTTATTTATTTTACCATAGTATTTGTGTGTATGTGTGTGTATATATCCTTTCAGTTAATGCACAGAAAGAAGTTTTCAATTAAAAAAAAACATTTTAAAAATAAATAGCAGAATGCTCTGAGGGTAGTGGTGAACTTTTCAGGATCTGCTGGGAATAACCTATCTGGATTGGCTTTTTTTCTTGGCCTTCCTTACATTGTAATATCATAATAGTATTAGTTAATGTAGCTGATGTCGTAGCTAAGTGTGTGAGCAGAGCAGTTTCCTGATTCAAAACTATCTCAGTCATGAAATCCACAAGAAGATAACCTTCTCCCCCACCCATTTCTTTCTTTCTTTTTTAGTATCAATGAGTCTGAAAAACAGTTTGGGAATAAAGGCATTAATATCTCTTTCAGAATATCCATTCATGGATGTTATCCTACAGGTGTCACAAGTTACAGCTTAACATATGTTACTTTATAATGATATACATTACTAAGATACCGCATGTGAACTGCTTTGATATCTGTAGTAAATGTCTGCCTATGGACTAAGAATCAATGGATTTAAGTGAACAAAGAACCATAATTCTGTCCTAAACTAAAAATACAGGACTTTTTCAGATGTTAGTTTTTCAGATATTATTATTATTATTATTATTATTATTATTATTATTATTATTATTATTTGTAATTCATAGAGGCTAGTCCTGATTGCTATGAACTGGAAATAAACTGAATGGACAACTGGGATCCTCAACACACTGTTGCAGTGGATGGCTCCTGTTCAGTGTTCCCAACCAGCCATGTCATCTACCAGGAGACTACATTCTATTCCCAGGTTTTCTGTCAGCCCACCCACAAGACATAGTCAGAATTCAGTGGTCACTGAGCATGCTCAGTAGGCTGCCCCCTTCAGTTTATTTCCTAGTGTTCTTTTTTAGTCCAGTAAGCCTTGGGGTTTCCCTAGTATTCTGATACCTCCTCCCTCTTGTTTCTCAGCAGCCTTGTTTTGACTCCATACTGAATCACTTTGTGAGTTGACACAATTGGTAATTCATTCCATTGCTTTGCATTAAATATCTTATAGGCCAGTTCCTTTCAAAGCTCAGATGAGGGGAGTAGTAGGATTTGAAGGAATAGTATACTGCTGAAGTCTATATAAAGAAAATCCATATAAAGAGCACAAAGACAAAACTGATCCATTATTGGAAAGTTTTATTAAGCTCAGAAATGTCCTAACTGGTTACTAGCATTCTCTTAAGACAGAGATCACTAAAATAAGCATTTTATTTTAACAAGGTTCAATGAATGGTTTGTATTAAAAGAATACAGAAGAGTTAATTTTAATAGATTATAACTACCACTGACTGTAATGGATCACAATAAACTAATATCACCATAAGTTGTTTTAGAAAGGATCAGTCAAGCTGCTTTGACAATTATGTGAATAAAGTCCTTTGGGATGGAGGGTGGGGGAAGGAAAACTACTTCAACTCTGTAAAGGA
The DNA here is from genome assembly GCF_023053635.1 of Elgaria multicarinata webbii. NCBI lineage: Eukaryota > Metazoa > Chordata > Lepidosauria > Squamata > Anguidae > Elgaria > Elgaria multicarinata. Next base: position 80,430,681 of record NC_086173.1, read on the forward strand.
AGACTTAAGAAGGACTTTAACATAATATTAAATAAAGTGACTCAGTACAGAGACCTTGGATGCTCCGGTTTGTTATTTCTTTTGTCTAGACTAGAAAATTTCCCAAACGTGGAAGCTCTCTGTTGTGTTTTACAGAGAGCTGAGTAAAGCAGCAGTGTTTCAGAGACAATGGTACCCTCATGTCTGCTTTTATCACAGGATCACAGAGCTGAAAGAGATGCCAGGCATCATCCAGTCTAATCCTTTGCTTTTTATGTGTTTGTATAATCACTACAACTAGACTGCTGCATCAGGCAATGAGATAGTGACCTCAAAAGACATGTCTATGTTTTACCTGGTTTTGTGTAGTGCAACCTTTCCCAACCTGGTGCTGGATTGCAATTCCCATAATTCCCAGCCAGCATGGGAATGCACTGCAGGAATGCACTTAAATATGATCATGCAAAAATGAGCTGCAAAGTCCTGCAGTAGCATCCCTTATTTCCTGGGGGCAGTCTACAAGCTTCATCACACCAGGGTTATACTGTGCAATCACTGCGAATTCCGTGCAAAGGACTCTGAAGTTTTCCAGTTTATAATCTGCTTTGACTGTGAAGTACTCCCATGCATCCTGCTTTAATTGTGCTTCAAAGCCAAAAAAACCCGACCTATTTTGGTACTACTTTTGGAGCGAATCATTTGTTGTTTTCCAAGTGGCCACTGGGGGTGCAGGAGGAAGATTTGACATGTTTAAAGTACAATTAAACAAATGCTTACATCTGTGTAAGTTTTAAAGATAAAAGCATCAAAATTGGCACAGTAATAGAAATTAAGGAGAGCTTTAAGCACACCAAATTTGAATTGGATTGGGTCATCCATTGATTTTTTAAATGATTTTTTACATTTCCCCCCTTAAACTCTTTTCCTGGTATTCAAAGGATCTTAGGAGTGCTGCCGCCCGGGGTGTGATTTAGCTAGCAACAACAACAACTAAATGCCATAGGGGATAATTCAAGGGAAATAGGTATGTGGGATGAAGCCCTAAATGAGTGGTTTGGTGCGAAGGGGGAGCAGTTTGAGGTCCTTTGTGACACATGATGTGGTCACCAATCCACAGCCGACCAGCCACTTCCCTTTTGAAAAACTGCATTTTCTGAAAGTCCTTTTATTCCATCTTTTTTACTTCAAGTGGCTCTTAGGCGGTTCCCCTGCAGTATACCCCATCCCTCCGCATTAAATCCTGGGCGTGCGTCTGTGACCCAGCAGTGATGTGGTCCAAGCATTGTCCTAACATTGCCCTAGAAAGCACTAGTTACATTGCAAAGCCTTGGTTTATGTTAGGGCAACATCATTAAACCTAGAGCCAGGGCACAGTTGATACTATCCAAGGTCCCCTGCAGGATGCAAAATAGTCCACAGGGATACAATGGATTGCATCCAATTTTATTTTCCTTATGAGTGAGGCTTTTAGTAACTCAGTATAAGTGGGAAATAGCAGATTTAGACCCTATCACAACGGTGTTTAAAAGTGCAGCATTTTACTTTTTGCATAGGAGAAAAGCTGAGGCAGTGGTACTGTTCCATCTCAAGGGCTCTGGCTAAGAAATAAGGCTAACACGGAAATTCAATAAAACTCAATTAAATGAGAATTAGGTGATTTTTATTGATTAGTCCCATCAATAAAAAAACACAATTCAAATAATAAACATTTTTGTGTAATGAAACCTTACAAACTATCTTTAAAAACAGTTTACTTTTGTTTTTAAATAACCCTTTTCTAAGCTTAACATGTACCTCATGTGCAATAACTTTATCTTGGTGAACCTTACAAATACAAAGTAAGAAAAGTTAAGGCTCTGAATCTAAAATCCACAGCACCACTGCTGTAGCAGGAATTACTGCCATTGCAAAAACTTAAAACAGTCACATCCTTTCCCATTCAGATAGGTGCAATGGATGGAATATGAATGTATACAAAGTGGCCTAAAAATGGTGCATTGAAGTGTGGAGAAAAAAGGGAAACCCAATACACAGTTGCCCTGTACTCATTTATCACAATGAGTACCTTTCTGCCATGTGATAAACAAATCTTGTTGGCTCTTTCTCTCATAAATATTTTCAATATTCCAGCTCCTTTTCTGGCTTCATTCTCTGTTTTCCCTAGCAATTGCTGGGCCCTGCTTAAATCAGCCTGACTTCAATGGTCATATGATCTATACTATTGTCTTAGGTGCTAATTTGTGTATTTTGTAAAATGAAAAACATTCCCTCTACCTCTTTCCTGCAAAATACAGGACAGAGTCTTGAGTAAATAATATTTTGTTAATATTTGTGTAGATGATATGACAGCTTCTGCTAGAGTAGGAAAAAGGCCAATAAGTGCAATATATATTTCCAATAAATTGTGCTAGCTCAGTTAAGTAAAGGTGAGGGTTATGATATTTGTAAAAGGTCTTTTACTCCCAACTCTTCTCCAGCCTTCTGTAAAGTACCACCCACGACTTCTCACCAAGCCAGGAATCTAGAAGAACAGAAATCAATGACTGTCTTTGTAAGGGCTGCCTCCAGCTGCTGATGTGTGGAGTACTTAGCTCTGTCCCCTAGAGACTGACACATTTCCTGCACATTCACAATATAAAACTATTCTCTCCAGAGAGTGCAAGAGCCTGCAGCTAAAATGTATGGTCCTAGTTATGAATACTGTTGCCAGCCAAGAAGAGCAGAATAATCCCATGAGTGAAGGAAAGGTAAAGGAAAACACCACAGTGCTTAGCTTATCCATCAGTGTCATCATTTAATGACAAAACTTTTCCTCCACCAGAAACTCACTTGGCTTCTGTGCTAATTGGACAAAAAGAGGCTTCTCTTTCTCTCAGCACAGACTGGAAGTACAGCAACCTTCAAGGGGAGCAACAGAGTGATTTTGTACCTCTACCAGCAGCTCACGGCTTCTGGACCGAGAGGGGAGAAAGACAAGCTTCTTTGCCCCCTGCCTAGCATGGAAATCAAGGGAGCTGCCAGAGCAGGGACAGGGTTGGGCCCCCCCAATCCTCTTACGGTTATAGGAATTGTATGGCTTCCAGAAAAAGCAGCACCCCCACATTTCTTTAACCTTCCTTCCCCAGTAACATCTTGGAATACAACACATTTGATGTGACATCACCATGCTGGGAATTTCCCTACCCTTGAAACTGACAGCCAAGTGGAGCGTAGATGGGGAAATACTCAGCACAGTGACATCATCCCACACATTTTGTGCCAAGGATTATAGGATAGGAGGAGGAGACCCAGGGCTGGTGCTTTTGGTGGCATCTACACAACTTCCAGAATGTCTGCTTTTGTTCTAGAGCCATGACCAGCTCAACGTTTGAGGGGTCATCAGCAAAGTGCCCTCTGGTGGGTCCTCTCCTATATGAAGCCCCTTCAGCAGAGGTCCCCCTCCTAAATGGATGGGTTTACTTTGTGATGTTTGCAGCAGCAGCTCTTTAATCAGCACAAGGTGGCCAGGAGCCACCATTTAAATTTTTTGTAATGCTCCTGATAATAGTGCCACTCTGATGCATTGTGGGAAATTAAAATGGAGGCCCCTAGTACAGAGTGCTGAGATATATTTTTTAAAAAGAGGAACCCAAGCCAGGCATCAGCTGGTGCCATGTGCTGATGTTGTATCTGATAGATTCCAAATATAACTGATTTTATTTGTTTATTAAAAGTACTTTTAAACCACTCTTCGTTCTAAGGTATTCCAAAGCAGTACACAAGAGGCATGAAAAGACGAAAACATACATGTAGTCCAATAAATAAATAAGGCCAATGCACTTTCCTAATTCAATAAAGCCAATCTCCTGCCTCATTTCTTAATCAAGAAAACCCTCCTCTAAAGTCATGAAATCAGGTCTTCTCAATGCAGACACTCAGATGTGTCTAACAACAGAAGTATATTGATGGTTCTTGTGTATTTTGCCATAGAAATTATGTATTACATTGAACTAGATCACATATAACACTAACCCGTGGATTATTTAAGCCATGGGTTGTTGAATTCAGGGTTGTCATGATATTCAAAAGCAGCTATGCTAACAAACCAGAATTTGTTGTTAGATTGTGAACTCTGAATTATTTAAATCATGGCTTGTTGTTACATGTGAACTCAGAGCCTACATGCCTGTGCTAGAGGGCCACAAAGGCATTTGGAATAAAGGAAGGGAGTGGGTGAAGGAGGAGAGAAACAAACAACCCAAATGATTGAGAAAGCAAGCCAAGGTTTGTTTGATCATCTGCCAGACAAACCCTGAGTAAGTCAACAAAGCATGGGTTAACCATGGGTTCATATTATGAACCTGACTTAACATGTGTACCATGTCATTACGTTAGTCCTTTTATTTTTTTAGTGCAATTTCCACAATTACCTGCTCCTTTACAACAAAAAGGCTGGTATAGCAATGATCCTTTTCAATTTTTTATTTTAAATAACAATAAGCATAATAGCTAAATTGATTACTATACCAAGCTATTAAATTTACATAATGTAGGCACAATTATATCTTATGAAATATGAATGTTGTGAACTGGGAACCTGATTCTTTTCCCATTTTATTCCAGATATAAGATTTGGGGCTTTCTGTTTTAAATTGTTTTGCTATTTAAAATGTCAAATTGCTACAGTAGACTTGAGAAATGAAGTGGCTTAGAAAGTTCAAAGTATGCTCCTTGGTATTTGCATATATTTCCACAGTAATTCTAAACACCTATGTCAGGAGAACAATAGTTCAAATTTTGATTGAAAAATATTGATGTCATCATATTAACATTGCAAAACGGCTGTAAATCCCCTGCATTAGGCTAATGGCTTTGTTTTGTTTTGTCCAGCCTGGCAAAGACTGGAAGTTGTTAGGGTGGGCGAGGTTCATTTTGTTTAGCCTCCACCAAGGTCAGACCTTGAATGAATGGAACAACATGAATCATTCTGTCCGCCTGATTTTCTGTCCTGGATTATCAGTATGGCTGATTAATGAAAGTAATTTATATTAGGCACTAATTCAAGACTATTCTATTCTCAGTGGGGGTGGAGGGAAGCACTATTACATGCATAAACTAAGGGTAGTTTAGAAAGCTATCAAAAAACACGGAAACTGAAAACTGAGCCATTCCTGCCCTCAAAGTTAGCAAAAGGGAACTAGATTATATACAGCAAATCAATAAACCATTAATAGCTTTGGCTATTGGGTGGTGTAAAAATGTAATAATTCATCTGTCCATTCATTATTCATTCACCAGGGGGCTGTCTTCACGGCGTAGGGTTGGTGCTGCCTCCCTCTCAAACCCTGTGCTTTTCCTCTCCTGGGGTGGCACTGAGTAATTCTGATGCCAACGAGGGAAAGCGGGGTTTCTGGGCGGCCATTGGTGTCCTGGAGATAGAAGGCAACCAATCGCTGGTGGTCTTCCACCAGGCTCCGCCCTTGAGTTTACCTCAGATTGGCCCCGGGGTGATGCCAGATGCCAGAAGCGGGGTAAATCCCTGACTTCTTCAAACTGCAGCTGTGAAGGTGCGCCTACATCATCTAATTGATGTGGTACAGATCCACAGCTACTGCAGGGCTTTCCAAGTGTGTAGAAAGCCCCCAGGAGCCAACTGCTGTTCAGTGGAGGAAATTACAACCACTAATGCAGCCCTATTGGTCAGAAGCCCCTCTCATGATGCATCAAATGATTAAATTAAACACATACACTGCAGGACAGCACAGGTAGGCCAGTGAGCATGGTGCAGTTCTTCAGCAATAAGACCCACAGGCCGTGTTTGGCATCTTAAATATTTAGTGATAGGTAAACAAACCTTAGGCTTGTGCTCCCCCTACTCTTCTCCTTCAGCATGGACAGGCAGGGCTATCTTAACACATGGGCACGCTGGGCAGTTGTCCGGGCTCCCCACGAGCATAGGGGCCCCATGCTAATCTATGCACAGACCAGAATTTAACACTAATTTTTGTTTTTCAAGTTCAGAGCTCATGTTATATTGTCCAAACGTTTGTATTGATTAATCTTTGCTGTACAGCATTTTTTTTAATGTCAAAACACTGATTTTGTTGGAGGTACCAATAAATATAAGTTTATTTTATCAATAATTTACATTTTATTCCTGTGAGTGGTTGTGTAGGCAGTGCCCAGTGCACTGCTTTGCCCGGGGACCTATAATACTGTTAAGACGGCCCTGTGGACAGGAGGAGGAGATAAGTTTGTAATTGGCCTGGTTTGCACACAATTGGCCTAGTTGTCACAACACAGCAGTGTGCTGGTGCATGCTGCCCAAACGCTCCTGCTGGAAACAGGAGTGGGTAAGCAACCAATGGATGCTCTGTGTCCAAACCCAGACCTCTGGCTTGTCTTTCTCCCAACAAGCCCATGGTTTGTTTTAGGATGCAATGCTAAACAATGCAGGAATGAAGTGTTCCTGGGTTGTTTAGGCACTCCTGTTCACAGCAGCTGCATATGTTGCTGCATGCATTAAAATTGCATAAGAACAAGGTCAATGTGTCTGAAATGGGACAGGCTGTTGTTAGTAATGATGGTTACCCTAAAAACCCAAACTAAATGTTTTACAAGATAAAATCCCACAACTTTATCGGGGCTTCTCCTTCCGGATTCCTTGCGGGATTACGATAATGTGTTTTTTCCCTTTCTTGGAAAGTACTGTATGTTTCATTATAAAGCCACTAGTTGGTGCTGTGATACTGCTGTGATAAACGCCATTTCACTAGTACTATTCCGGCAGGCCTATCCAGTGAAATTTTAGAATGTCTTAAAGATGTTTTAATGTTTTAAAGATGTTTTAATCATGTATGGTATGTTTTTAATCAGTTTTTAATGTGTATTTTATATCATATTTTTATACTGTTTGTTTTATACTTTGAATGGTTTTAGTTTTTGTGAACTAAAACTAGGGAGCTTTGGCTGTTGGGCGGTATAAAAATGCAATAAATAAATAAATAAATAAATAAATAAATAAAAATAATACACCATAGATTTACTACAGTTCATAGCAGGAAGATGGAAAATTCAGAATTTCAATGCCATTTTAAAAAAAAAGCGTTAAAGTTTGCAAAGAGTGGAAGGATGATGTATCTGGGACCCACAAACTTCCATGAGTGACCAATCACAAGACCAATTACCAATTTATGTAGAAATGGCCTTAGACTGCATTCTTATGTGTGTTCTTAGGAGTAAATCTAATTTACTCAGTGGGGCTTACTTCTGAGTAAACCTGTAAAAGATTGCACTTATGGCTGCAGTCCTATACCTGGGAGTAAGTGTCATTGAACTCAATTGGACTTACTTCTGAGTAGACCTTCATGACAGTGTGCTGTAAGGCTGAAATCCAATGCACTCTTATATGGAAGCAAGCCTTACTGAACACAGTGAGACTTATTTCTGAGTGAACAAGAACATGATTCCATGGAAAGATGCTTAAGAGATGATTAAGTACCTAACTGATGCTTCTCTAGATGAGATTAATGCCATCAAGAAGAGACAAAAGTGTGGCAAGGAAAACAAGACAGCGGCTAGCAGAGTTTCTAAAATAAACAAAATGTGTTGATGCCTAGAGACCAGTTTCTTCCCCTCTGGGCATATCTATTATGTGCATGTTTAACAGATGCCTGCATTATTTTACTCACTCTTCATCAGTACTTTGTCACATGTTTGTTGCCTGCTACCACAGTGTCTGTGTTATTAAAATCTCCTCATAAAACAATGAAATTTAAGGTGTTGGGGGGGGGGGGGAAACCTACCCAAATTAGGATGAATATGTAGCTAAATATATTGAATGTTACAAATATAACCATTTTGAGAAGTTGCAAGTTTGCCTGTCTTTGTAATTTTCTTCTAGGATTTTTGCTGCGATTCTCATTTACTGCAGTGAATTCTTTATACTGTATGAATTCTGCAGCCTGTGTGTGGGAAAACACCTTTTAACAGCTGTTTCTCCTTGCAATGTCTGTGACAGGTTTATGAGCCGTTATGTATACCTATCCCAAAGACAAATGGCTACAAAAACGATATAAACAAAGCAAGTTACCCATTTAACTTCAAAGAGTCTCATTCCTTTAAGATACTGAGAGATCCAAAGTTCACAAACTTTTGCTATGAAAAGACAAAGAAGCCCAGTACTCCAACACACCAAATCAGAAGGGACTCAAAGGAATGGTGTAAGTAGGACAGGATCATGTTTGCTCATTAGTTTATATATACAAAGTTTGGTATTTTTTTATGTCAAAATACTGGAAAATATTGTTTAACTACTGCATAGAGGAGTAAAAGAGAGAAACTTTCAAAATATTTCTTTTCAACAGCATTTTAAACAGTAGTGATTATCTAATTCACCCATCAACCAGCCTAAAGGAGACATGGGTAACAGTTTATTGTAGGATTTCTTTATCTTTGAAGTAAAGATTAAATGTTCACAGCATCTGTGGGACAGTACTTGGTTGTATGAAGAAAATAACTTTAGGCATTTACAGTGCAATCCTATGCATATTAACTCAAAAGTAAGCCCCATCAAGTTCAATGGGATTTACTCCCAGGTAAGTGTGTATGGAATTGCAGCCACAGAATAGCTTAGCTTTAGCTTTTTAAAAGACCATTTTCTTGCTGAAGATGGAGGATTCAGAGTATTTATTATTATTATTATTATTATTATTATTAAAGACTAAAATATTTGTTTTAAAATTTTGTATATTAATTTTTAATGTTTAATGTTTTAATCATTTGTAAACGGCCCAAAGAGCTTTGGCTATGGGGCTGTATAGAAATGTAATAAATAATAATAATAGTAATCATATTAATAATAATAATATCATAATCTCAGAAGAAGTTGCTTCAAAAGACTTATTTGAAAGGCAAAATGCAACACTACTCTTTAATTACTAACAATTGTTGGGTTAAAATCATAGCAAGGTTAGCTTTGTATTAACAAGCCTGTAGCCGTCAACGTGCCAAATTCTGCCCTGCTTCCTATCCCTGAAACTCAGTTGAACAAAAACAAGATTTCTAAAGTGTTGCTACAGGCAGAATCTAGTCCCACACTGGAAGGTTGCTGCCCAGGTTGTCACATTTCACTTTCGCTATGTTTCCAGGTGAATAAGAAATAGTAAATCAATTGTTTTCTTATCAGTTGATAATACTGTACTTTTTCTTTTCTCATGCTAAGAAAAAAAGGAGACTTCTTAATATATTTTTAAAACTTATTGCTAACATTAAAAAAACCCTTTGTTTTGCATTGCAAAGCACTCATTGATCCCCCCCCTTTATACCATGGAAAACCCTGTCAAAATAAAAATCAGGCTGATAGGGCTGGCAAAAGATGGTACTACTAAGCAGGAGGCCACCACAGCCCATGAAAAGTTGTCAGGATCTGTCCAGGATCCTCTTATCATTTTTGGGAGGGCTCCAAGAGAAATCTAGAAAGCTGCCCAATAATGTTGGCCATCTTCCTAAATTCCTAAGGGAATTGTTCTTCCATGCACCTAAGAAGTTGGGTAGGCTTTGAGTTCAAGAGGGTTTGCAAATCCTGATAATCCACTGATTGGCAGGATGGGTCATCCCGTTTCAAAGTGCTGAGAGCTGGAGCTGCATAGCCTAGGGTGACCATATGAAAAGGAGGACAGGGCTCCTGTATCTTTAACAGTTGCATAGACAAGGGAATTTCAGCAGATGTCATTTGTACATATGGAGAACCTGGTGAAATTCTGTCTTTATCACAACAGTTAAAGGTGCAGGAGCTATACTAGAGTGACCAGATTTAAAAGAGGACAGGGCACCTGCAGCTTTAACTGGTGTGATGAAGAGGAAATTTCACCAGGTTCCCCATATATGCAAATGACACCTGCTGAAATTTCCTTTTCAATACAACTGTTAAAGATACAGGAGCCCTGTCCTCCTTTTCATATGGTCACCCTACATAACCTCATCTTCAGAACTTTGTTCCTCTTATCCTGTGCAATGTTGGCATCAGCTGTTGCTGGTCTTATCACATGGGCTTCTGCTTTCTAGCACTGTGCAGTCATCTTTGTGATAAGGCAGCATTACTTTGTTTTGTTTTGAGGGTTCCCTTCATGCTTTATTATTTTCTTCTTACTGGTTCCTGGCTGAGAGCTATCATCAACGTCCTCCTAACTGAAATGTCCAATGTTCAAAATTCTCATTTGTATTCTGTTCTTCCCTCATGTCAGAACTTAATCTGCTTCAAGACAGAATGCTTAGGAATTCACACATGGTTATTTCAATAAAATGAAGCCATATCTTGGGCACCTCTAATTACTATGCTTCTGTGACATCACAGCAGTTCAACTCAAGGTGAAAAGGTCTATCAACAGCTAGTACCTATGTTCAAATGCAGTATTCCTCTAGAGTGCCAGATCTTAGAACAACTAATAGAAGATGTCTATCATCTTCATATCAGCTAGTGTGTGAGAACTGGGCTTATGAATGTTAAGTAGTGAGTGAAAAGGGAAAACGAAACCCACATATTTACATGAGATTCATGTAAATATGTGGGTTTCATTTTCCCTTTTCACTCAGTACTCAACATTTGTACATATCAAATTTGAAATGCTGATAATATTTGCAGCATTTTGATTTTACATTTACATCCAGATCCTAAGTATGTTTACCCAGAAATAAGTCTAACTTTGTTCAATGGGATTTACTTTCCAAGTAAGCGTGTATAGGATTCCAGTCAAGGTATGATTTAAGGGGTGGAGGGAAATCACAGATGTTCTGTAGTATCTAAATATGTGCTCTCTCTGTTACAGGAAACTGCATCTTTTGAAGTAAGCATTTCAAAAATTTCCAGAGGCAAGGACATATTGCCAGCTGCCAGGCTTCTCCTGGAAGCAGCTGGCTCAGTTCTTTCACTCACTATGGTCCTATGAAACACAAATGTACCTATATCCACATCTGAGGAATTGGAGATATACCAGCTGTATGTCACTCACAGGACATTTTTCATGATTTACAAAAGAAAAGAGAAATGCCATTTTCACTGCAAAGAAAATTCAACGATCTCATACCTAGCAACACAATCTTTATGTTATCATATATGCAGGAATGCTTCAGGGCAGGAGTTCCAAAATATCCTGAAGGTATGTATAAATGTGATAGCTGAAGAGTACTTGTGGCAATGACACTAAAGTGAGACCCTGTGCCAGGCAAATGGAACATAGCAGGAACAAGTCTGTGCTATTTAATACCAGGAATGCAGCCATAGATATTTTCATGGTGACAAAAAAAAAATTGTCACCATGAAATTTATATTTTCAAAATTATAAATTTTATATTTTCAAAAATCAGATATTTTTTTTCCTTTTCATGCTTTCAGCCATCCTGGGAGCAGCACCAAGTCCAACCTGTAACCATCACATGACCTATCAGAACCTAATTTGGCTGCCTGCATACCTCTCCTCCCCCACTTCATCTTGAGATTGTGCAGACCACATGACTACCCCCCATTTCCCTCCCTTTCTTTTTGTAACATCTTGACTGGTGGTGATGGTGGTGATGGTGATGAAGAAGATGATGATTCTGATGAAGAAATCTGGAGGTCTCCAAAGCTTACACATTTTTGTGACCTTTTGGCTGGCCTAATAAAAGTATTACACTACTATGGGCGTGGGTAGTGTTTTTAATGGCTAACATGGTTACTTTTGCTTACATGTTGCTATCCCTCCCTCTTTTTACAAAAACAGATTTTTTGCTAGCAGCTAGGATTGCTGTGAAATAGGTTTCTGTTGGTACTGAAAACTGTGGTTTCAGAGTTGTTTAGTGTGTCAGGTCTTAGACCCATCTCTGCCTTGTACTTGGTCTTTTGGATGGGATTCTTGTCCTGTCGTGCCTTCCATGACAGCCTTTTTGTGCTGGTATCAGGACAGTTTCTCCAATTGCCAAATGTGCCTGTTGTCCAAGGAAGCTGTCTCCCCTTGGCCTGATAAGTATGTGTAGGACTGCAAGTTTAGACTATCAAGCCAACCCTAAACATGTTTACTTAGCATGTTTACAAATACTTCCAAGTAAACATACATAGGATCAGCCTGTTAGAGCTTACAGTTGTCCCTCGTATAATTCCATTAAGTTCAGGAGAGTCATTCCTTAGAAGAATGTGGTCCATGAATCACCTTACTCCCACAATTGTCCAAAATGTTGAAGGCAAAGAAGGAGAAGAATGTAAGAGCACAGATACCCTCGATGCTCTAAAGGATGGAGGGTCTCTGCTCTGCACTGGTGTTCCTTATAAACGCATTCACTGGTGGGCAAGCTCAAAATCCACCCAGACCACATTTGCCTCCCTTGAACAGATTTCACAGGGCCCGGCACACTAGTTAAAAAGAAACAAGTGCGCTGTTAAACTATAACCCCATCTTTCCTAGTCACTCTACAGCTCAGCTCTTCTGTTTTTAAAAGATCCTCGTTTCCAGGCTTGGTTCCAAAAAAATAAGTAGCTACCCAGCTTAGCTCATGCCGATCCCAGCTAACAGCACGCCCAGCGCACTCCTTCTCCCGTCATTGTGGCATCCAGAGAGCGAGCCAGAGCCTCCTGAAGTTTGAAACCCACTGGAAACCAAAGCAACTGGACAAATAAGGATCCTGCACAGTCCTGCTACCTTTTAGGATGGCAGTTCGCGCTACTTGTCTTGCTGCTGCATCTGCTCTGAAAGTTTGCAGCAGCAGCAGCAGCAGCAGATAGGCGAACTTGACGCGCGCGCAACAAGTGCCTCTGCGGGCAACGCAGCTCAAGGGAGCCGGTGGCGTCCCCGGAATGTCGCCTCACAGTCTTTGTTCCTCGGTTTGGCAACCCGCCGCGAGCCAGAGGACGGCGGTGCTTCCCAGGTTGCCTCAGACTGATGCAATCCTGATGGCGTTTGAACGTGTGAGGGGAAACAAACATCATTGTCTATCGCCCCGGTAGCTTGCGAGCGCTCTCCGTTGAGAGCCTATTAACAGAGAAGGGCACAAAAGGGTTGCGCGTTTCCTTGGCCCCCAACAACAACAACAACGAGCAACAACAACGAGCAACTGAATGAGTGACCAATGCGGGACCTGGCAGAAATGCCAGTTCCCGCCTCCGTCGCCTGAGGCGCTTCTCAAGCCTCCATCCATCTCTCCCTAGCAAAAAGGGACGCGGTTTCTCTTCAGACTTACCCTGGAAATGGTCAGCGGGGTGCTGAAATCTTTGCCTCCGACCAGCCGGAAGCCCCACGGCGAAGGGCCATTCAAAGCCACTGTCTGGGGCATGGCGGGGCACTTCAGTCCAGCAAGAGAGAAAGAAAGAGAGCGAGCGAGCGAGCGAGCGCCGGCAACCAGGCTGAAGCCGAAGGAGAGAAGCGGCGCCTGCTCCGCCCGCTTCTCTCAGGCTCTGCCGCTTTCTAATCCACTTAAAGCGCCTGCTAATCTCCGGTCCGGCCTGACGTCTCTCTGTTTCTCCACACTGGGGAGAGGAGGAGAGGGGGCAGAGCAGGGGAGAGGCGGGTCCTTTCGCGCTCAGGGCCGGCGGGCGGGCGTCCAACTTCTTCCTGACCCTTCTGTTCAACAAGCCTTTGTGGAAGGATATTTATTTCTGAGGCTTCCTATATACGCCACCAATTTCTTTTCCACAGAAAAGTTACGCGTGCCCTCCCCTGTTGAGTGCTCCTGCTGTTTCTCTCTTCGGGGGCTGGTCGCTCGAATTGTAGGGGAAGGAAGGAGGTCCCCATCCCCAGACGCCCTCCCCAATTTAAGCCAAATCCAAACCATTGAAGGGGGTTGACACAAAAGGTAAGGGAGCTAACCCCAGCAGCGGTTCATTCACACATGCATTGCGTGGTTTCTCTTCACTTGATTTTACAGTGCCTCTTTCAAAAAATAATAATTCAGAATTGGGGTGGGGAGAGACAGAGGATGCTTGCCCCTTACCTTTTGCATGCCCCCTTAGCTACTGTTTTTAGAAGGCAATGGGGGAGGCATAATTTGCCTAAAATTAGGGGAAGCCAGGAACAGGGCTTGTGGAATTCATTAATTCATAATTTGAGCACTGCTCTCTAAGAAACAGTTGGAGGGAGAGTGATATCATGAATACCTGACCTCCATGTGTCCACGTGAATGTCTGGGGGGAGGGGGGAAGCCACACAATTGTGACCCCTGTTTTTCCAGATGCCAGACAAAGTTATACCTGCAAGGGCTCTTTTCAGACTCATAGGGTGCTTTCTGATGGAGGGCACCAAGTGCTAAAAATAATTGTTCAGTTGTGCATCTTTTCTGCCTTAACTATTTCTTGCAAAAATAAATAAATCAATAAGACAGAAGAAGTGATAGGGAAACTCAGAGGGCAACAAATGGAAGAAGTCATCATCCGGACCATATAAAGTTGCATGAATGGGACAGTATGATTTCACCATCAAGGCCTTGCCTGGGACCACCCATAGGTCAGGGGCATAGGTTCCCACAGCAATCCGGTTCATTCCCCATGGATTGCAGAAATGGGCTAAGGTGATGAGAAGTATGTGCATGATTTGTTCCTACTGAAAAACACTGTGTATAACATTATATTAAAGTCCTTTCTATAGTGGTGTATCAGGAATGCTCCATTCACACAGCTTTATGTTGCAGTCATCAAGTGTTGATCATTCATGTGTGAATCAGCAACTAATTCAATATTTGGTCTCCAAGAGGGGCCAGCTAGAACACAAATGCCTCTGAAAAATGTAGCAAGGGAGTTTCCCCTTCTCTGTTTAGTGAAGTATAGAGTTTGTGGTGAGATCTATGTTTCCACATGATTTTTCAATCAACTTAGAGCACACATTGGTGGTTAATAGCATTTGTATTGGGGCTTAGAGCCTAGCAGACATGTTTTCAGTATCCAGAACACATGCAGGGATCCTCTAAACAAGCAATTTATTGCACACTCATGATTGGCCACTCATGGAAGTTTGTGGGTCCAAACCAGGACGTCATCCATAACCCTATGCTATCCCCTGGAAATCCCACTTTTAAAAGAACCACAGAAAAAGTAGGACCTCTCAGTGTGTAAATTCAGAGCTATGCAATAATTCCACCATAAATGGAAGAAGACATCATCTGAACCATGTGAATTTGTATGAATGGGACAGTATGATTTCACCGCCAAGGCCTTGCCTGGAACCACCCATAGGTCAGGGGCATATGTTCCCATAGTGATCCCGTTCTGTCCCTCATAGACTACAGAAATAGGATAAGGTGATCAGAAGTATGTACATGATCTGTTTCTACTGAAAAACACTGTGTATAACATTATATTAAAGTTCTAGTGTTAAACACCTTTAGAGCAGCAGGAATGAGGTACTGTAAAAGAACAAGTTATAGTTTTAGCACTATTTGATGCAGATTGAATTATAAGAACTATGAGCTGCCCAAGAAAAGGAAGAACCTTTAATACCTAAGATTTAAACTATCTGACTTGCTCTACAATCTGGAAATCAGGAGATGGGGGGGGGGAACCAGTCAAATCATTTAGATACAAATTAATCAATGTGGGAGCAAGTGTACAACCCTGAGAGACTCTCTTAGTGGCAGAAATGGAATTAGTTAAATTACCCCTCAGGCTCCAGTATTTATAGAAAATCCTAGGAAGGCATCTAGGCTGCAATTCTATGCACACTTACCTGAGAGTAAGCTCCACGGAACATAGATAAATTACTTCTAAGGAAACATACATAGGATTTAGCAGTAAATCAGAAGACCATCCCATGCTGACAAATGCATAAAATTAATTGAATATTCAAAATAATTCAGTATTTGAAATATTTCTCATTTGCGCCATCCACATACCTCCATTTTTTCCATTGATGATAATCCAGAAATCAAAGAAACAAATGCTATAATTAAATATCAACATATGCTAATAATCCGTCTGCAAGACACAGAAATGCTGTAATCCTATTTAGGGAGCTGGAGATATGTTGCTGCTGGTCTATTTTCCCATGCTGGAATGGGTGGGAGGTAGGGATGGTGAGAATTTCATTTCTGTTTGGTTTTGATAAGAATTTACCAAATTTTGCAAAAATTCTCAATATTTGGGACAAAAAGATTTTGAGGATTAAAAATAACAATGCGTGATTGATAGCATGCTTATTACCGGCCACTCATGGATGTTCATGGGTCATTTTGATGAAGACCTCAGCTTCCTGCGCATCTCCCACTCCTTTTCGCAGTTTTAGCATCACAAAATAAATCTCAGAAAACCTGACTCTTCTGAGCTATGTTGGGGGCTTGTCAGGGTTTCCTGTCGTGTGCAGGTGAGGTTGCCCTATAAAATGCCCACTAGAGGGCACTGTCCCATTGAAATGTACAGGCCACATGGTCGCTTCTCTCATCTTCCTGTAATTCTGCTTGTTTCAAACACGCAAGAGAAGCAGGAAGAGAACCAGAGTAAGGAAATGTGATTTCCCCCATCTGAAATTCCTCTATATCTGGGAGAAATTGACAAATTCATCAAGTGAGGCCCAGGGCTTTGAGTACTGAGCTTTTGAATCCCTGTGTATTCAACCATGTTAGTGTTGATTTAGGGTTGCCCCCCTCTTAACAGGTACATTATCGTCCTCTTCATGCTGGGAACTTTTGGCTGGTGCAGATGGGCAAGAATTGATTCAATTTATTTTTTTTACATTAAAAAAATCACAAAATTCTTTATATTTGGGAGAGCAAGATGTCGAGATTATTATTTTAAAAAAAAATGAATTCAGGAGAACGCAAAACTGACAGATCCACCCATCCCTCTTGGGAGAAGGGCAGCCTATTTGGCCTAGATGATGATGATGATGATGATGATGATGATGATAATAATATATTTATTAATTTATTTGTTACCCGCCTCTCCCTCCAGATCGAGGCGGGGTACAACATAAATGCAAATGCCATAAAATACATATAATTAAAACATTTAAAACTAATACATTATTAAAAGCAGCACATTATTAAAAGGCATCTTAAAATTCAACTGGGTAGTTGGCTGTGGGCTGGCTAATGGGTGATCATGATCATGGGTGGGTGGACACTTCTGGCTCTGCCACTAGTCACCAATAGTTTGTTCAGCCAGCAGGGCCAGGGAAACCTCTCAAGAGCTGTGAGCATCTGAAGGAGTTAGCAGCGAGTGTGAAAGTTGGAGTGCCTCGGCTGTACATGCAAGTAGCAGCAGCACATATAGCTGTTTACAGGCTTGCCTCTTTCCTGACTGCACATGATACCCACACATGTGCCTGAGCCACATCTTAAGCCACTGGCTGCCTTCTGGGCAGCCAACTCTGCATGCATGCACACACAGGGCCTTGCTAGACCAGGCGTTAGTGCGGTGTGAGGCCCGGTTTCCCTCCTGTGCATCCAGATGACGCACAGGGGAATCCGGGGTCAGGCCGCGCTGAAACCTGCCTTAAGCCGGCATAAGCGAATTCGCTTACGGCCCGGCTTTTTTGCAGCCGCGGCTTGAGGTTGGGGCTGCGAAACATCTAGCAGGGTCTGTGGCTTTTTGCAGCTGCTCGCTTACTCACGAGTAGCCGGGAAAAGCCATGGACTGGGCATAGCGCTCATACGAGCGCTGTGCCTATCGGGCCGGGGGGGATCCCGGGGGGAGAGAGAGGGGCGGGGGGGAAGGCCGGACCCGGCATGAGAGGGGGGGGCGAGGGAAGGACAGCCGGGGATGGGATGGGGGCGAGGGAAGGACAGCCGGGGACAGGGCATGGGGGATGGGGGGAGGACGGCCGAGCGGGCGTCAGGAATTGTGGGGGGGATCAGGGGCAGGGAGAGCGGGGGGGCTTAATTTTTTTAAAAAAAACCACTTACCTTGTCCGGTGGCTCTCCGGCGCACATGGCCCTTTAAAAAAATAAAAATGGCCGACGCTACGGGGCTTCCCGTTGCGTTGTGCGTGTAGAAGCTGGCGACGAGGCGCATGCTAGCTCTAGCGCGCCGTCGCCCCTCCTCCCTGCCGGCTTATCCGGCAGGTCTAGCAAGGCCCATAGTCTCAAGGTGGGGGAGCGGCTGTCTGTTGTTTCCTTGTTTACTTCTTCCACCTCCCTCCCTGTCCTCTTTCAGTATTGTAGGTGCAGTTGAAGCAATTGGCTTTTGGCTTTGTGTGCACTCTCTCAAACTGTGGGGAGCCACACTTGTTCCAGTCACTCCATTTACCCTCTCCACCTTCTGCCCTCTGTCACCACACTGCCAAATTCAGAGTTGGTGCAAACTCTCCTGTTGCCTGAGTCAGGAGAGAACAAATGTGCTGCTGGAGCACCCCCCCACACTTTTGCTGCCACCGCATGGCCCATCAACCACCCCTGGCTGCCCACATTGCCTAACATCCCCACATTCCATCTCATATTGTCTGTCACCCCCATCCCTCTCATAATGCCTGGCTCTGAGGGAGGACACCCTTTTCCCAGCCAAGAGAGCTCGCCTGTCCTTTGGTTTGCTTTGAGAAGTTTATCAGGGCAAGCCAGAGGGTGGCTGGCTGCTCCAGAGAGCCCTGTTGCTCTCGCCTGCAGCATTTCCTGCTAGAAGAAGCATGCAAACTGCTGCAGGGAGTGTGCAATGGAGCCAACTCCAGTAAGCAGTGGCAACATGGTAGCATGACCATATGAAAAGAAGGACAGGGCTCCTGTATCTTTAACAGTTGTATTGAAAAGGGAATTTCTGTAGGTGTCATTTGTATATATGGAGAACCTGGGGAAATTCCCTTTTCATCCCAACAGTTAAAGGTGCAGGTGCCCTGCCCTCTTTTAAATATGGTCACTCTAGTATAGCTCCTGCACCTTTAACTGTTGTGATGAAGACAGTATTTCACCAGGTTCTCTCTCTATACAAATGACACCTGCTGAAATTCCCTTTTCTATGCAACTGTTAAAGATACAGGAGCCCTGTCCTCCTTTTCATATGTTCACCCTACAACATGGCCACTTCTGGAAGAACCTGGCTCAGCCAGCTGGCCACTGTTTTTCAATGTTTAATTGAAGTACAGCTGCTGGCAGTAGCTTACTTTGGGCTTGGACTGAAGTGCCAGTCAGTTGGCCCACAGCCACTGACCTTCATTGAAGCAGCCAGCAGAAAGCCACCCACTGTCATTTTCCACAAGCCACAAACCATCCCATAAGAACATAAGAAGAGCCCTGCTGGATCAGACCGATGATCCATCTAGTCCAGCACTCTGTTCACACAGTGGCCAACCAGCTGTCAACCAGGGACCCATAAAGCAGGACACGGTGCAACAGTACCCTCCCACCCATATTCTCCAACAACTGGTATACATAAGCTTACTGCCTCTGATACTGGAAGTAGCAAATGACCATCAGGGCTAGTATCCATTGATAGCGTTTTCCTCCAGGAATTTATTCAACCCCCTTTTAAAGCCATCCAAATTGGTGGCCATCACCACATCTTGTGGCAGTGAATTCCATAGTTTAACTATGCGCTGTGTGAAGAAGTACTTCCTGTTATATTTCTTGAATCTCCCACCAATCAGCTTCATTGGCTGACCCCGAGTTCTAGTATTATGGGGAGTGGGAGGGGAAGGCAGCTGTTGGGAAGGAAGCCTTCCTGTGGGGGCAAGCAAGCAGGCAGAGGGTAGTATGGCCAAGTTGTAGTGATCAAACAGGCAACCAAGTGGCAGTTGGGGTGGCACAGCCTAGTTGCAGCAGGTAGGCAGGGGGTGCTCTCTCTGCCACCCCCACCTCCACCCCAGTGTACCACCTGAGCCTCAGGGCAGGGCCGGCACAGTAATGGTGCAAAGTGCATGTTCGTATCAATAAATAACATGGGCCTAGCTGGGAATGCATATGTCCATGAGTGTCGAAAGGCCCAGCCAGTTAACCTCAATTTGCACAGTTTTCCTCTTCTAGATCAGGTCATGCTGGGATGTTAAAACTTTAGGTTAGAATTGCTTAGATTTTCTTAAAAAGTAGTTCACAATAACTACATGGAGTGGCCGCCTCTTCTCAAATAATTTCTATGAAAAACATGAAGTTCCCTATGTATACTTTTGCAACTGAAAGGCATAATATAAACAGCATTTATTGAGGCTCTTCCCCCCCAATAAAGTACAGGGCATTATATGACCTTCTTTTGAACATTGCCTTGGTGAGTTATACAGATAGGTAATTTGCTGGCACTTGTAACTGTAATTAACAGGAATCATGGAATTATCCTCAACTGAAAATTATGGGAAGGAAATACATTAGCATGCCTGTGAAGTGGAAAATCCCCCCCGTTTCCAGTAAAGTCAGAGACAGGAAAGTCGGCCTTGTAAGGAAGTTTAAACAAAAATTGTCTGTGTTTCAAAACAGAGCCATAGATCAGGGGAAAGGGTGACCATTTGCCAAAAAACCTACCACTGAGTACTTGTTCAAACTTAGGTGTGCAATGTAGGACAATCCACTTATTTGTCCATTAGATTTTTATCATAGCATCTGAATATTTTCATATTCAGATGCTATTACAGCAAAACATGCTGTGTGTGTGTGTGTGTGTGTGTGTGTGTATGTGAGAGAGAGAGAGAGAGAGAGAGAGAGAGAGAGAGAGAGAGAGAGAGAGAGAGAGAGAGAGAGAGAAACCTCAGAATTAATTCAGGAACTCGCATGATTTGGAAATTTAATCAGAAAGCACATTTTCACTACTCAGATGAAGGTATGGGGTTGGATCCAGGCTCAGGCTGTAATCCTATACACAATTTACTTTTCACTGAAGTGAAGGAAACTTATTTCCTCTGTTTGTATATTGGACTAACTCAGCCTTCTCCAACCTGGTGTCCTCCAGATGTGCTAAACTACAACTCCCATAATTCTCAGACTGCATGGGGTGATGGGGATGATGGGAAATTTAGTCTTACACATCTGGAGGGCACCAGTTTGAGGAAGACTGGGATAGCTAGTAAGGTGGTGTTTCAAATTTACACTGCATTTTCCAGTCCCTTCCACTTTCCCCGACTATTTAGAGGAAGATGCAAGCTTTGTAAAGAAGTGATTATGTTTCGTGGTTTGTGGAGAATGGTAACATATAAAATGTTCAGTGTCTGCAGCTTTTTTGAGCAACAGTTTTTCCACTGGCAGTCATCCTGCCTTTCATTACTGAGGTTTTAAGGCAACTCTGTCATTGACACAGGGTAGGGTAGAGCATACTATAAAAATGTCCAGAATAAAATAGAAAAGAAGATAACAGGAGTCAAGACACCTTTAAAAGTCCTCTGAACATAAAATAAAAATTATTAAGATTAGCTAGATTAGAAACTTCTTTCAGGTAATATAACTCAATTGATTGATTGGATTTATAACCAACTCTATCCTAAGAGCCAAAGCTGGGTAACATAAATAATTATGCTACCTTGGGCAAAAGCCTCCACTGATACAGTATTCCTGACACAATCCATCACAGTGACTTCCTAGAAAACACATGGGTGCTTCCAGATGCAGTTTTCATTGTGCAATCACCCTGTCCTATTCATGGAATTTTATAGGAGATGGTGGTGTGTATCCAGACTACATCATCTTTCCCTTGTTAGTCTCCCATGTTTTCCCACCATTTCTTCCATCTTTTTTCTCACCACAAAAGCAACATTAAGGAGGGAAAGATGGAATAGCAGCATCATGGCTTTTGACTAGTAGGACTAAGAGTCTTCCATTGTGGCAGTGAACTACGAAACTAATAAAATATATATTGGGGAATCTGCACACTTCCATGGGCATTCCCACAATTACTATCACAGCTTCAGCAACACTGAGACAGGACACATGCTCAAATGCAATGTTGTGCCTTGTTTCCCAGTGTATTGTATCAAGTTAGTATATGATGTATCCATGGATTTATGATGATAGGCTTTGCATGTGCTGTAAATATGTGGTGGAAACCGATTTACATACATATATACATACATACATACACACACACACATACATACATATACACATATACCCACACATATAAAATGAATGATTGATTGCAAATCTTAATCACCCACATGTTTAGTTTTTAACAGTTTTAATGCTTTATGTGTGTATGTTGTGTGTTTTAGAATTTTAAATTTTATATACTCGTTTTTATCTTAATTTTAGAATTTCTGTAAACCGCCCAGAGAGCCCCGGCTATGGGAGCGGTATATAAGTGAAATAAATAAAATAAATAAAGATAGGTAGCAGAACCCTAATCATGATATCTTATGACAGAGAAATATAAAGTGATATACAAGGGGCTAGCTATATGTCGTCTTTGCCTTGGTGGCTCCGAATCTGTGCTGCGTCAGTTATATTCCCACAATATGGGAATATAGACCTACCTGATAGTCCATGATGGAGGGGGGAAGATCTCGTGTTGCGATTAATGCGAGATCCCTCCTCCGTTTACATGTGAGGCGTGACGACCTCAGGAAGAGAGGCGTTGCACCTGCCATTTTTTATTTTTAAAGGAAGAGGAGCGCACGAACGCTAACGGTAGATGCTTTTTTAAAAAAATAATTTCATTTCCCCACTCCCCCCACCCTACCTCCAATGGGCACAGTACTTCTGAGGAGCGCTGCACCCCATGCGTGGCTCTGAGCCGGGCCACATGTTCCACAAAGTGGAGGGCTCTATCCTGGGGCAAGAGAGGGATTATCCCTCCTTGATCCTGGGATCCCCTGTGCATCCCTGTGGATGCACAGGGATGATCCAGGAGTTCGCCCCGTGATAAAGCCTGGCCGCAGCCACCAATTTGGAGTAACCCCAGAACAAAGAGCTGAAGATGCAGAGCATAAAAGTTGGGGATTTACCCTGACTTTTCTTGCCTGAGTGAGGTCAGTGCGGCTCATCCTGTCTATCCTTGCTAGGGCATTGCTCCAGGGGATGTTCCCAGGAGAAAGACAACTTCCCATTGGTCGCTGGAGGCTGGGGGAGGGGTGGCAGAGAGCCTAGTGGCTGCTCAAAACCTACATTGCTTCCCTCCATCTGCATAACTTGCCGCTCCCCCGCAACAGTGAAACTTCAGAGTTTGGCGGTGGAGCGGCACCCACTTGGTGCCGTGAAGACATCCCACTGAGTATTAGGAAAGAGGGGACACAAACATAATGTTTTGATTAGCCTGAGGTAATGACAGAACTTTACTGTGATTGGGCTTCTTTGCTGAGATGGGATTGGATCGTGGGGTTCCGTTAGCAGTTAAGCCATTTATCTATTTATTTATTTAGTGACAAATCTTTTGTTTAAAGATTTAATTAGTTTTCCAAAACAAAAACAACAAACGGGGGGGGGGGGGGAGAGAGAGAGAGAGAGAGAGAGAGGAAATAGATAGATAACAAGAAATACATTGAATTTAAATCTAATTTTAGACAGGGAGTAGCACCCTTAAGATATATTAATATTTTTCTCTATTACTTTATAATCCAAGACATACATGGAAGCCATGGGCTGTTTAGAAGTTTTCTTTATAATTCTTTTGTATGTCAAATTTATGTTTAGTCTCTTTTCCATAATCTGAGGAAAGCTTTTGATAAATACTGCTGTGTATGTCCATGATCTGTATATAGAATAAAATCCTGCCATGTTTTATAAAAGTCAGATGTTTTGCCTTTGCTAGTTTCAGCTGGTATGTCAGTTTTTCTGCCATGACTATTTGTCATAATTCCATATGCCATGATTTCAGTGTTAAAAGTTCTGCAGTTTTCCAACTTTTGGCTATGACTCTTTGGACAAACATCAGCATGAACTCAATTAAGACCTTAGATATCACTTTTGCATGTTGTTGATAATGCCAACGCTGGTGTAAAATTTATGGTTTGATATATAGTAGTTGCCATTTCTAAAAATAAAACATTCCAAAACTGTGATACAATAGGACATGTATTTGTGGCATTTGTATACCACTGACTATAGAAAATCCCTCAGCAGTTCACAATATTAAAATGCAATATTAAAAACATAACATTAAAAACACTGCATTGAAAAGAGGAACATTAAAACAATTGCAGTAAAAACCATTTAAGAGGCAGCAAAATGGAGCGGCCTGATTAGTTTACTTGTATCAGGGTGAAAAGGTGCATTTTTCGGAGGCATTTGAAAGATGCCACATTTTCTGCCTCCCAAACTACATGGGGGAGGCTTTGGGGGCTGCTACAGGGAAATTCTGCCATGGAAGTTCTTCATGGTGATGTTCCGTTCTTTTTGGAATGACCAGCAAAGCCATTGAAGGGGATAAGCAGTTAGGATAGTTTGAAGCTAAGGCTTGAGAGAATCGGCAGGAATCTTTGTCTATTCTGGTCTGGTTATTTGCTTAGCTTTGTGAGAATAATAAAAGTTGTTCGTAATTTAAAAGGGAAATTAATGATCACATTGAGGCATATCCACTGTGCCTTGAATGAAGTCAATTCCCACACCATTAGAGCTGATAGCTTTCACAGCAGCCACAAAGTTACCTGGGTATACTTAAGGGTAGAGGGTAACAGGATGAAACTTCTCAAGTGGTGGCAGTGGGCTGGTAATAACAATAATAAACCTCTCACTCCCATAAGGTAAGGTGTCATAAAATGGAAGGAAAAATATTGGCAGCAATCCTACATTGCAAGCATTGTGTGAATTCTAAACAGAATGGGTAAGACTCTAGGCAGACAAACCAGTTCCAGATTAGCTAATGCTTGGGTCTGTTTGGAAGAATGATTTCCTTAACAGTAGTGATTCCTTGTTTACACCACCCTTTAGATAGGAATGCAATTTATTAAAGGGATGTGAAACTAATAAAAGTTTGAACCCCCTTTGAAAGATATCTCTTGTCTTTCTTGAGAAGCAATCAACAGAGTGTGAAAATGGTAGGTTCTTATATAATTTAGTGAAATGTAATTGGCTTGCAATGAGTTTAGTTCAATTGTATGTAAGCTGAGTGTAAAAACTCTAACAGCACTTCCACATCACCCACTTATATATATTTTTCGCTACAACCAAAACCAACATTTGTTGACAATGAGTGTGACATATTGTTTCTCTTCTCAGAGTCTTTTATCTTTTGTTTCTCAAGTACTTTGATCAATATTTCTTTCCTGTTCCCCTTTCTTCTAATACGCTATCAGTGGTTTGTTTGAATGCTCCATTCTGCCCTTCTTTTAAAGCACATTTCCCTTTCATCTGTTCATGAAAGGCCTAAGTTGAATACAAAGTCCAAGTTCATTTTTTTTATTTTTAAAGCCAAACTATTTCCATTTGCCTCCCACATTCTGAAAGTAAAAGTTTTCTTATTCCCAGGTGGGTGGCTCAAGATTCAGTGGCATTTACAGCCATTTCCTCTGTTGATAATGATGATTAGGTAAAGCAGTCCACAAACTGATAGCTATTAACTTAAGAAGAAGCAGCTATTGTCCTACCAATGGCATATTCATGTCCCTTTGCCAGCCTTATATAGGTGGGAAGTCAGCCACAAAGTCTGAGGCAACACACTGAGCTCAGAAATTAATCAAGATTAACTGATTTTATAATGTTGTGCTATATCATAGATGTAGTTGCTATATCATTTGGTGCACATAAATTTAATTTTGTGGTGGAAGAAAGGGCAAAAAGGGCAAAAAGGAGGAACCTGGGAACTACAGACCAGTCAGTCTGACATTCATCCCTGGGAAAATTTTGGAGCAGATCATAAAGAAGTCAATCTGTAAGCACCCTGAAAACAATGTAGTGATTACTAGAAGCCAGCATAGATTTGTCAGGAACAAATCCTGTCAGATCTCATTTTTGATCTCATTTTTCAGTCAGGTAACTAACCTCCCTTGTGGACTGTGGGAATGCTGTGGACGTAATATATCTTGACTTCAGCAAAGCTTTTGACAAAGTGTCCCATGATATTCTGATTAACAAACTAGCTAAAAGTGGGCTAGATGGAACAACTATTAGGTGGATTCACAGTTGGCTACAGAATCGGACTCAAAGAGTGCTTATCAACAGTACCTTCTCAAACTGGGGGGAGGTAACAAGTGGAGTACCACAGGGCTCAGTCCTGGGCCCAGTGTTCTTCAACATTTTTATTAATGATTTGGACGAGGAGGTACAGGGAATGCTTATCAATTTGCAGATGAACCAAAATTGGGTGGGATAGCTAATACCCTGGGAGACAGAAATAAACTTCAAAATGATCTTGATAGGCTGGAGTGCTGGGCTGAAAACAACAGAATGAAATTTAATAGGGATAAATGCCAAGTTCTACATCTAGGAAATAGAAACCAAATGCACAGTTACAAGATGGGGGATACTTGGCTCAGTAATACTACAAATGAGAAGGATCTTGGAATTGTTGTAGATCACAAGCTGAATATGAGCCAACAGCGTGATATGGCTGCAAGAAAGGCAAATGCTATTTTGGGCTGCATTAATAGAAGTATAGCTTTCAAATCGCGTGAGGTACTGGTTCCTCTCTATTCGGCCCTGGTTAGGCCTCATCTAGAGTATTGCGTCCAGTTCTGGGCACCACACTTCAAGAAGGACGCAGACAAGCTGGAGCGTGTTCAGAGGAGGGCAACCAGGATGAGCAGGGGTCTGGAAACAAAACCCTATGAAGAGAGACTGAAACAACTGGGCATGTTTAGCCTGGAGAAGAGAAGATTGAGGGGAGACATGATAGCACTCTTCAAATACTTAAAAGGTTGTCACACAGAGGAGGGCCAGGATCTCTTCTTGATCCTCCCAGAGTGCAGGAGACGGAATAACAGGCTCAAGTTACAGGAAGTCAGATTCCGGCTGGACATCAGGAAAAACTTCCTGACTGTTAGAGCAGTATGGCAATGGAACCAGTTACCTAGGGAGGTTGTGGGCTCTCCCACACTAGAGGCATTCAAGAGGCAGCTGGACAACCATCTGTCAGGGATGCTTTAGGGTGGATTCCTACATTGAGCAGGGGGTTGGGCTCGATGGCCTTTTAGGACCCTTCCAACTCTACTATTCTATGATTCTATGAAAATAACCTCTTGCATGTACTTTTGCTCTTGATCTTGTAACTCTACCGCTGGCCCTTTAACCAGTTGGAGGATATTGGGCTAGAGGTAAACAGTAGAACCTGTTTTCCCACCTGGCAAAGCATTCTGGGTATTGCTGCTGGCTCTTCCAGCAATGCTGCTGCCTGGTGAAGTTGGAGATTGCTGGGGTTTGAAAAGCTGTAGGCTTGGATGCAGTGACAGGAACAGCCTGGGCTGGCAGAATTTATTTATTCATTTATATGTGTATTAAGTGCATGAGTCACCCTGTAGCCTAGGCTCCCAGAGTGACGTACCCCATAAAAGCAGAGCTAGGCATGGAGCTTCTGTTTTTGCCAGAAGGAAAGCAGTTGCTACTTCTTTCCAGAGAAGCAGCTGTAACAGTCTGGATGTTTTGCCATGGTGTCACACAGAAAATAAACCTTTAGTTGTTGTTGTTGCTGCTGCTGCTTTTTCAAGGTTATATTCTCTTCCTCTCAAGAAGAGGAATGTACCTGCTCACCTATTTTTTTCTAAATAAAAGTGATCTGGCTACCTCTCACCCCCAGCAAGGCTATCTGTGCAGCACAAATCATCACCACTACCTTTTGTTAGGTGGGGGCAGGTTACAATGCCTTTGAAACCAGCTGAGGCTAGTGTGAGTGTTTAGAAAATAACATAAGTTTTTGTTAAAATCTTTTATCCACAAGCATTGTTTTTCTAAAGATGCTAATAGTACAATGATGATTAATCTTAGCCAGATGAAAGTGGTTTTAAGGTTCTTTCTTTTCTAAAACACACACACAAGTGAGTAGAAGCGTGAGAAGTTGGCATTTTACCAGTGTAGGAGGGGTCTTGCAAACACTTTCTGTTGTAGAATTTTTCTTAGCATATACAAATAAACATTGCAATGTATAGGGTGATCATATGGAAAGGAGGACAGGGCTTCAGTATATTTAATAGCAGGTGCTGCTATTTGTATGCATGCAGCACCTGGTGAAATTCCTTCTTCATCACAACAGTTAAAGCTGCAGGAGCCCTGCTCTCTTGATCAGATACAAAAGAGGACAGGGCTCCTGCAGCTTTAACTGTTGTGGCGAAGGGGGAATTTCACCAGGTGCTGCATGCATACAAATGGCAACACCTGCTGAAATTCCCTTTTCTATACAACAGTGTTAAAGATACAGGAGCCCTATGGTCACCCTAAAAATGAATTGTGGGAAACGATAACTGGTTTGCTATCAATATTTACTCAGGAGGAGGATAGAAGTACAAGATGTAAGTGCCTGTGTGTGTGTATGTTCATATGTACATGTACACACACACACACTTATCATGCCATAGCTAGATAGGGCAAAATCCCGGGGTGTTCCCTGGGATCGTTCCTTGCCCCAGGATCTCGCCTTCCCCTTTAAGCCTGTTTTTCCTGTGGTCTCGGGCTGAGTCCAAGACCCCGGAACGTGTGGCTGGGCGCTGCGGTTTGTCCTGGCTTCTCGCAATTCCTCAAGAGGAGCTGGGACCAGTGCACAGGGTGCAGAGCTCCTCAGGAGCACTGCGCCCATCGGGGGTAGGGTGGGCGGAGTGGGGAATTTTAAAAAAACAAACAAACAAACGTACCTTTTGTGCACGAGCGCTCATGCACATCTTCTCCTTTAAGAAAACAAAAAAATGGCAGACATGGCTCCTCTCCTTCCGAGGCTGTTGCACGCCGTGTGTAAACAGAGGGGGGATCTCGTGATAAAACCATCGCGAGATCTTCACCCCTCTGTTGCGCACTAACAGGTAGGTCTAGGTAAGGCCAGAGAAAGAGAGTGACAGAAGGCAGCCTGAAGGATATCCCCCATATCTAAATAGTCAATCTTTTATCTAAATAAAACTGCTATGTCAGGAAGAGAGATAGGAAGTAGCCCAATCTGCATTCTTCCAGTGGCCCCAGATTTGGAGGGAAGGGGGTTGTATCACCCACAGCACATTTATATCCGTAGGCCCACAGCAGTGGCGAGAAAGGGCAACACTCAAGCCTCCTCATCACAGCCCTTCCTTCTTTCCTTCCTTCTTTTCAAACAGAGCGTGACATGCCGTGCAATTGCTTAGAGGCCCCTGAGTTTGCAATGGGACATCCAAGATCGCTGCAGCCACCAATAGTGGCCCCATTGCCATTGTAATGTTTTTGCTGTCACTAGCTCCCACTTTTGCCTGCCCTGTTTGCTGACAGAAACGGCTTTTGGGAGGCGTTTAGTTCAGGATTGCTAAGGTGTTCCTCATGTCTACCATCCCAGAGTTCAACCCTTGGGCATGTTATTATGAAAGCACATTGACATAGCAGTGACCCTACAGTAGCAGGAAAAATAATCAAGTCAATAAGGAAAGGTTTTGGGAATTGTAAAACAACCCTATTTTTCCATATGATTATCATTCTTCAACTGGATCTGTAATATTTATTTATTTATTGCATTTCTACAGCTGAAGCTCTATTATTTTCCTCTCATGTTTTATTTCATAGATAGTAATTTCCAGAATTTTTGAGAGGTGGGGGGAAGGCAACCTTTCCTGCCATCCTGTTTAATAAGAAAAATAATGTGGGCTGAAAAGTCCCTTTTAAAGTGACATCCATCAAGTACAGTTACTTCACTCAAAGTTTCCAGCTGAATGAGTTTTCTGAAAGAGCTCTTATTGCACTCAGATGTAATGTGGCAAACACCAAACACCAAACTTCATTTAATTTTATCTCTTGAGACATAAAACATTCTGCCTGCAAGCCAAAGGGAAATGGAGAATGGGGGGATATTTTCACAGCCCCCTGCCTTAAGCCTGGCTATTGGCACAAGTGTGTGGTTTTTCTTTCTCCATTGCAACTGCAGTTTTGTATATTTGTGGTTATTATGCAAATGAAATTAAGAACAATGGGGTATATTTAAAAGTAAGTTGCGTAGTTGAAAATATTTTTCAAGAAGTAATAAATGGAATCTGAACTAAAACATGGTCATCGGTCAGATACTTTAAAACTGATTATTAGCTTCATGTTGTTTTGCTCAGTTTAAAACTACCACATTACTATTAGTGGGGGGAAAGCTGCTGCTTAAGCACATGCATTTCATATTGTCCAATGAATAGAAGTGGTGCTGGAGAATAAGGCATGCTACCAAGAAAATCTTTTTCAAGTCCTTTTAAAACCATGCACTTGGCATCTTTAACTCTACTTGAAATAACACAATAGTTTACTTCTGAGCATATTAATCATAAATTACAGGTTTTTAAAAACCTGGTTCTTTGCAAGTCTTTAGGCTTCATGAACTGAAACACAGATCTTCTATTTAGGCTGGGTGCACACTATTATTATAGCAATAACCTACTTGCATTTTAATCTTCTCCAAACAATTCTCAGTCTGAGTTTAATAAAAACAAAAACAAAAACTAGGTTACTTTGATATATGGGAAGACTGCAGTCTTGAAAGGTGACTTAAGAAATGTATTAAGTAATAAAAATAATATACTGTGATATTCAAGGTGACCCAACACAAATCTGGGGCAGTGTGTAACAGGATGTAAGCGCTAATGTAAGATATGTTGTGCAAATTACACTAGTGATAGCATTAGATGGGGCACCAATTTCCCTAGGACATTGGTGCACCAGCTAATGCTATTGGCATTGGGCTAGAGTCGTTTATTGTAGCACAGCATAATTTCACATTACCAGTTGTGTCCTGTTGGTTATTGTAGGTTTGACAGGACTGCCAGATTAATGATTATGCTGCATATATTATAGCTAGGTGTGCTGGAGAAATTCAAAATGGACTAAAATGAGTTCAGGTTTCTAAGAATCCGCTACAGACCAGCCTCCTCAGGCTGTGTGGTGTCCGTGGACTTTCGGATCTTTTTCTTTCTTTCTTTCTTTCTTTCTTTCTTTCTTTCTTTCTTTCTTTCTTTTTTTACATTCCTGAAAATTACACAGATGTATTCATAGGAAAATATGCACATTTCTGCTGGGACTGGAAAGGTATACACAGGGAAAAGTTGAATGAAATGAGGGACAGTATGCTAAATGTTACATATTAAAATAAATTATATAAATTGTTGAGAACCCCCTTACGGAATTATTCGTGTATTTTTCCACATAATGACTTTTTAAAAATCGATCTGTCTGAGAACGGATGCCAGAACAAAACACCACCACACAATCCACAAAACACACCCAGGATGGATTTCACAAAATCTGGCTATCCTTAATTATAGCAAATGGCTACTTCAGAGGAAGAGGTAAGACATTGTGGTTATATCTGACTGACTGTAACCTTTTGCCCTCTGGCACCTCTCTTTTCAGAACTGTCTCCTACAAACGCCATCCTACCTGAGTGATGATGTAAGTTCATTACATAGCAGTATGTAACAGTTCGTAGATGAATTTGCTTGTTCTTTTATTTATTTATTTATTTATTTATTGCATTTTTATACTGCCTAATACCCAAAGCTCTCTCTTTCCTGCCCTTTTTCTTCCTTATGTCTGTTAGATGGCAAGCCATTACAGTTTGGAACTATAGACGGAAGAGGATTTTAAGCTCGTAATTAGGGCTAGGCAAATGTTTTGTTCTAGGAGCTGCAACTGGTTTTGGTTGGGTAACCAAGAGCCATGCATGCACATACAGCCATTTATGCGCATGCATGCATACATATACTGGGGTGAGAGGAGGCTGGGGAGCACTACACTGGGGGAAGGAGGCTTTAACTTTCACCCCATTCCAACAATACTACTCAAGATCGCTGGAATGAGAGGAGGCTGCTTCAGAGTCACTGAAGAAGAGATAGCGTACATGCATGTGCATGTATAACAGTGGCGGGCAACTTGTTGTGGCCCTCCAGATGTTTAGGCCTCAGCCACAGAACATAGCTACCAGGGCAATTGGATATATTTTGCTAAAGTCAAGTAACAGATCAGGAAATAGCACCTGGTTGTTTGAAAGCCCAGGTTAGTTTTCTGTATGAAGGATGCACCATACTTCTTCCTTTGATATAATATATTTTTATTTCTTTGTTAGCCAGTAATCTTCTTTTCCAGTTTATGCTCCCTGTCTGATCAACAATAGCTCTTTGATCACTGCAACAGATCTTTTTAGTATAATTTAGTTCATCCCTATACCCCAGTGACCCAGTCCCAAACTTAGCAGTTTAGCTATAAATTCAGCTTGGATGTATAGCCTGACAATAACTCTTTCAAATTCTGGCATATTTGCAAATGGGTTTGTAGATTTTTTTTATTTTTTTATTTTAAAAATTGGATCTTATTATTTGGACAATGTCCAAACAAACCTGAGCCCAAAGGCAGAAATTTCTTCAGGTTTCAAAAAGATTACTTAATTTATAGGCTTGGCTTTGCAGAACCTCTCAGCGTGGAGTTATTTTGCCTTTTGAAAGGTTTTTGGAACATTCCCATGTGCTGGAAGCCATGGCTGCAAATTGTATCCATTTGTGTGTTCAAAGCATTTATAAAATGCTTATCATAATTTATGTAAGATTGATATACCGCAAATGCCAAGTGGTAATGTAAAACATTAAATAATAGTAAACATTTTCTGTCGCATTAGAATTTCTTCGACTTTAATCATCACCTGCAAGTGGGAGAATGGGATGACAAATGCAAGTGCCCCATAATTCTGCAGGGTAATTGCCATTCTAGATACTTGCAATGAAAAACACTGGCATAGATACTCAGAAATAACTTAGGTTCAGTTAAACAGGAAGGGATAGGTAGATTTGTGCTAATGATGAGAAGATCCTTTGTTGAACTTCTTCAAATAAGCACATAAGAAATATAGATACAGATATGAACTTCTTTTATCTCTTTTGACAACCAGTCATAGTTTTACTCATACTTAATAAAGAACTACACTACACATAATGGAATGATCTAAGATCAGCCTTCTGGTGATGGAAGAGCTTCTGCTTACAGAAAATGCCTCTACTTGATTTTGGGGGATCCTCCCCGTCACACACATACTACAGCTCACCGCGTTCAGCAGGGTCTCCTGACATTCTGTGTGGCATTATCAGTGGGGCTGGTGGGACAGCCATGGGAAGGAGGTCTACTTCCACTAGCCCAGTTGAATGTCCCTAAATCTGGATCCAACCCAAAGAATATACAGTTGGGGGAGGGGTGCCTCAGGCTCCATTAATAACTTTAATTTGGAACCTCCTTCTCCAAACTATTGCAAGGCATTAGATATAAAACGTTGCCCTAAGATATAGGTCACAATTTACCAATTTTATGTCATCATATCATCAGGTTACAGACTTTCAAACAACCTTTAAAAAATAATAATCACAGCTAAAGAAGTGTAGTATGATCATAGGATTTTGGCTTGAGAGGTTTTGATCATCTTCATGAAGGCTCCTCTTCCCTCAAGTGTCACCACCACCAGCCATTCCAGAAGGCTGTACTGAGTGGGGAGAGAAGGGACATGGGGCCATTCCACCAGCCCTGCTGCTGCTGAAAGACTTACTTTTGTTGCCCTCTTCCCTCCCCATTCCTTTTTCCTTGTGTGTCATGTCTTTGTAAATCGTAAGCCTGTGGGCGGGGACTGTCTTGTTTTAAGTCACTCTAGCAGCCCTTTTGGTTGAATAGCAGGATAAAAATACTATGGCCCTTTCTATGCCTGCCTTTCCCCCCTGAGATCATCCCAGGATCATCCCTGTTCGTCCAAATGACACACAGCAGATTCCGAGCAGGCAGCGACAATCTCTCCATTTTCCTGGGATAATCCTTAGGTGTAGAAAGGGCCTATAACTAAATAAATACATAAATGAAAGAACTATAAGCAGGAGGGGCCTTGAAGTTGCCCCATCAACAGTTAGCACGTGGACAGCAGACTGAGCAGACAGGGACACAACTCAGCCTTCTCCACCATGATGAGATGCGCAGCACTTCTATTTAAATTATGGTAATTATTTCTACATTTGCATATATACACTTAAATGAGCATCTGTAAATTTTAGGTGCTAATTTCAAGGACAGGGGGAAAGCATATTAGCTTTACAAAGGCAGAAGGTTTTGACTTGGGGAGAATTGAATAATTCAGTCCCTTGTCTATTTACAACTTCCTAGAACTCCTAGAAGTTCTGGACGTTTATATCATCAATCCACAGTTGATCCATTTGATTCTGAGTATCTCATATCCAATCACAACAGTATATCTACTATGTTCTACTAGTTTTCCAAATGTAAGTCACACGGATCTCTCCTGTGATTGGATATGTGTCCTAAAACAAACCTGGGATGACACACATCTAATGGCTAAGATCTGTAATTTTGACACTTTTTAATTTATTTCAAAGGTGAAATACCTAATGATTTGGATGTCCCACTGAAAAGGACACCCTAATAGGGATGCCTGTTAATGAAAATCTGCACTGAGAAGTTGGGATGGTTTTGTCACTTAACAATAGAACTGGTCCATATTATGAGATATCTCCAGGCCCAGCATCAAATTCAATTATGTGACGAAGTGCATTGCTAGACAATTGCAAGTGCATGGCTAGACATGTGGGAATCATTTTGGATTTTTTTTTAAAAAAAAGGAAAATGAGCACATGAGTGCTCGAATGAAATTGTAAGGTTTTTTTTTAAAAAAACAAACCTTGTGCTTCCCCCCACCCCTCCCCCGATGGGCACAGAGGAGCTCCGTGCCTGGTTCCTGGCTCCTTGTGTTTACTCGCAAGGAGCTGGAACAAAATCACGATGGCAGGCCACACGTCCCACGGTCTTAGGATCATCCCATGGGGAAAATTGGAGTGAAAGGGTAGGGCAATATCCCAGGCCAAGGGAGGGATCGTCCCTCCCTGCTCCCGGGATGCTCTGTGTGTTATGTGGATGCACAGGGACGATCCCGGGATGATCTCCAGGATATTGCCCCATCTAGACATGCCCTGAGCTTACATTGTGGGCCTAGATATCTGTCCATGTTAGCCCTTCCACTTCTCTCTAATCACAACTGTGCTTAAGCACAAGCAATTACTACAAGAGCACAAATAGTTCTCTTCTTTAGGCTAGTTTCCCCCACCCTGGGACTCTTCAGATGGTTTGGATTTCCAATCCCATCAGCCCCAGCCAGCGTAGCCAATGGTCAAGAATGCTGGGAGTCCAAAATGTATGTAGGGCACCAGGTTGAGGCTTTTCAAACTTTCTGATAATAACTAATTGGACACACTTCTGGGCTAGTATAGAAGACTTCTGTCTCCCCAAATGGCCATTAGCCACAGCAGAAGACCTTAAGAAAAAGAAGCATTGGGAAACGACGTAGCTCAAGGCGAAAAAGCAACAACATGTGGTCCTATCTAGTGTCAACTTGATGAATAGCAATGTTTCACATTATTGAGTTTACAAAGCGCCCTCACCCTGAGGCATCTGAACAGTGCACACATAAGTCAAATGAAAGTGAACACAAATATAAAACAGGTGACTAAATACATTTCACTTACCTATCAGCTGACACACCCATACTTTTTTTAAAAAAAGAAAAGTCAAAAGCGATGGGAAGTATACATTTGTTAGGAAAATTTATGTCTTTTCATTAAAAAAAGAAAGCCATTAAATATGTTTAAGTTGACAGTTGCTTCTAAGACATTTTTTGCACAAACATTTAATCTTATGTGCCAGTCAGTGATTTGCATCTTGAAGTATTTAGAATGAAAACTGGTAAAAAAATGTTTTGATTTTTTACAAATTCCACTGAATCTCACTAGAGAAAGCTAAATCCTCTACAAAATGCTTCCTTAAATTTTTGGGCTATAATCCAAAACTGGCTCACCAGAATGTATGTTTGGGTCATGCATGCTTGTGGATTTCATTGTGTTTGCCTGAACATTGACAAAAGTTGGCAAGGTGTGCAGGTCAACAAGGCTTGTAAATGGAGCCCTAACATAGCAATCTTATCCATGTTTGCACACAGTGTCTCACTGGAACTCACACCCAGGAGTTTATTGTATCTAGCCTGAGTCTCCCAAAGGTGAGACAACTTTCTGTGAAACAGGTTTAATCTTATTATTTATTATTGAAATGTATGCACTATGTTTCCACACAATTGTGCCCAAAACAGCTCTAGATGGGGGTATTATTACCACCACCACCACCACCACCACCTCCTCCTCCTCCTCCTCCTCCTCCTCCTCCTTCAACCCCTAGGTGGTTTTCATATAGCAATACTAAAACTGCAGCTTAAAATACACTATTAAAAAGAATTTCAGCTACAATAACATTCTATTGCTCCATTTTACTGCTCCTTTATTGTACTGGAAAGTGTTTTAATGCTGTGTCTCAATACTGTGTTTTATATTCTATTTCAATGTTGTAAACCTCTGAGAGAGTAAAATAAATAAAAATAAATAACTAAACTTCTCTAGCCATTTAATGCCAACAATCAATTACATCTGGTCACTTTCATCTCTTCCATGGTGGGTGGGCAGAAAACTTCAACTGAATAAAGCTGTAGAGAGGGAATTACTGTGTGTGCCAGCAGTGCAAAGTGGGGTGTGGGAGCAAGAACCACACACAGACTGAAGTGGGTTAAAAATGGCCATCACGTTGTTGGTTCCAGCTCACAGAATTTGGTGGGGCATAAGGCAAGAATCCAGTCATCCAGGCTATCAATGGCTACTAGCCCTGATGGATGTGTGCCACCTCCAGTATTTGAGGCAGTAAGCCTGTGTGCACCAGTTGCTTGGGAACATGGGTGGGAGGGTGCTGTTACAGCATGTCCTGCTTTGTTGGTCCCTGGTCAACAGCTGGTTGGCCACTGTGTGAACAGAGTGCTGGACTAGATGGACCCTCGGTCTGATCCAGCAGGGCCCTTCTTATGTTCTTATTGGGCAGCCTGACAGATATCACTATGCCAGCCCACATGCTGCTGTTGATGGGAGCAACAGGAGTCTTGGGCCAACCGTGGCATACGCCACTAAGGAAGGCCTAACCTGTGACCTGGGAGTGTGGCAGGTGTGGCAGCCTCTGAGCTGGGCAGGGAGTTGTAGCAACACCCTGAGATTTTATGGGCGGCACCTCCAACATGGTGCTGGCAGAGACGACTCTTGATTGCATCCAAACTCCCAGCTCCTCTTGATTTTTAATTCATGTCTTGAGATCTATTTTTTAAGAATTGCAAAGCAAAGCATCACCCTCCAGTTCAAATGAGTGATTGGTGTTTTGGAGCTCAGCCCCCATCTCTGCTTCATGTTAGGTTCTTGGGCAAGTTACCTTGCCCAGAGTGGTCAGCTCTCATGAGAGTTTGGGCAGGGATTGTGAGACTATGCTCAGGCTCCTCGCAGCCAGGAAAGAAAGGCAGCAGTGGCCGACAGGTGATGGGGGTGGCAGCTTGTCTCGGGCAGCAAGATAAGTTGGGCCAGGCCTGTTTGTATGCTAAGAAATTAAAAAGAGCATACGTTCATTTGTGTTGCCAAATTTTTCACTTCTATCCTTTTATCTCCTACATATCTCCCTCTTCTCCTTTTTATATGAAGGGTGATGAATGGCTAATAAACATGGATATGTTTTATGACATGTTCTTTCTCCCCCCCTCCCTTTTGTTTCTCTCTTTTGTGGCTTCCTCTCCCCCTTCTTGTTGTTGTTTCATTTGGTATCGTTGTATTTGCAAAACACAAACGAACAAAAGCTTCTACCCATTTCTTATCCACAGTTCCAGTTTTGTTACAGTTCAATAACACAATACATTTACATATCCCATGTCTGCAACGTTTGCATAGAAACCCTCTGCAAAGGACTTTGTCAAAGTCTTAAAGTTCAGTATATAAAGTCTGTCACACTTGTTTGTATCCTTTCTGACATCCAGTGTGAACGTAATTACTTCATTATTGCCTAGAACAGTAAATAACAATGCTGGTACATTCCGAACAAGTTAGAACCCATATAAAAGATAATTACAAGGACTGAGTCTTCGGGTCATCGGGGCACGAGTTACCATGGGAAGGTCAGTCTGGGACAAATGAAAGCACAGCTTGCATTAATTATGCAGATGACCCCTCCCTCCCCAAAGCGCCCCCCCCAGCCAAAAAAATTCTCAAAGTTTGACAATGTAATTATGCTAGTGGCCGGTTTTTCAGGTAACATTAATTACATTAATTATGGGATTTAAGTGATCCATTTCCTGTGAGAAACAGTAGGCTGGGTGAAGAAAATCAAAACCCCAGACGTGATATGAATTGCAAGATTGTTCTTTGCTGAACAATGGTGCTCTGTCTTTGTTTGTGCTATTTCTGTTCCTTACAACTGCTTTAAGAGATAGCTGTTGCTATTGCATTTTGAAAGGAAGCCATTTTCTCTTTCACTATCCAATGGCCAATTACAAAATCTCCAGGAAATTCCTAGCCTATCAGATCTCAGCCCTTTAGCCACACTTTGTACTAATTTTAGAGATGCTTTCAAGGTATTTTGGTGTCCTGGGATTGGACAAATCTTAAAAGATTTGCATGAGTGCACACAAGTGTGCATGTGTGTGTGCATGGATAGGCACACACACACACATCACAGCTACCAGGCTGGGCACCCTTTCTTTAGCCAGCCTTATCTGTCCTATGGCTTAGGGCAGGAGTGGGCAAAACATGGGATGCATGCAAACCCTCTTAGCGTTTTTTGTTTTTTGTTTTAGATCTCCATTTGCCCCGCTGCTGCTGTGCCACTGAAATTCAGAGGCACAGCAGTGAGGGGAAGCTCACCCTAAAAGGGAAGTCAGAGATTGGCAACTGAAATTCAAAGCAAATGTGTCCCTTTTTTGCAGCTGATCGCCACTCCAAACTTGGGGCAGTGGGACAAGTAGGGGCAGGAGTGTTGCCCCTGCTGAGATCCCAGGGGGGAAATGTGCCTCCCCTACCCCCTAGAAATTGTCCACCCTTGACTTATTTATTTATTGCATTTTTATACCGCCCAATAGCCAAAGCTTCCTGGGCGGTTCACAAAAATTAAAACCATGAAGAGCGTAATAAAACAACCAACAATTTAAAAAAACAAATACAAAATACAATATAAAACAATATAAAACAAACAGTATAAAAACATGATGTCAAATACAATATAAAAGCACAACCAGGATAAAATCAGCAGCAGTACAGAAATACAACTTTAAAATACAAATTTAAAACAGCAAAGTTAAAATTAAATTTATAGACTGTTAAAATGCTGAGAGAATAAAAAGATCTTTACTTGGCGTCTGAAAAAATATAGTGTAGGTGCCAGGTGAACCTCCTTAGGGAGCTCATTCCATAGCCATGGTGCCCACAACAGAGAAGGCCCTCCTCCTGGTAGCCACCTGCCTCACTTCCTTTGGCAGGGGCTCACGGAGGAGGACCCCTGAGGATGACCTTAGGGACTGGGCAAGTACATATGGGAGGAGGCATTCCTTCAGATAGCCTGGCCCCAAGCTGTTTAGGGCAGTGGTTCCCAATTGGTGGTCCATGGACCCCAGGGGGTCCGCGTAACCCACCCAGGGGGGTCCGTGGCACCATTCACATATACACCATTAATTTCCGGAGTCCACTGATGACGAATTCCTACCAGAAGTAAAATATAACATCACTGAGCACCTGTGTGATTTAGCGACTAGCTTCAGAGATTACTTCCCTGCACCTAATCCTGAAAACTCATGGATAAGGAATCCTTTTGAATGTGGTGATGTACAACTAACAACTCTATCTTGTTGACGTGACTTGTGATGTTTCATTGAAATCATTTTCCCAAGAATATAGACTGGACCAATTCTGGGTGAAGGTTTTTCCTGATTATAAGAAGTTAAGTGAAAAAGCTTTGAAACATCTAGTTCCCTTTTGTTCCACATATCTTTGTGAACAAACATTTTCAGCATTTTGTTATATGAAGAACAAGCATAGAAATCGGCTCAATGTTCATCGAGATTTGAGATTAAAAGTAGGAAATATTGAACTGGATGTGGAAGGGATTGTATGGGACAAAAAGAAGAATGATTTCTCCCATCACATTTAGATTTAGTAGCTGCTAGACATGTCATAATTTGTTCAATTGTAAACGAGACATTAGTAAAATTAAATTCGTCTTTATATTCCTAACTAAATAATTATCAATTTTGCGTGGTAATATCACAATTATTTATTTATTTATTTATTTGTATCCTGCCTTTTGCCCAATACTGGGCCTCAGGGCAGACTTACAAAGTTTAAAACATACATTGTAAAACCTAGGAAAAGAAAAGAAATGTACCCCCCCCCAAAAAAAGTTTAAAAAATTATGGTCTGTTTTTTAGTATACCTAAAATCCTTTGCTTATTAGAGGCTACCCCTTATTTTCTCCCAAAAATTGCTTCGCACAGGTAACTACCATGGAGATAACAAATTTTTCAAAAGGAAGGGGTCCATGGCTTGGCATTTGAAAAACAAGGGGTCCGCAGTACTTAGCTAATTGGGAACCACTGGTTTAGGGCTTTAAATGACTTAGGGCCACACTGCATGCTACATGCAAATGATTGTCACTGCAGCCTCTAACAGCTTGTTTTGAAGAAGAAAATCTGCTTCCATTGGCAGTGATTTGCACCATGCAAACCTATACATGTCTAGGCAGAAGTCAATTCCATTGAATTCAATGGGTTTTAGTCCCAGGTAAGTGGGTATAGGATTGCAGCCAATGGGAGAAAATCTGCATTAAGCTAGCGGACATCCACATGTCCACTGTGATTACCACCTCTTTGGCTTTCCCCTGCAATCCCCTCTGAGCCTCAGATCTGTACCAGAGAGTTCCCCAATGACCTGGAGCAGAAAGTGAGAGGAGTTGCCGGTGGGAAGGGAAATTCTGGTGATGGAAGACCTTCTATCAATGGGAGTGAGTAAGTTCGACACTGCCATAACGTCTTTACCCGTTTCCTTTTCTCTATTTCCCTGCTCTGCATGGCTCCAAATGGCTTTTCCTGTTGTGGGGTTTCAAATACACATATTGCAACCATTCTGAGCTAGCCATCCCCCTGCTGAAATCATCATTTCTAGGGATGGGAGCACCAGCGATTTTTGAGCTCACCTAAATTGTCATGCTGGTTCACACCTGTTTTCAACATGTTTTTCAGTTTATTCAAACAAGAAAAGTGTGCATTGTAAATGGGAAAAAATGTGCACATTTCTGTATGTATTTTTCAAAAGTGCACACTCCCCCCCATTAATTAAAGTGTGGATGTCAAAGTGAATGCTTTTTTTTTTTTTTTTTTTAAACTTTCATTGATTCAATAGGGTGGAAATAATTACACCAGCAACCAGCAGGCTTGTATAATTACAGGCCAAATGTATGGGCGTGTTGGTTGGATGAACAAGGGGGCTTTGGATTCTGTGGGTCCACAGCCACCCCAACATTTCCCTGGAATGCCTTTTTTTTTACCCCACCCCCACATACTGCCAGTGAAGCTTTCTGCAGGTGTACCTGGATGCCTCTAGCAGTGGACCTCCCATTCTGATTGTAAGAAGAGCCATGCTGGATCAGACCAAGGCCTAGCTAGCTAGCCCAGCATTCTGCTCTACAATGGTCAATCAGCTGCCCATAGGAAAGTTACAAGTAGGACTTCTGTGCAATAGCATCATCCCACTCGTGTCCCCCAGCAACTGGTGTACACAGGCATACTGCCTTTGATAGTAGCATAGAGGCATCAGGACTAGAAGCCATTGTTAGTCTTATCCTCCATGAATTTGTCCAGTCCCCTTTTAAAGCTGTCTGTGTTGGTGGCCGTCATGACATATTGTGGTAGTGAATTCCATATTTTAACTATGCCCCTGTGTGTGAAGAAGTACCAGAGTGGCACACTAATTTCTATGACCCCTCAAACTAGCTAAAATTGGGCTAGATGGAACAACTATTATGTGGGTCCACAGTTGGCTACAGAATTGGACTCAAAGAGTGCTTATCAATGGTACCCTCTCAAACTGGGGGGAGGTAACAAGTGGAGTACCGCAGGGCTCAGTCCTGGGCCCAGTGCTCTTCAACGTTTTTATTAATGATCTGAACGAGGAGGTACAGAGAACGCTTATCAAATTTGCAGATGACACAAAATTGGGTGGGATAGCTAATACCTTGGAAGTCAGAAACAAACTTCAAAGTGATCTTGATAGGCTGGAGCTCTGGGCTGAAAACAACAGAATGAAATTTAATAGGGATAAATGCCAAGTTCTACCTCTAGGAAAAAGAAACCAAATGGGGGATACTTGGCTCAGCAATACTGCAAGTGAGAAGGATCTTGGAATTGTTGTAGAACACAAGCTGAATATCAGCCAACAGTGCAATGTGGTTGCAAAAAAAGCAAATGCTATTTTTAGCTGCATTAATAGAAGTATAGCTTCCAAATAGCGCGAGGTACTGGTTCTCCTCTATTCAACACTGGTTAATTAGGTCTCATCTTGAGTATTGCATCCAGTTCTGGGCACCACACTTCAAGAAGGATGCAGAGAAGCTGGAGCATGTTCAGAGGAGGGGATGAGGATGATCAGGGGTCTGGAAAGAAAACCCTATGCGGAGAGACTGAAAGAACTGGGCATGTTTAGCCTGGAGGAGAGAAGATTGAGGGGATACATAATAGCACTCTTCAAATACTTGAAAGGTTGTCACACAGAGGAGGGCCAGGATCTCTTCTCGAACATCCCAGAATGCAGGGGGGGGATCTACACTACTGCTTTAAAGCGCTTTATAACAGTTTTGACAACTGTTGGGAACCAGGACACACTGCATATACAGGTTTCAAAACGTTTTCAAAGCGCTTTAAAGCGCTTTAAAAGCAGTAGTGTAGATCCCCCGCAGGACAAGGAATGGGCTCAAGTTGCAGGAAGCCAGATTCTGGCTGGACATCAGAAAAAACTTCCTGACTGTTGGAGTAGTACAACAATGGAAACAATTACCTAGGGAGGTTGTGCATTCAAGAGGCAGCTGGACAACCATCTGTCAGGGAAGCTTTAAGGTGGATTCCCGCATTGAGCAGGGGATTGGACTTGATGGCCTTATAGGCCCTTTCCAACTCTACCATTCTATGATTCAGCTAGCCTCCTGATGAATATAGGATTGCTCCCTAACTTAAATTAATTTATGATCCAAGCCTTTGTGAATAATTGAAACTATTTTTTTTTTCATCTCAGTTCATCAAATTCAATGAAGCACTGTTAACTTTGTGTTGGATTGTGGCCTGGATATTTGGAAATGAACAGTCACCATCCAATTTTCAATCTGACA
Source organism: Elgaria multicarinata webbii (assembly GCF_023053635.1). Taxonomy (NCBI): domain Eukaryota; kingdom Metazoa; phylum Chordata; class Lepidosauria; order Squamata; family Anguidae; genus Elgaria; species Elgaria multicarinata. Next base: position 80,473,806 of record NC_086173.1, read on the forward strand.
GCCTTTCATAGTCATGAAATCAGAGAGGGGGAAAAAGTAATTAAGTTCTATTTTCCATTTTGGCATAGATTTAAAGAAATCTAGTTTGTAACGTATTAATTTCCATATATATATTCCCTTTTACTCTTCCCCATTTCTGATGTGAAGTTGGATTAAGGGCTTTTGAGACACATACTGATCCTGAAAATGACAACATGTTTAATGCATTAAAGGTGAGAATTGTTCATAAATTAGGAGAGCTGTTAGAACATAAAGAATTCTGTCTATCATTAAACAAACAACTTATGCTTTAGAGAATTGTCTAAATTTTTATATTATTTCTCACTTGAGGCAAAAGAGGAAAAGCTTAGATTTATCCAGCTGTAACTTCATTCCCTCATGGCCCATATAAATCCTAATATTTTAAGCATTTTATATTTGGCTTTTGTGTATATAGATTTGCTAAAATTGAACTATTAAAAAGAAATGTTTCAACACTCCACTATATAACCAGGGATTCTAAAAGTTGAGCACTTTTTAAAACACAGTAACCTAGGCTTGGGCCTAGTTCTCACATAAAGCATATTAGGTGGTAAACCTGTGTCACTGTGGTCTCCAGGTATGAGAAGACCACTGTGGTCTTCTATAAGAAAAATAGTAATCCTACACATAGAAGACTAGCATGCCAGGGAGAATCCTTTCCCCTGTCATGTTATTTTTCTATGTACAGGGATTTCTTTTGTTTGCAAAAGTAGTTAGTCATGTGAGTCCACCTCCCACCCCCAATTTACAATCTTAATTTACAGTCTTAAATAGTACAGTGTAGTCACAGGTTTACAACTTTGAGCATTTCTGCACCAAAAGAAAATCCTACAACTTAACCACAGCTTTCTGGCTTCCATTTTTGTCCCACAATCACAACGTTCTCCCTTTACACATACTTCCCTGTTCCCTCCCCTTTCCCCCTTTTAACCAGGAGTTCTATATGTTTCATTTATCAGCCACAAAATGGCGCTGGTCTGGCTCGTTCTTATGCTTCTTATGATGGATTTCCTCTTTACATGCTGAAACGGAAAGGGGATCTTTTTGTTACTACATTTTTTGCGTTATCAATTATCACCCAGAAATCATGAGACAGGCACGGGAGGATTACTGCATCATGCAACTGATCAGGAAACTTTCATGAGTGGCCAGTCATGAACCTGCTATAAACAGCTCATTTGGAGGAGCTCTTTCTGAGAATTAGGCCTTGGGTTTGGTTCTAGAATCACAGAATAGTAGAGTTGGAAGGGGCCTATAAGGCCATCAAGTCCAATGATACCCCCCCCCCCAGCTCAATGTTGTCTTCCAGCACCTTTGTTTTCTTTGTTTTCATTCCATTTTGCTACTCTGATTAGTCCGAAATCCTCTAGTTCCATCACTGTAGCTGATGTTACACCATCTATTCACTTTCTACTGCAATTTTACATCTTGGTGACTTGTACATAGTATTACTCTAATTATAGGACCAGCTTTAACACTGAGTGGCTGCAGATAATGACGGTGTGCATATTTGGGGTTGTATTGTGTGTATAATTACAGGAGGAGAAATTTCTGGCCTAAGGTGAGTGAGTTTTTCCAGAGGTCACTTGAAGGCTGAACAGTGTAATATGCAGAAGTGCAATGTAGCAGAGGAGAAAGTGTTATCTGCTAATATTCCTGAGGTTTGTCTTATATAAGTAAATCATGTCTTTACTAGGGCTGTGCCCAAAAAAAACCCACTTCCTGGCCCAATCCAGAACTTTTGGATCAGGCCTGAACCGCTTCAGGTCGATCCGACCCTGCACCACTCTGCTCCATGGAGCGAGATCTGGAGGGGCGGATCGAGATTTTGCCCCCCATTCCCAACTTACTTGCCTCCACGGTAGATGGCGGAGGCAGGTAAGTGGGGAAGGGGGGACAAAATGGAGGCCGAATAAGCCCCCTCCACCTGCCCCTTACCTGGCTCCGCTGCCATTGCTGCACGGACTGGCCAGCCCCCTTACCTGGCCCGCCCCCTTACCTGGCTCTGTCGTGGTCTGGTGCAGGCTTCAACTGAGCCCCAGGCCTCAATTGAAGCCTGCGCCAAACCGTGATGGACACAGGTAAGCCCCACTCCCCCCTGCCCCCTTACTTGGCTTCGCCGCCATCGCCACACGGACTGTGGCGCCAGCACCGCCAGGTGAGCCCCCCCCCCTTACCTGCGTTCGGCGCTCCGGATGGAGGTGAACCACTTCGCTTCAATCCGCAGCTCCCCTGACCTAATTCGGATCCACAGCCCTAGTCTTTACGATACCAAATAATAATAATAATAATAATAATAATAATAATAATAATAATAATAATAATAATAAAAAATCAGTGGTGCCTTTAGACCCGGGCCCCTAATAATACTGCATGGCTAGTAGCACTTTCTTCTATATGACCACCTCAACACAATTACCTCATGAGCAGGGCCAACCCAGTCAATTTGCTACCTGAGGTAGAGCAGCAAATGCCCCCTCCCCCTGATCAAGGTGCAAAGTACCTAAGCCAACCAAGTTATTTAGGCACTTGAGGCAGAAAATCTCCCCTTCTCTGACAGTAAAAATACAATAATAATACATTAAGGGCACAATTCTATGCATGTTTAGACAGAAAAAGTCATACATGCTAATTTTTAACTAACTAACAATTTGCTGCTTTTCTGTGACACAGAAAATCTGCTGCCTCAGGCATCCACCTCTCTATCTAATTGTAGGGCTGGCTCATGAGACCTTCAGAGAAGTCCCTGCTTTGGGTATCATGTAATCATGAGGTAGAACCCATGAAGTAACAAACAAGTTCTTTTTACCTTTGTCGCCCCAGTTATGGAATAGTCTGACATATGGGAGACCTATAGAGTCTGACCTTCCAGTATTTTTCCGGTAAATAAAAGCTCATTGTTTAAGAGGACATCTTTGGATATATCTATCTAGGTTGGGCTCCTTCAATTATTTTATTGTGTTTTCTGTATGCTGTTAATGGACAGCATCCAAAATTGTACTTCAGAAATTGAAGCGACTCTTCCATGAGTTCAGGACTTGATCTGTGAATGGAAGCTTCTTCCATTGATGGAGTGACAACTTTGGATGCTTCGGATACTTTACATGATGCTTAAATACATATTTGCATCTAAGATGTCTTTGAAGGAAAAGCAGTATATATTATAACTATATAGACAGCTGCCATGTAGGCCCATATCATATCTTAGAGACATAATTTAGATCATGTAACATGATAAAGAGCTTGTATAATGTTTGCTTGAAAAGCATAAGGTTATTTTAATTTGTCACAGTCAGATTACATTACGATTTCATTCAACAAAAGAGTCCATGTTATGGATACGTTGATTAGAAACTTGGAATTTGTTGGCTATCCTGTGGTTTTTATCTAGCTTTGAGTATCAGTTTTCTCATAATACTGCCATCCACCCCAAGAAAAAAAGGAAGTTATAGAAAAAGTGAGATAGTGACCTAAGAGATCACCAACAGCAATGGAAGACCCTAGTTTAATAAAATTCCAAACATAAGAACACAGAAACAAGCACTTATTTTAAAAGGTGAGCAAATGGTTGTTCTGGGGCTGGCATAGCATCGAGTTTCTATGAGAGGTAAGCAACAAGAGGGTTTTTCACTTGTCATCATCATGTGTATGTAACTTTCTGACCCTTAAATTGGAACCTCTCTTTTTAAGTATGTGATTGGACTGCACTTAGGGTGGCTACTTAAGAATTGCCAAAGGAGAAGAGAAAAAAAGATAGCAATTTGCATACAATTAGTATATTTATAGATATAAATGCAAATTTAGAAATAATTTAAATACAAATACAGCACATCTCACCATAATGTGGAAGATGGTGATTATTATTATTATTATTATTATTATTTATTTATATAGCACCATCAATGTACATGGTGCTGTACAGATAACACAGTAAATAGCAAGACCCTGCCGCATAGGCTTACAATCTAATAAGTTGTAGTAAACAATAAAGAGGGAAGGAGAATGCAAACAGGCACAGGGAAGTGTAAACAGGCACAGGGTAGGGCAAAACCAACAGTGTAGAGTCAGAACAAACTCAATATTTGAAGGCTATAGGGAAAAGAAAAGTTTTGAGCTGAGTCTTAAAAGCAGTGATTGAGTTTGTAGTTCTCAAGTGTTCTGGAAGAGCGTTCCAGGCGTAAGGGGCAGCAGAAGAAAAAGGACGAAGCCGAGTAAGGGAAGTGGAGGTCCTTGGGCAGGCGAGAAGCATGGCATCGGAGGAGCGGAGAGCCCGAGCGGGGCGATAGTGTGAGATGAGAGAGGAGAGATAGGCAGGAGCTAGGCCGTGAAGAGCTTTGAAGGTCAGTAGGATCAGATGATCTATATGTCTGCCTGGTTAGTCTGCTGTGCAGATGCTAACTGTAAAAAGGCTGCAGTTCTTATGATTTTTTAATCTTTAAACTGGATTTGGACAGGACAGCCTTTCAAATAGAGGGCTGTAAAAGAGGACATGAGGTCACCCTAATTGCAGTGGGTTTTAATGCAGGTATTAGCTGCCACCAGGTTTGGGATCACCAAACCATACCTTGAGTTCCTTGGAAGAAACATTGGATATAAATGTAATAAATAAATACATAACAACATTTAATTCAATATTGAATGATGTAATCTCTGATTCACATTGATCTCTTCCTAATACTATTGTACAATGCAAGAGTGGGATTCCTCCCACCCCCAAATCCAGCCACATATCATCTTAGTTTGGTGATGGCATGTGTCAGGGCTGAGTCATAGGCAACAATCTGGCGTGAGCCAGGAGATAGGGTGACCATATGAAAAGGAGGACAGGGTTCCTGTATCTTTAACAGTTGCATGGAAACGGAAATTTCAGCAGGTGTCATTTGTATATATGGAGAATCTGGTGAAATTTCCTCTTCATCACAGCAGTTAAAACTGCAGGAGCTATACTAGAGTGACCAGATTTAAAAGAGGGCAGGGCACCTGCAGCTTTAACTGTTGTGATGAAGAGGAAATATCACCAGGTTTTCCATATATACAAATGACACCTGCAGAAATTCCCTTTTCCATACAACTGTTAAAGACACAGGAGCTCTGTCCTCCTTTTCATATGGTCACCCTACCCAGATACCACTTTCTCCACATATATTTTGCCCTTAGGCCAACAACTGGAGGGAACAAACCAGTTTTGGCCCAGGGACTTCCAGTTGCTGAACTCTGCAATACTTACCTCACTCTGAAAGTTAATCAGAACAAAACAAATGAAAATAAAGTCCCCTTTGAGGTCTAAAATGAGTCTCATGTTGTACTAAATTAAAAATAATTTATAACTTTAAAAAACATAGCTCCCCTTTACTTACTTTGAGTTTTAATCAAATCAGAGTATGTGTGTGTGTGTGTGTGTGTGTGTATGTATGTATGTATGTATGTATATATATATATATATATATATATATATATATATATATATTAAAATTATATCAGTAATGCTTCTGAGCTGACTGAGACCAAAAGTAATTAATTTCTAGCACTTTGAATGGGATCTCAATTCATCAAAATAAATATTGCATTATATCATTAAAATAGGCAACATAACAGATGGTTGCTAAGGGGCAATATTGTATTTTATTATGGTTTACAAATGGTAAGGAGTGGAGGTGTTACAAAGATCAAGCAAACACTAATAATTTTGTGTCTCATAAAATGGCAAGCTAGAATGAGGTAGGTATTTAATTCATCTTGGAGGCTTTGAAGATTAATGTTTCAACATGGCTTTAATGTTCTTCTAAAGATCATGATACCTCCCCCCGCACCCTCACCCGCCCCACTGGCTTTCAGGCATGCTTATGTCAATGTATCATTGGCCTTAATGTTTCTTGGTAGACTCAAATGCCTGCAAACTATTTCGTCATTACATTTGATCCAAATGCTGCAACATCAAACAACTTGGCAATGTCCCATTTTGCCAGTAGCCTGGCGCAATCCGTGGAATGTTTAAAGGTCACCCCAATAAATGAGCGTCATATTTCTCAATGATGCTTAGTTTCCCAACCATTTGGACAGTAATCAATTTTGCTACATATTGAGAGAGGGAAGGAGATGCCAGTTTCTGATATGAACTAAGAACATATGAACATAAGAAGAACCCTGCTGGATCAGACCAAGGGTCCACCTAGTCTAGCACTCCGGCCACACAGTGACCACTCAGCTGTCAACCAGGGATCCACAAAACAGGACACCATACAACAGCACCCTCCCACCCATGTTCCCCAGCAACTGGTGCATATAAGCTTGCTGCCTCTGCTACAGGAGGTAGCACATAGCTATCAAAACTAGTAGCCTTCTCTTCCGGAACTCATCCAATCCCCTGTTAAAGCCATCCAAACTGGTAGCCTTCACTGATCATTCTGTGTCTTGTTGTCTTTTCTTAGGCTCTGACCATCTCAGGAAAAAAGAGTGAATATTTGAACATTTATTCATCCCAAGTTATTTCTCCCCCTCAGGCTTGTATTGATACAATTGGTTACACGGAGAGATTTAAAAGGAATAGTACACAAAGAGCATGAAATCCAATGGGGTAGCCTATATCAGTCCTGAGAAACAAAGGGTTCACACACTATCACTAAATCGAAGGGCTTGTGAAACTAGGTATTTTACTAGCATTATGTATGTTATAAATCAGGGCTACAAAACCTTTCAGTCTGATGCACTAAATTATATTTTGGAGAAGCTTTCAGGGGCTGTATTGCAGTGGTGGGTGGGGCCAAAGGTGAAGGGGGTGGGTCCAAAATACAACCCTCTCCACCCCACCACCAGCATTTGTTAGCTTAAAGCTCTTACTGCCAGTAATGAAGTCTTAGGAGAGACTTTTCGACCTTTTAGAGTGGGGGAAAACTGTGCAAGAGCTGGAAAATCACCAAGTGGTTGGTGTCTGGGGAAAAGGGGCATTGCCATGCCATGTAGTGAATCCCAGTGAGCCAGACTGTGACCCTTGAAGGGCCAGATTTGCCCCCTGGATTTGAAGTTCTGCACCCCTGTTATAAAGCTATAGGTACTACCAGAAATAACCTTTACTCTAAAGGGTGGGGGCATAGATGGATATGGGGAAACTTCCTTGGACTCCCAACTAAACTCCTCTTCCCTGGTCTTCCCCTTCTTTTCTTCTCCCTCCATGGAGGTGGGCACCAAAGTTTACTGCCCATGGGGATCATGGGTTAGATCAGATTTAACCTGGATCATCTGCACTGGACATCCCTCTCCTCCCCATGGCAGCTTCTCCATTCTTCTGTAAATGTTAGACAGGAAGTCAGGAGACCTGCTGAATGGGGTCAGCTGTGATGTGGTGAGGAGGGGTGATCCCCAAAAATCAGGTGGAGGGACCTTCTGCAAGTGGAGCCGTTCCTCTTGCTGACAGCAGTCCCTGGACCCAACCCCATGTGTGCGTAGATGTGCCTGAGGACACCATCCGACGAGCATTTTATTGCACGCTCATTCCTGGGCACTCATGGATTTTTTTCAGGTCCCTCACATGACATCATCTGCCTCCCACTCGCCTTCCGACCCTTCTGGCCTTCCTTGCACAACAAAAAAACCTCTCAAAGTCCAATGTAATTTTAAACCCAGAAGTTGCTGTGCTCTCCTGCTGTGTGCAAGAGAAGCAGCATGATTAGAACAGCCTACTGAATGGGCCTCGTGTAGGGTGACCATATGAAAAGGAGGACAGGGCTCCTGTATCTTTAACAGTTGCATAGAAAAGGGAATTTTAGCAGGTGTCATTTGTATATATGGAGAACCTGGTGAAACTCCCTCTTCAACACAACAGTTAAAGCTGCAGCACCTATTATAGAGTGATCAGATTTAAAAGAGGGCAGGGCACCTGCAACTTTAACTGCTGTGATGAAGAGGAAATTTCCCCAGATTCCCCATACAAATGACACCTGCTGAAATTTCCTTTTCAATACAACAGTTAAAGATACAGGAGCCCTGTCCTCCTTTTCGTATGGTCACCCTAGCCTCGTGCTCATTGTTTACTTCCTGTTTTGAAACAGGAAGTAACTGAGCAATGGAAACAGGAGCGGAGAAGTGACAGTAGGGAGTATTTTCTCACGTGTGGAGCCTTGAGTGTTGGTGTGTGTGTGTGTGTATGTCAGCCTCTTGGGCTGTTTTTACCCATCAGTGAAATCCTCCTAAAAGCACTGTGCACCACAGAAGTGCCCAGGAGAGCCTCACCCCACCTCCACCCTGTTTCCCCCTTCCCTGTCCTACCACTCTGATGAGTTGATGGAAGAATGGTGTGTCCTTTGCATCTGATATCAGCTGTTGCTTATGGAAATGTACTGTTGTGCTGTGGTCACCAGGGCCTCTTTCTTCAGTCTCTCAGACCCCTCTTGGCGTTTCGGAGCTCCTTTGCCTGACCAGTTGCTTTGCTCTCCTTTACTATGGCTTGGGAGCAGCATGGGCTGCACTTCAAAGGTGAGGCCATCTCCCCTTCCCCTTAATCCCTTGTCTACCACAAGTTTGTTTGCTTATTGTATTTTTAATATAATTGCATTCCTTTTGTAATTATGCAATTATTCTAATTTTGTTTAATCCATCCAATAACCACATTTCTCTCTCTCCCTCAACTGAAAATAATTTTCTCAACCCAATCCTTCCATAAGATTGGTGTTGCAGGCAGGAGTGCAGCCAGTTATCCAGGAATACTTTGCATGGAAACCTTCCAATGAGTCACTGTAAATAATAGAAATAAAGATAGGAAACGTGGGTTTCTAAGATATACCATGATGGCTTAGATATATTTTTACGTCACTGGATAATTATCTGTTTGCATAACTGTCTTATGCCATTTCCTTTGTAATTAAGCAATTACGCTATTTATAATTTTCTATGTATATGTATGGAACACATAGGACATATTTCCAGTAGCATCTGAGTATGGATTCTGAGGGTTTGAACTTTCTGGAGAGGGGGAGGAGCAGCATTCTGATATTAAATCACAGTTTGAGATATTCAAGACACAGAAATCTATACAAAACCACAGAGCTGACTTTGGTCTGAACTGAATGCTTGTTCACATCTCCATTTATGGAGTTAGTTTCTTTCAAGATGGATATTGCATTACTTTCTGGCTGTTATAGATGAGAAAAAAATATTTATGATGATCCAATCAAGTTATGAGGCCCATTTCAAACCCCAAATAATCTCTAAGTGCTGGATTTATTATTTGTCTCTTTATGTCGTTTTCCAGCTGGGAGACTACTTAAAGGATCAGATTCTCCACAGTATCAAACCAGGGTAACTTTGTTGGATTCATTGAGTCTGTATTTGTACTACTGGAGGTTCTGTCTTTATCCATTGTGGTTACAGAAATGGTTAACCTCTAACTTTCCTACTTTTCATTGTAAATGCAAAAACAAAGACTACTGGTGGGTGGAACTCTGCCCATGGGACTCCTGCTGTAGTATGGGAGATGGTGCTGGAGCTGTAGGGGGAAGGGGAAATTGGCAAAGCTGCATTCCACCTTCCTCCAGCTTCCACTGGATCCAAGTTCAACTGGAGCTTCCACCAGATCTGTGGGCCTTGAGCAAACATGGAAGAACAAGTTTGTATACAACCCATAGCGCTGAGTGATGTGTGCCACCCACTCACACATATATATCCTGCATTTATTGAGTAGAGTGATGCATTCACATAGCTTTCTAACGGAAGATGAGTGGTGAAGATTTCCAGGTAGGTCCAGCTGATATTACAGGAACTGTGTGGCTGCAACTGAAAGCAGCAGCTTTGTGTCTCTTCTTACTATGTTTCCTGACAGAAACATAGAACAAAATATGTGATATGATATCATCCTGATCTAAGTTTTGGAACCCCTGCAAGAGGCAGAAAATTAAGTGGAACAGGGGCCAGGAAACTCAAGGGACCATCACATCACATAATTTGTTTCACTGTGCTACCCAGGGAGAGGAGATCTTTTAAAACTGGTGTTATTGGAGCATAGCTAGGTGTTCACCAGGTTTGATGTAAGTAACCCCTGAGCTACTCAGAAAAGCTCAGCTGAATTGCTGATTGAGGATGCGACAGATGTGGCAAAGTAAGCCTTCTTTACTGGCTTCACCACCACACTATAGGCATGATTATACACGCCTATGCATGTTTGATCACCTTCATGACAAGCCTTTTTACATCACTTATGCTCCAGCTGTTTTCTGACCTGTTGTTTGGATCTCCCCAGTAACTCAGGGAGCCTTCCAAGCTCCACAGTGTTGAAGAGGGCACTCAGGAGAGATTGTGTCAATGGTCCTTTGCACCTTGCCATTTCATAGTGCAATAAGAGCCTCGATAGAATCGCTGGCTCAGGGTACTGATAAATCCCCCAGAACATCACTTTGATTCCATAAGTCTCCAGGTGTCCTCCACCTCTGCAGGGAGGAACTGGCACCGTGAAACCAAATTTCACTAGGAAGTAGTCTGACCATGACAACATTTAATTTCCACCACCACTTTCATACCAAGTGGCAAAATCCCAGTCAAGGCTATTCCCTGCATTATGTGTTGGGCCAGTGACAAACTGAGACAGCCCCATGGTTGTGTCATGGAGGACATGAAGTCCTGAGCTGGTCTTGAAAATGAATGTTGAAATCTCCCAGGACCAGAATCCTAGGTTTTTCAGCACCACATCCGTGACCGCTTCAGCCAGCTCGGTCAGAAAATCCATTGGGTAATAGGGTGGGCGGTACACCAATACTATTCTCAATCGGTCTATCTGGCCCAACTCAAGGTACAGGCCCTCACAGACTATCCACAGGGTGGAGAGAATTCCTGGTGAGTGAAATTGAATTTCTGTGGGTCACAGTGACTACCCCGCCCCCCGGTCCTCCAGTCTGGTGCAGCACTGAGTAATCAGGTGGTCAAAGCTGGGTCCTGTCTACACTGACCAGCTCACCCATCCAGATCTCTGTGATGCATGCCAGGTCAGCTCCCTCATCCACAAGGATATCATGGATGACTGAGGTCTTGATGTGAACTGACCTGGTATTCAACAACAACAACACTAGGCCAGAGGGTGCAGTAGCCAGACCACCAGGAACTTGTGGGATGGGGATGGGGTCAGAGAGGGAAATGGTTTGTGTGTTTCCTATGGGCAGCTGGTTGGCTACAATGTGAACAGAATGCTGGAGTAGTTGACCTTGGTCTGATCCAGCATGACTCTCCTTAAGTTCTTATAATATGGCTTTTGGCAATAGCCATGCAATTTAAGTATACTTTTAGCACTGGTGTGGGCTTTGTAGGCCATCTAATCCACCTCCCTCCCAAGTTTGATGAGGGCTAGATCTACACTACACTACACTTTTTATCGGTATTGAAATGCACTGATAACTGTTGGGGTACATTATGTATTCTATATACTGTTGTTCTAGTGTAATTTTCCTTTTTTTAATTCCGTATTATCCAAAACACTGCAATAGATGTCATTGTGTGTGCTAATGAGGGATAAATGCACAAGAGGGATATAGCGTCACCATGATGGGATCATATCAGTATGACACGAGGTGCAGATCTGGCCCAGCTCAAATGATCTGATTAGCTTGGCACTGTGCATTAAAAGGTTGGTGACCTTATAAAAGGTTTGCCGTGTCTATTTGACAATAATAAAGGTTGGAAGGAACTAAGACAAGCTTGCTCATGAATGATCAGAACTATTTCTTACCTACACACGGTGGTGGACCAACAGGTCAGACATACAAGGGAATGCATTGAATTCCCTTACTTAATAATTGAACCTTTCCACTAACCTTTCTTCTATCAACTCATGGTCAGAACTTTTTAGAAATCAGAAAAAGAATCTTATGGTGGTCGCACAGGAGTTTAAATTCTCTTTAATCATTTGAGATCTGAGCTAAAAATGCTTTTTTTACCCTGTTACTCCACTTGTAAACTAAAACCTCATGATACCAGCTTATTAAATCCTTCACAATGTTTGCACACTGTGATTACAATCTAGATAAGGTTTAGGGGGTCTGCGTATTTACCTGCGGTAAATATACATACAGTATCTTACGCATACATGGCAAGTGTTGTCTTCTGTTTCCAGTGAAAGGCTCTAAGAAAGCTCCACTAATCTGTGCCAAGCTGTGATTGGTGAAAGGCGATGATATTCAGGGACAGTTATTGGACTCTTTGGGAGAAGGATTTCAGGGTCATATGGCTTTGGTTACTAGTGATTTTGATCATGAAGATAATGAGTTAAATTTCTTTTAATAAGTTCCAGGATTGTGGGTTTCACCAGAGCTGCACCTTATAATTAGATGCTTGAGAAAGAGGTGGTGAAAAGCTGGGAGTGGATGGCCAGGGCATGGCAATGTTACTTAGTGAGGGGTGGTGGTACAGAGCTAAGTGATAGGATTGTTTTGAAAAGGTAGAAAAAGATGTGACTGAGGAAAGACAGGAGAGGAATTTGATCAGTTGTCACTTTAATACAAGCACTTTAATACAAGCACCAATTTTGCACTTTTGAACCACTTTGCAAACTAAAATTCAATTATCTTTCAAAATTCGGAAGTCTCCGAATTTTGCAATTGAGTTCTCCAATCAAAAATGCATATAAAATGTGTATACTGGGAAAAATAAATTTTGAAATACATTATTGTTTGCAAAAAAATGTGTGTTAGGCAAAACTACATTGTCTGCATGTGTTTGGACAATATGGACAAAAATGCTTATTATTATATTTATTTGTATCCCACCTTTTGCCCAATACGCTTATGAATGTTCATGCTGACTGTATAAAAAATTAATTCTCAAATTTGTTTCGTACAAATGGGAATTGCTAGAATATGGTAGAGCAGGGAACTGTGGTACTTGGGCAGGCTCTGTACTGGCAGGGGAATCAAAAATATAGGAAGAGGTGAGGTTGAAGGAAGCTTACGAACAGACTGTTTCTGTGGGGGTAATCTCAAAATACTTTGTAAAACTGAAAAACCCTAGAAATATTATGTCTTGTTTCTTTGCTTTCAAAATTTGAAAGGCTGAGAGTGTTTGTGGATAGGTGGGGGGTAATAAATGAACAAAGATGCTTGTGATGGTGGTGGTAAAGATGATGACACACAGATTCAGATTCAGTGAGGTGCTTCAATTTAAGCTCGGATTTTGAATGGACAACACCAGGAATAGAAAGGGTTAAGTAGCTTGTCCACCCACTTTTCTGTTCCGAATGGCAGCCTCTGAAACTGCTGCAATCGTCTTTGTTGTTGTTATTGATGATGATGATGATGATGATGATGATGATGGAAGAAGAAGAAGAAGAAGAAGAAGAAGAAGAAGAAGAAGAAGAAGAAGAAGAAGAAGAGCAGTTTTGCATGAATTGCCCATTAGATATGGGTTAAAATTCCTGAACGGCCATGAACTCAAGTGTAGCCTTGAGGAAATTTCTTTCTCCTAACCTCAGTTCTCCATCTGTAATAGAAATAATGTCATATTGGCCTAGAGAGCTCCGGCTATTGGGTGGTATAAAAATGTAGTAAATAAATAAATAAATATCTCAGAGTTGTTGTAAGAACAACAATTTAAAATTGGTTGCAAACCAGTTAGTATGTAAAGAGGTGCTTCATAAGTGATTACTAATGCATTTTATTAATTTTTATAGGCACATGTATCTATGGTGTACATCTTCAAAACCAGATTGAAGGCAGAAGTAACTGCTACAGTCAGAGTAAAGTTAATGAGTAGAAATTATAAAATAATAGCTTACACAATAACCATTGGGAAGTTAAAAAGTGGGAGGTTAGAAAGTTTCATTTGTTGAGAAAGTAAAAGACATGCTGAATAAACATCTGCTGTGGGAGGTTTGGGCATAGTGAATTCTGCTTTGCTGCTAGGTGTTTTGGTAAATTACCCCTGACCCTGTTGTATAATTCATTTACTTTTCAAAAATTCAGGAGACATTACTCAGAGTTAAATTCACTGAAGGTTGCAATTTGTTTCCTATTGTATTCAATAATGGTGCATTTATTTATTTAATTGAAATATTTGCAGGGTAGTTAAGGTCAGAGAGTAGATAAAGCATTCTACAATTATAAAGGGGTAATTGGGGGGTGTCATTCTAACATTCATAAAATCAAAAATGTTTCACCAATCTTCCTGAAATTTATTTGTGCCAGAAAGAAATGTTGGTTTTACATACCCTGAAAATATCAAGAAGATTGGTGAAAGATTGAGGGAAGGAGGGCAGTTTAAAGTACAAAAGAAAAAAAAACCTTCTCTGACTCAAAATGGTTCTGATAACTTCCATTGGCGATTTTTTTATCCATGAAATTTGGAGTATTAAACCCCTTACTCATTAATCCAGTGGTGGTGTCTTGTTCCTCCTTTCTTCTAGTTGGTGGAATAGCTTTTCCCTTTGGTTGATTTTTAATTAATATTTATTCATCCTATTAGAGTGAATACAGAGGCCTTCTTCAACCATAGTGCAACACATGCTCAGTACTGTTGCTCTCCCCTTCCTCCTGCCTCAGATAGATTAGAATGTTGAAAATGAAATGGCCGCCTAGCACAGACATTTCCTTAGTAGAATCATCAGTGTCTTCTCAGAAGTAAGTTCCATTGAGCATAATGGTCTTACTCCCAGGTAAGTCTGTAGGGGATTGTAGCATTTTTAAAATTGCATGGAACCTTGGAAGGGGGAGAGTGAGAGATGTTACTGAGAATTTCCTCTCCTTTCAAGCACAATAATCCTACTTGCTTACTGTGTGTGTGTGTGACACTAAAAATTTACTTTAAAAGGTCCATAAATGTATAAAAGTTAATACTACTGATATGTTAAAAATTCATGTTAGTGTCTTATTTTAATTCTTTGTTTTAAAATGAACTTTTACATATTTGTGGGCACCTTCTAATGAAAATGTTTTTATAGTATCTTTTTGTATTTTACTTCTTCGCATTGTAGAGTTGTTGTGTGCTTACCTGTATTGTATCTGTAAAGTTGATATGACCATGATGGTTGAAACAACAAATAAACGATATTGCACTATGAAAGCAGTATATAAGAGGCAGGAGGCATGCCAAGCAGGATATAGTGGTATGAAAGCGGTATATGGTATGTGTCAATGGACCCCAACAGTTGTCAGTGCACGTCAATACTGTTATAAATCAGTAGTGTGTCTTCTGCCTTTTATATACTGCTTTCATACCACTTTCATAGTGCAATATCCTGCTTGGTGTAGATTAGGCCACTGTTTCAATGCAAATCCATGCAGTGAGTACTCTTTGGATGATTAAATTCTCTCTAATAGTTTCAGTAGATTTTTCTTCCATTTCATACTAAAGAGAGAGACAGTACACGTGTTTGCTTTATGACAGTGCACTGGGAACAAAGTAAACAAACATGCTGGTGTTTCCTTTTCCTTTGTATTAAGCTTGGAGGGTAATGTCTTTGCTTTTATAGCAAATTTTATGCAGACTGTTAAAGATATCCATGAAATGGCCTGCAAAAGTCTAGGTTCCTGCCTCTTATTCCTTTGTTTTTAAAACAAGTAGTCTTCCTAGACCACCGCAGGGCAGATGTTATCAAGGAATTTGACAATACAAATAGCAGACACTATCAAATGTCTGCTCTAGGTTCTTCTGGACATCTGGAATGGTTTATATTATAGCAGTGTGTTAGTCCAGTGAGAGCCATGGAGCACTCTCACATGTGTTGACCTTTGAACTTTCAGCTCTGTGTAAATGCTGCATGAGCTTCCTAAAATACTTTGTGTATCAATTACAACAGCGTATCATGTCTCTCTCCTATTAGTACTTCATGGTTGTGTCATCAGCTTCTTTGGGCCTGTCTTTCTTAGTTCTTATCCTGCAGAGCTTGCTTTGGGGGTGGGTGGGGTGGACTTCATCAGATTCCATACCCTTACCAGAAGTTCCATTCCACATAGGGAGAGCAAAGAGAAAAATGCAAAACATTTGGATGGGCTGGGTGTCGTGATTCCAAGCTCTCCCGCCAAAATGTAAGACAATATTCAGTAAATAGACATCTCTTCACACCTGATGGGAGTGTGAATGCTAGGAGCTATCCTCTAAGTTTAATTAGCCTAACAAAGCAAGGCAACTCCCTATCAACTAAATGGACAGTTTCCCACAGTGCCCAACAGGCTTTTACTGAACCTGTCCTTCAAGGATTGAAACTTCTGGCAAGTGGCTAACCTAGTGGACTGCCTCTCACCTCCTCTCTGCCTGCTTGATCATACGGCGGACTCTGGAATCTGTCAACTCCAATGTTTCCTCTCCCTCTGATAAAGACTGAGTTCCCATGGGCAAGGAAGATGACCTCTGAGCCTGGCCAACCTGTTCAATAAGCTCCTGGGAAGATTCCTCCTGGAGAGTCTTCGGCCATTGCTAGACATCGGCCCTGTGCATCCAGATGAAGCACAGGGGATCCCTGGCTCAGGGAGGGATCAACCCTCCCTGGCCCTGGGATATAGCCTACCCCTTTCAGCCTGATTTTTCCCACAGTCTTGGGCTGAGCCCGAGACCGCGAGCATGTAGCCCATTCTGCAGCTTTTCCTGGCTCCGTGCAATTACTCACGTGGAGCCGGGAGAAGCCACGCACGGGGCGCAGTGCTCCCCAGGAGAGCTGCGCCCATTGGGGGCAGGGTGGGGGGAGCGGGAAACTGTTTTTTTTTAAATAAAAAACCACTTACCTGGGTGCCCAAGCGTTTGTGCGCATCATCCCTTTAAACAATAAAAAAGGCGGGCCGACGGCTCTTTTTGTGAGCTTGTCGCGCCTGACGTATAGACTAGCACGACAGCCTGCAATAGTTACATCGTGGCCTCTCCCCTCTTCCGTCGCACTTTTTAAGGTAGGTCTAGCAAAGGCCTTCAAGAGTTTCCTTCCCCACTTCCTATCTTGGCTGGTGTACTTTTTCTTCCAATTCAAGAGTTTGATTCAGGTGCCAAAAACCAGTCTCCCACATTAGGCAGAATGGGCCTGATCCTGACACTGGAGAGGACCCTACTGGAGTATTCTGGAAAGGGGCATGGCTGGCTGGCATCAGAAAAAAAACTCTACATTGCAACATTGGGTTGCACGGGCCACTTGTTTCACCAAATATTCCTTCTAAACAATCAACTCAAAACCTTTATGCTTGCTACAATACATGATTTTTCAGGGCTGTGTTTGATAGTTTGAAAGAAAGGAGCTAATTCCAATGTAGCCTGCTATGCCCTAACAATTATCTTTGTTGATTTGCTACAGAAATCCATTTCCGATCTTGGTCAGCATCTTTTGATGCAACATTGTTATCTTTTTAGCATCAGTTTAATTTTCCTCTTACCTCAAGCATTTGGTACTGTAATGAGGCCATGGATCATCTTTGGCAGGTAGTTTAAAAACTGTTTTTAGATATATGTTGTCTGTATGTGTGTGATCTGCTTATATGTTTTATGTAAATGCTTTTATGTACTTTGTATAAAGCATTTTGCAGGTTTAAAATTTTTGTGAACTGCCCAGAGCTATTGGGTGGTATAAAATATAATGAATGGAATGGAAATGAAATTGTGAGCCAGCCCTTGCTGCTGGAGCAAAATGCAGCATAGAGATACCCAAGAAGCAGAGGAGTGTTAGTTGCATAAAACGGGTTTAATTAGTGAAGATAATGATAACATAATTCCATTACTATTGGGCTGTGTTCACACAGTTGAATTTGCACTTTATTTTCAGCGGCTAGTCATGTGTCTCCTTCCAGCTGCTCTATTTTTCTGGCCTGCTGGGTTGGCTTCTGGATTCGTTTCACTCCACCCTGGAATGAAAGAAAACATGTCCATACATCTCTCAAATCGAAGACTGTGAGCTCTAGCCTGCATTTTCATGGTTACTGCAGCTGGGAAGTTTGGCTTTGGACTTTCTCAAGTGTTTCCCAAAAATGATCAAGCAAGGATTAGGAGAGAGGGCATGTTTTATTAGGTTTTTCTTAAGGCATTTGGGAGCTGTCATCTAAATTAGTCTGTCTCCTCTACCATGAACTAGCAACTGTCAAGGACTCCTTTTTTGTGGCATAAATTCAGTACACAATGTGAGGTTGAGCCAATTTAACTTGGATGAGGTCTGGAAGTACTGAATGACTGCATTGCTCACATTGGTATATTAATTGCACCTATATTATTTTTTGTTATAGCCAAACTAGTCATGTCCAAAATTAAAATTTAATTAACTAAATTAAACTAAATTAAAATTAAAATTTAGTTAAAATTAAACTGCTTTGACTTAGAACATAGGATTAGCATATAATATAGTGACAATCACACATAAATCACAGAAAATGATTTTCTAGAAAAGAAAACCCCAATTGATTAATCAGATTAAGGACCTGTTCAGAAGACACCTTAAACTATGGCTTTAACCATGGTGGTTAAGCCAGAAAGCTGGGCTGTGTTCAAAAGACACCTTAATCCATGGCTTTAACCACAGTGAGTAAGGCTTTTTGCTTTAGTCATTGTGGTTAAAGCCATGGTTTAAGATGTCTTCTGAACACAGTCTGGCTTAACCATTGTGGTTAAAGACGTGGTTTAAGGTGTCTTCTGAATGGGGCCTAAATGAAATGTTGGATTTCATCTCTCTCTGTGTCTGACCCCTTTAAAGCTATTTTTGTTACACTAGGGTTGTCTGCATGACACAGCAGCCCATAGGTTATTTAACCCATGGTGAGGCTGTGGCGCATGTGTCCGCCATTTTGAATATGCAGCTCCGCTCAGTGGTTGTTGTGTTGTGTGAACTTGGTAAGTGTGAGTTATAAGAGGGTTAAACAACCTTCGCATAACCCACACTTGCTGGGTTCGCATGACATAACCCCTGAGAGGGGTTGGATATGCATCCTGTTGTCTGAATCTGGTTACAGTGTGACTCACACAAAAATGCTCTAATTGTTTCCGGGAAAAGCTGATCAGTGCTTACTCTTCCTAATCTTTTTTGACAAGTGTGACACAAATCAAGCCCAAGAATTTCATTCTAATTTCTCATGAAGAGCCACTCTAGCATGCACTGCAATATATAGGCAGCTCCCTATGCCTTGATGTGTCTTTGCCTGTAATCTACTGAGCCAGGGAGGAGGTAGGCAAGGTTGACTCTATAACAGAGCCAGGCCTGCAGATACTTAAAAAAATGAGCAAAAATAAATCTAGTTTGTTATTTATTTATTTATTTATTTATTTATTTATTATAGTACTTTTATCCCACCCTTTAGCCAAAAAGGCTCTCAAGGAGGCTTACAAAAATATTTCTTAAGACAGTCCCTGCCCACAGGCTTACAATCTAAAAAACATGACACACAAAAAAGGGGGATTGGGAGGGAGGAGAGGAAAAAAACATATCTCTTTCTGTCGAGATCTGTTTAAAATTGGCCCTGAAGTGGAAAGATGTGCATTAGTTATAGAAAGGGACTTGCATTATCTTCTGCTTCAATAAATTTTCATGGCTAAATAAGAGCTCATGGATGTGCCCTGGGATTATTCTAGCCATTTCTGGGCTACTGGTGGGCCTTGCACCATTTGGAATTTTTTAGTATTTACCCTGATTAAAATTGCCAGCATGGGTTAAATCCTTGATGGGAAGGCCACAGGACTTTTCTTTCGGTAAACAAGTGAAAAGCCATGGAAACCTCAGAGAATTTGTTTTGGAAATTGTTCTTTGAAACACAGTTGGGACAAATGGTTGCAGTCAAATACTTGGATATATATCCAACAACAGACAAAGCTCCACTGTGCATTTAGATGCAATGGGTGTATTTCCTTACTTCAGCTCTGAGTAGATGCACTCGTAGGGAACCCTAGAATGACACACACACACACACACACACACACACACATATATATATATATATATCCATAATCAATAAAGGATATCATCTAACCCTCTCCTATAGGTCTAGTCCAGCCCTGGCAGGCTAAGGAGAGCTTGAGGTTCAGCATAAACAAAAAGTGTCATGGTGGGAGACAGATCGATTGCACACGTGCTCCAGCTGTTTTAAAGGCTTATGGTGCATGCTCTAAGCAACACCATTTTCAAGTGCAAACAGCACTGTTTATTCAAAAAACCCTCCCCTTGGTGTATTGGCAAAGTCCCCAGGAATGCTAATGGGCATTACATGCACTAGAGAATGAGAACTTAGCTTGAGATAGTTCTTTAGAACTGTGTTTCTGAGCAAATATCATGTAGGACCTTTTTAGACATCACTCCCAATGCCTTCTTTATAGGAGCTCTTTTCCCTTATAAAAGGGAAATGCCCCCCCCCCCATTTTACCACATACCTATACCTGGGAAGATTAAAAGGCGGAGTCAACTAAACGAAAGTATCTGAGCCTGATACAAAGGCGACACTCCCCTGTTTTCTTAACATGGGCCATTCCATCAATTTTATTCTTTCATTAAATGCACAGTTATAGACATTAGCAACCAGTCTAGTAATTCTTGATGTCTCCAAGGGAGAAGGCAGACATAATTGTAATTGTTGCCTTAATCATTACGTTTAAGGCAACAATTAAGATGCTACAAATGAAAGACATATTTGCAGGTAAATCCAACTATTCCATGTACTTATCTGTAACTTTTATTGCGCCAACCTCTTTTACGAAATCTGTCAAGTGAAGCTTTATCTTAATGTGAGCTTGGAAGTTTCGCTCAAGCTCCTCTTTCAGAAAAGCTGGTCAGACCAAAACAGAGCAAACTGCTTCTGCCGAAACAAAGCACTCAAAAAATGCCCCTTTCTCAACCCTGATCATGAATTCTAGTGCACGTTCTCGTCAAATGTTCACGAGTTCCTGAACTTGCATTCGCATTTGCAAAATGTGCACTTTAAAACATTCACTCTTCTAAAAATGCACACATTAAGAAATGAACACTTTTTAAAGCATTTTCATGCTTTAGTTAATGGGGGGAATGCACTTTTGAAAAATCCATACTTTCCTCATTCAAATGAACCAGGGTGCGGGGTGGGTGGGTGGGGATAATTCGGTAATGAGATCGAGAACAAGCCAAACCAAGCTTTAAAGAAAAGTTTGGAGAATTTCAGTAAGCTCCAGTATCCCCGATTCTCCCATCCATAGAGCCAGTTCAAGGCGTTTGAGAGTCGTTGGGCAAGACACTCTCAATGGGTTACCTCTACCTTCTTACCCCCATTGTCACCAGCTGCTATTGCTCTTCCTCCTCCTCCTCTTCCTCATCATTGCTGCCTCTTGCTTGCTTGACAGGCAGAGAGCCAGGGAGCAAGTAGGAAGTGGCATCTCCTCCTCCTTGCCACCACTGTTGTCTGAGCCAGAGTGAAAGGCAGGGGAACAAATGGTGAACAGGAGGCACAAGTCCAGGGAGCTCTTGTTAGTTGGCCCCTGCTAGGGTGTGGACCCTTGGCAGGTGGCTAACCATGCCTACGCTTGACGCTGTTTCTGGTCTAAACAGTTCCTTGGATTCCAGGATTTTCACTTTCCAAGTGAAAGTAGTAGGCTTGTTTTCCCTTGTTCTGGTGTTGCAGCATTATGGGTACTCAGCATCTCTCCCTACCTTCTCCATTCTTCTTCAGCAGGGAGGAGATTCCAGGACATGGAAGATGCAGGAAGAAGTCCAGCAGCTGGACAGCTGTAGTACAAGAAAAGAGAAAATGAAACCCACCCACCTCTTCCTTGCAGAGATGCCCTTGAGTTGCAATCTCCTTGGGGACAAATGATCTTCGTATGTTTGTGTGTCAAATAGGCATACATTCCGAAAGAAACAGTGGATTCTGTTTCATTTTAACTCTGCTTACATAGTGTTGAGAGGGCTGATACAAACCAGGTTTTCTAGGTGAGTAGAATATTCTGTCGCCTGGATTGGTTTAAGATTATAATCATCATGTGGCATTTCTCTTACCAGGTTCCTGAAGACGAAATGAGACGTGCATAAGGAAACAGATGTTCAGCTGGGTTAAGCCAGTTTTGAAGCCAGTGTGTAGCTATGTTAATTTATATTAATGGAAAACATGATCCAGGAATTACGTAAAATGACAGGAATGTTCCAATAGGAAAACAGAGACAATGTAAAGACATCCAACACCCTGCATCACATATACACAACAGAAAAAGAGGGGACAGTGGATAATTTGGCCTCCTTGGAACAGGAAGTAGGGTGGCCATCTGTCCTACATTACACTCCTCTATTTGAAGGACTGTCAGTCTTCCATTTGGAGATGTCCTCTATGTCTAGTCCAAGTCTAATTTGAATCTAAAGAACCATAAGGGAGAGCAGAGCCCTGAAGTAGACCATCAACAGTTAGCACCTGGGCAGCAGATTAAGGGCAGGCACACTGGTGCCCTTGTCACAGCCTTCCCCACATCAGTGGTGTTTGTGGGCAGGTATATCCAACATGATGGAGACTAGAGCAGAACCAAATCCAAAGCATGGGAATGAGGTTAGCAATGGCAAATGCCGCTTTGTTTATTTTGTGCTGATGTGAACTGTCTGACTTGCCACAATCCTACAACAAATGCTTTCTGAAACTAAAGCCCGTTAGTCTGGATCAAATCTGATTATTGTGTGAAACAACCACATTGCTTATGTGCCTTCTGCTAGCTGTTTTGGCAGCCTGGTTCATTTGGAAGGTTGATGCTGAGACAAAATATGGTTTCAGCTGCTCTGAACTATTTGGCATCTTGTCATTGGGTTTCAGGAGAACTTTCGGCCTGAGAATTCTATGCCACAATTATGTAGAAGACAGATGAATGTGTAAAAAAATAAAATGCAGGCAACGAACACCAAGCACCAGCACACACAAACCCCTCCTCGTGTCAGCATATTTTTCAAAACAAAACCCTAATTAGAAAAGCAGCGAAGTAAACACATTCCAAAGGATTGTTATTTCCTGACCTAGTTGTCCACTTTTACAACAATCTTGGATGAGCTTTTATCCCTTGAATGACTCTAGCTCAATCTAAGCAGACAGTAAAGCACATAGACGCAAGGCTGCAGTGTCAACGGATTCACGCCATCTGAAAATTCCCCCCAATCCCGAAATATGAACATGCTGTTGTTGAACCAGAAAGTTCACTTAGAACGCTTGTTCCTGTTTGGCTGAGGGCCACTTTCCATATTCAATGCCTTTGTTGTGCACAATTGCCATGCTCACTGATAGGATTGTAATGGTTGAGGGCTGCACTCATTGCCATTGGCTTTTCTCACATTTCAGCGTTGTTCTCTGAAAACTCCCCTGGGATTTGGGGGTGGGGGAGAGTATCTTCCTGGGAGTACCATGGCCTGAAGCACCAATTAGCTGCCTCTGAAGCAACCTGAGCTGGGAAGTAGGAGAGGGAAGAGTTGCTGATTGCTTTTAACTCTTCTCAAGTGACAACCCTTCTACGCACAAGCGATTAATTGTTCTAATGCATATTGCCCAATGCTGTGGCCTACACTACTTCTATGGACTTACTTTTCTCTCTCTCACAATCCTGAGGAAATTAGCAACCCTGCTTGGAACTAACTTCTTTTACTTTATTTATTTATTATATCTATATATCGCCCCATAGCCAAGTTCTCTGGGCAGTTTACGTTAAAAACAGTGAACATTAAAAACAAACATACAAAAGTTTAAAACCACCAAAAGCATAAAAACAACAATATCCATTTTTCACCTAGGACACCTGGTCAACTGGCATCAGCTCCCTGATCTTGACTTTGCTATCCGGCATAGAGTCTACGCTGTAGTGTAGTGATGGAAAATGCAAGGAAGCATGTGGTTTTGGAACATGGCAAGCCTGAAACAGGTCCAGCCAGTTCCAGGATCAGGCAAAATGATTCAGTAGGGCCACGAGGAGCAGGAACAATATTTTAGTACTCAACCAGAAGGTCAAAATGCCTCCAATTCTGTCTCTGCTAGAAACAAGAGAGAGAAATGTAAGAGCACTTAGGCTTTAATCCAATGCACATTTACCTGGGAGTACATCCCGGGGAAGTCAGAGGGGCTTACTTCTGAGTAGATACATAGATAAAGCTAGTGTGCCAGCTGTGCCCGTTCCTGAATCCTTTTTGTCCCAAACGTCTTACAAGAAAGTGTAAATTGAAAGATTCCATAATGCATGGTGTGGCAGTACAAGGAAGCAAGGCATCAATACCAGACAATGCAATAGACACGGGGTTGGATCCATTTTTAAGGTGGATCAACTGCACGAATGGAAATGGAATTCCCACCTCCTCCTTTCAATGGCCACCCGTCTAGCCCCCTGAAAATTCTACACAGTCAGGAATTCATGATGAGTGGGGTGAACTGTGGTCTGGGGGAAGGGAGGATCCCCAACCATCAGCTAGAGGGATCACCTGCAATTAGAGTCCTTCCTCTTACAGAACACAGATTCTGCATCCCAAGCATGGGATCATTGGGCCTGGGACACTGGCATTTATTTATTTTTAAAATATAAAGTGTTATGTCTGAAACCTTAATTCTTGTCCATTCCAAATGTTTTCATGCCCTGGCCAATGTTAAAGTAAGCCCCCCAAAAACATAATTCATTTAGTATTGGCTTTAGCTTCTCAGATTTCATTTGTATTTGCGGTGAATAGGAACCCAATCAAGGTGTTAGAACCGAAGCAAGGTGGGAGGGTGCTGTTGCACCATGTCCTGTTTGTGGGTCTCTGGTCAACAACTGATTGGCCACTGTGGGAGCAGAGTGCTGGACTAGAAGGACCCTTGGTCTGATCCAGCAGGGCTCTTAATTAAAATCCAGCATTTTATATGCAGATGAGCCCTGCTAACAGTGTATGCCCAGTGAGAATCCAACTCAGCCTTCTCCTGAAGACTTTTCTTTTCTCCAGCATTTAAGATCCCAAACAGAGGCATGCTTGTCTACTCACAGACATGGTGACACAGGTTTCCATTCCAAAGCAGAGTGGAAATTGCATGACCACATGGAAAAACCAAACCAAACCAAGAATGCCCAGTGTCTGTTGCTGTGGGAAGCATATGCCTCACCAAAAATTCGGGAGGGTGGCAGTGAAGAAGGCTGACATCTCATGCAGACCACATAGTGAGCTCTGATCTTGGAAAACAGACTAGCTGTTAAGATGTTCAGTTGGAATGACTAGCTACTGTTTTCATTCACTTGCTTGCCTGTTTCAGTTCATTCTGACCTTTTAATATAAAATGCTCCTCTCATCAACATCTGGCAAACTTTTAACCTGTAGACTGCCATACTTACAGATGCCCTTCTATTGACAAGCTGGACAATGTCCAATACACTGCCTTTTCGGGACTTTGTCTGAAAGAATGCCTTTCTATGGAAAACATGCAGCATATAATGCAATAAATAAATAAAAATACATAAGCAAACAACACTAGGCATGTCTACTCAGAGGTAAGTCCCACTGAGTTCAATGAGGCTTACTCCCAGGTGAGCCAATAGTATAGGATTGCAGCATAAATCTGTTTTAGCCTGAAATTGCTAAAATTACTCTTTGCTATTTTGTGCTGGGTGATACTCCTATTTTTATGTGCTTGTTACTAACTTTTATTTTGTCTTATTCCTTGTTGCAAGCCACTCTGAGTGAGAACTTTATTACAAGCTGGCCTATACTTATTGTAATCAGTAAAATACACTGTTAACTGAAGAGATGTTTATGAAGAGCTGGCAGGGGGCTTCTTTGGAGGAATTTATAGGAGGTAGGAGGAGAAAACAGCTGAGCAAAACCAAAACAAAGCACCCCTTAATTATTAGCTTGGTTGGCACCCTGAAGGTCTGTCAGCAAACACAGCCAGGCCAAATCTCACTGAGATAGCAATCTGGTCATAGAATGTAATAAGTAGATTTGGATTCGGTTTCACTAAAAGAGTAAAACTGTGTTTGGACTCTACTATTTCAGGTGGGGGCTCTCGGGACTGAATGCTCCTCCAAACAAAACATTTTGTCAACATAGAAAACTCACCACCAAGGGAAAAGGTTCAAGCCTGACTTTTGCCCTGACTTGTTCAGTTTTGAATGTGCGGAAAATACATCTTGTATGGAGAAGCATCCAATCATTTGAGCATCCCAACCCCAAAGTGGTGCAATTCAGATATAGTGAGGAAAGGGTCTTAGTGGCAAGCATGGGCAGAAGAATAGAAGCATATGGTAGGGTGATCCTATGGAAGGGAGGACAGGGCACCTCTATCTTTAACAGTTACATAGAAAAGGGGATTTCAGCAGGTGTCATTTGTATGCATACAACACCTGGTGAGACACAACAGTTAAAGCTGCAGGAGCCCTGCCCTCTTTTGTAGAATGACAGGACTCCTGCAGCTTTAACTGTTGTGATGAAGAGGGAATTTCACCAGGTGCTGCATGCATACAAATGACCCCTGCTGAAATTCTCTTTTTTATACAACTGTTAAAGATATAGGAGCCTTGTCCTCCTTTCCATATGGGCACCCTATTCACAGGCTTTTTAATGCTAATGAGGAACATAATTATAATGGAGGTTCAAGTAAGGGACATTTAGGGTGCAACCCATAAAATATTGTAGCCTCTCACCTGACAATACGTACCTTTGTAGCTTGACTTGTTAGTCTGCCATGAAGAATGGGAAAACCCTAAGGTTGCTTGAGTACAGTGCCAGCTCCAGGTTCTGGAGTGCCCTTGGGCAAGATACCCTCAACAGGCCCTTGTTGTTCCTCCTGCTCACCAGCATGGTGGTCAGTTGCTGCTGCTTCTCTTCCTCATTATTGCTACCACCTGCTGGCTTGCCAGGCAGAGGTAAAATGAGTAAGCCGCCAGTGGGATCCACTTCCTTCACACCATTGTCTGGGCCAGAGGGTGAGGTAGAGGGACAATCAACTTGCGAAGGATCTTGTCAGGGAGCACCCTGCTAGGGTGTGGGCTCTATGCAGGCGTCCAGCTCTGCCAAGCCTTGATACTGTCTCTCCTTGTGTATGAAATTGTAAGCAAAAACAGCAGGGTTTAAACACACACATCTCCTCAAGCCTACTGTCTTTCTGTCTCAGGACTGGACAACTTGTGGCCCTCCAGATGTTTGACTTGGGCTGGCTAGGACTGATGGGAGTTGTAGGCCAAAACATTTGGAGGACCACAAGTTATCCATCCCTCTGCTATACTATGGGCCTGGACCACCCTTCTTCAACCTGGTGCCTTCCAGTTGTTGTTTTACTACAGTTTCCAGCATCCCTGACCAAACATGATGGCTGAGGGAGTTGAAGTCCAAAACATCTGGAGGGTACCAGGTCAGTGAAGGCCAGCCTAGACAATATAGGCCTCTCCAATACCCATCAACAGGTATTCTGAGGGATCCTGACTTTGAACAATATAGAGCATAGCAGGGGCTTTACATCCATTTCAATATAGTTAGAAATGTCATTTCCCAGGTGAAGAAAACATTGATGGAGGCCATTAGGGTTGAGCCCAGAGTAAATACTCAAAGACAAAAGTTTCCTGTTAATGAGAAGACATGGAGTGGAATGCAGTCATTTTCAAAGGACCGGGTGTGGCGTTTGCTCCACAACTCCTACAACATTCAAACAGAGTCCCATGACTACAGTCTCAGGAAATATTTCAGAAATAAAACCTGACGGCAGTGAGTCAAGAACAAGCGAGGCACAATGGCAGGGTTATAAATGAGCTGTCAGCCATATCTAAATAACCTGGCTTTGTGTAGTTGTGGTGCAACTCGCTGGCTTTGTTCCACAAAAAGAGGTTTTATGAGAGTTTATCAAAGGCACTGCAATGTATCAGGGAAGCATGTCGAAGAGCTTATGCGTCTACTGTGGTGTAGTTCTTTATGGCATATGGCACAACCAGTTTTAAAATACATTTGTTTGCCTCTAAACTTCATTCAGACTCTAAATATTCAAAGTTAAATCCACATCTTATCTTGGTTTCTTGGAATCCTTTAGAGACCCTGGAAACTTTACAATTCTCTGGAAAAAACAACATTGGGCTTCATTGAGAGAGACTCTTATGCAAAAAGGTGCTGCCTGTGGCAAACATCCCACAAAACACTTCGATACGGGCATGCCACTCACCCCTGCATTAAGATGCAGCTCAGCATTCTGGGGAGGCACGCTGATCATCCACACCACATTGACGCTCCACCTTGTTTCTGTACATGTGACGCATTGTAGATCAACTCTACCTTTCTGCGTGGGATTCCTTCCTTACCAGGGCTACGGCGTTTAGAAAGAAATCCTACGGTCCCTGGGGAAGCATTCCAGGGAACCTAAGATGCTTTGAAAACCCTTTCCTAGGTTGGAGACAGTGCTCTGACCTCAGAAGGGGGAGTCAGTGATCCACCCCTGATCCTGACCCAGAGAGTACTGTACCAGCTGCCTCTGAGGTCAGAAAATTGACTGCGGAGGTAGTGGGGAAGAGGGCGTTCCAGTGGGAGGGGAGGAGACTGGACAGGCCAGGATATGATTTATCCTGTGCTTCCTCCAGCCTCCCATATGGAAGCACTCTTGCTACATGGACTGAAAAGCCCATCAAGCAACAAATTAAAAAATGGAAGATGGGGAGGCAAAGATCACGTTCACTGCTCCTCTTGCCCTGCCAGCTTCAATCACGGAAGGGCATAAGAATCTCAGAAGCCTGTGTTTCAGGAGCTTCTGAGCAGTGAAGGTGCAATCCATAAGACTGCACCCTTAATAGATTAATCAGGTGGATTAATTGATAACACGTTTCTGATTGGTTAAAAAGGTGCTCCCGAGTAATTGGGAAGGTATTTTAATGGTTAATTCTTGCCTCCTTCCTTCCTTCTAGTATCTATATTGTATCTGTGGTGTTTTACAAAGAACAGGTATGATTGCACCCAAAGGGCTTAAATCAGAGAAATACAGAGAAATAATAGAGGAATGAGAATTGGAAGCATGGGTAAGTTAGGAAAGAATATGCCATGGCATCAATTAAAAATACTTTAGCTCATTTTCACTAAGGAATAGGGACTCTTCCGAATACTTCCTGGGAAATGTCATGGTCCCGCCTGAGGAATCTTTGCTTGAGGAGGAAGCTGACTTACCAGAGGCTGTACTCTCCTTCCTCCAAGGACATGCCAAAGGCAGCATTGCAGGGAGAAAGGGGCCATACAGCTGAGGAGGATGCAGGACCCTTGGAAGAGCCCCATGAAGGCCATCCTCCTCCACCTCCAATGAAGCAGCCCCTGAGCCAGGAGTAAGTTGTCCACCCAGCCCCTGGGAAAGAAGGAGACTGAGGTGTGCAGAGCAAGTCTAGCCAGTGAGAAGTCTGTGGCTGCAGAAACACAGCTCTGTGAACGCAGACCTTAAATAGCTGGCTGAGATGGAAGGCCCAGTAATGAGCCACTGCTGGAGATGGGTGAGGCCAGGTTGAGGCCAGGCATAAAAGGAAGCGTCAGGGAACAGTGGGGCACTGGCAACAACCCTTGTGAAGTTGCTAGTTCTTCTGCTTGCTCTGTGTCTTGTGACCTTGGAATCCTTGTGACTTTGACCCCAGACTGGACTTTAGACCTCTCTGCTATCTAGACAGTGAGAACTTGGCATCTTGGACTTCTGTGAGTTAACTTTTTGCTTCTAAGCAACCAGGAGCATTGCAGTTGACTGCATTCCTGGAAAAGGCTGATAAGCTGGCTGGTTTCCCAGGAAGGACATAACTAGGCTAAACATGATAGGAAAGGTGAGTTTTGAGGAGGAACTTAAAGGAAATAAAGGAGGTGGCTGCATGGAGGTCTTCTGAGAAGCAATTCCAGGAATAAGGGGCAGCAAGGGAAAATGGGCAAAGTAAAAGCACATTTTTACATAAACTGGGTGGCAGGTACCATCTCATTTTTTTCTTCAGAACTACTGCTATTCATTTACACATTTCTGCAGATTTAATCAATTGATCAACTAGTTAATCCAGTAATACACATGAAGGTAAATGACTTAAGATGACTTTAATTCTGTGTTGTCAATCATATTTTTATTTCCTGCACACAGTAGGAATCGGTAGTAGATTTCTGTGCTTGATCAGTCCTTATTTCCCACAAATTCTTTAAGAGATCTCACATGGTAGAGTGGCATTTTACTGTCTTATTTTCTTTTAATTTTCTTCTTTTAAATTCTTAACATTTTAGACATTGAACAATCTCAGTCATATGCTCACATTAGCAGTGGCAGTATAAAATTAAGCTTTGTGCTTCTACAGCTGTAGCAATATCCTCAGCCTGGCCTGGTGGAGAGGAGACATCTCGCTCCGCTCTCTGCCAGGGTAACCCAATATATGATGATGTAGCATCCAGAAAGTTATACTCAGGAATGTGCTAGTTTTCCTGACTTGCTGATCATGGCCCATGGGGTTATCCACAGCTCATCCTCTCTCCAGTAGTGCCACACAGGAGAATGTATAGCTCAGTGGTAGGACACATTCTTTGCAGGCAAAAGGTACCATGTTCTAAATTAGGGGAGTGCAACAGATGGCCCACGTGATGCATGTTGCCCCCACCATCCCAATGCACCCCTCTCTGCATCGCTGAATTTGAGAGCAGTGGCACACACACAATTGGCATTGAAGAAAAAGAAATCGCATTTGTAGCATTAGAAATTTAGATACATGGCTTGGGACCACAATACATGACGCGAAGCCCCTCCCAACATCATCATCATCATCATTTGTATCCCGCCTTTTGCCCAATACTGGGCCTCATGAACCTACCCGTACACTATGTTCAACATCTAAGATCCTCCTCCAGGTGCCTACTCCGAGGGAAACTTGGAGGATGGCAACAAGGGAGGAGACCTTTTCAGTGGTGGCCCCCCAATTATGGAATGATCTCCCCGACGAGGCTTGCCTGGCACCAACATTGTTATCTTTTCGGCGCCAGGTCAAGGCTTTTCTCTTCTCCCAGGCATTTAACAGCATATGCTGAGTTTTTTCTTAACTGACTCCAGAATAGTTGTTTTAAATGGATATTGTGTGTTTTTATAATTTTTATGATTTCAAGTTTTGTATATTTGTTTTTAATGTTCACTGTTTTTAATCGTTGTAAACCACCCAGAGAGCTTCAGCTATGAGGTGGTATATCAATGTAATAAATAAAAGCTCAAATCTAGCTTCAGAACAAGATAAATTTGACCAGATGGCCCCTGGAACCCCACCCCACATTGCCCATTCCTGTTGGAAATATTTGGGCACAGCTTCCCCCCCCCCCCATGCTTTCAGGGTAGTGGTGGATGTGATATTTGGGGGAGGATCTTTGCAGGGATGACCCAGCTTTTTAATCACTTTTATGAGGGGGTCTTGCCTTTAAAAACTGAGGTGCCGAGGGTTTGTTCTCTTCCTACTTTTCTAAACATGAAAAGAAAAATCCCTTGGCAGTTTGTATTTACAAGAGAAGACACTCAGCCCTCGTGCAAAAGGTATTTGATTGGGTCGCCCACCCAATGAGCCAAATCTCTCTCCCTTTTGCAGTGGGTGAAGGAGGAACAAAAAGGGTCCTTGGTATTGTTCAGCTCAGCGATACCCATTTAATCCCTAATGCCTCCATGTAAAAGGATCAGCTAGCAGATGATGGGAAACATCCCTGCCTGAAGCCCTGAAGACACAAACCTGGGCTAACTGGACAAAGCAGCTGCCTCCATTCCCTTGTATAGCTGCTCAGCAGCAGGAGCAAGATGCAACAGTGCAGAGGGTTCCTGCTGGTGGGGACCAATCATATACTTACACAGAGTGGAGATCCT
This sequence comes from Elgaria multicarinata webbii, assembly GCF_023053635.1. NCBI lineage: Eukaryota > Metazoa > Chordata > Lepidosauria > Squamata > Anguidae > Elgaria > Elgaria multicarinata. The sequence continues at coordinate 80,505,494 of NC_086173.1, forward strand.
TGTGCCCATACTGAATCCAAGTTGTAGGGTTTGGGATGTACTGTTTCAACACTGACATAGGCGACCTTCACAGTACTAATACCAAGGGTGCATCTGCCCATGTTGCTTGACTTTTATTCATTTTATGCTTCTGTTTAAAGCATTTTTATCCCCCCAGCCCCAGCCAATAAAAGGCTCTTGGAGCGGCTTACATATAACCAATAAAAACAAGAACCGCCCAGAGAGCTTCGGCTATTGGCCGGTATAAAAATGTAATAAATAAAATAAATAAATAAATAAAGAACACCCCTACCTGCAGGCTTACAATCTCAAAAGACACGGCACAAGAGGGAAAAGGGATCAGGAGGGAAGGGGGGGGGGAAAGCAAATGGAATGGCCCTGCTGCTTCCCTTTTGGTTCACACAGTGTGCCGTGATCGTTCCAGAGGGCTGTCTATACAAAGCCCCACAGTGGCTGTGAATTTGCACTGCATCACTTATATGACATAGCTGCAAGTTTGCAGTCACTGCAGGCTTTTCTGAGAAGCTCCGCAGTAAAATAAGTCAGGGACTTATCCCAACTTTTTCGGTGGGAATGAGGTCACCCTGGCTCTTCTGCTGTCTGACTTTGCTCTGTGGCCAGGGGTGGGGGCGGTCTTGGCAGAAGGGGACCAGCGATTGGTCGCCGGAAACCAGGAAGAAGGCGGTGGGACCCTCCAGTACCCGGATGACCACTAGAAACCCCTTGCTCCCTCCTTTGCATGGGTATTACCTATGCCACCCTGGGTAAGCAAAACCACAGGGTGTAGGAGGAACGCAGCACTAACTCAGCACCGTGAAGACAGCCCGAGGAAGTAGTACCTGCCTTTTCCAGGAACACATCCTGTGACTCGTTGTGTGTACTGTCTAAAACTCAAGTAGCAGCCTTGGGCATTACCCAAGTAATATTTTAATATTACTCTCAGTGGGTAGAATCTGTTTTCACAGCCTTGCTATTTGCTTTCTCTCTCTCTATTGTCTCAATCACAGTGGGTATCATAAAGGATAGATTATGTTAAGGCTCCCTCCTAGTGGCCATTCAAACTATTACAGTTTATGAGTAAGTTGAGAGAAAACTTGAGCGCACCAGTGGTACAAGCCAGGCCATTTTTTAAATTTAGAGGATCGCTGCATCCATCCCATACCCTAGTCTTTCTGCAACCATATTATGGTTCCATCATTCTGAATGCAATTATACGAAGTGACCACTTCCTCTCAGCTTAATAATAACCTCAGGATTGTTGTAAGGATAAAATGAGTGGAGTGGAGAACCGGGTATACTGCCTTGAGCTGCTTGGAGGAAAGACGGGAGATAGAAGTAATTAATAAAACAAATAAAATAAGTCTTATGTGATTTAATATTGGAGGGTAAAGAAATAAGGTGTTTTAAATTCAAATCTGCCACAGCTGAATGAAACCTGATTATCTGGAAAGCAGTAATCAAACTCCATCAGACAAGCATTTTATTGCATGTTTGATATTTACTCTCAGTGGGTAGAATCTGTTTCCACAGCCTTGCTATTTGCTCTTTTCTTTATTGTCTCAATCACAGCAGGTATCATAAAGGATAGATTATGTTAAGGCTCCCCCTAGTGGCAATTCAAACTATTACAGGTGTCCCAAATTACTAACTTACTAACTGGACCACAATGCTTTTCATTCTTTCCCTGGTACCTTGTTAATTGTTTCTATTCTGCATCCCTCATATAGCTCAATAGCACTGGAAATGTAAGCAAATAGCACTTCCATTACACGCTCATTTATCCCAGATTATTCAAATACATGTTATTCACTGGGCTTTTCAGATACATAAAGCCTTACTGTGTAGTGTACTATTTTAAAATCCTCTTGTGCAACATGACACTGAGATCACCAGTTTACTTACTGAAATCAAAGAATAAATGCTAAGGAGCATGTTTTTAACTTTTGTAAACCGCCCAGAGAGCGTCGGCTATAAATGTAATAAATAAATAAGCTCCTTAGAATTTTTTCTTCGATTCTTATTCAGCTGGTGTCCTTTTGGTGTTTCTGCTTACTGAAATCACCAACCATTATTTTGTGCTGCTAAATACCTTACAGTCTTGATAATCATGGTAGGTTTTAAAAGTCTTGGTTTTTATGTTGTAGAAATGGGCGCTGACCTGTGCTAGGCACACATACAATTGGATCTGGAAGAGTGTTATGTCTAGGATTTCATGCCCTCAGTACAATGTCACCTTTTGGGATATATAACCTGCTGTAATTGTCCCCCTCATTCCTCTTCCCACTGCTTTTTGGAAGGAGGTAGCCAGTCTATTCCTTGAACCACTTCACTGTAAACCAGGGGCTCCAATGGAATGGCAGCCTCCTCCCCAAGACAATTAAACCACCAAATCAATGGGCCAGCTTATCGCCTCCCCTCCAAATTGGCCAGTGTGATTAAATGGATACTTTAATATGGTTCTCAATATGTATGTATTTATTTATTACATATTTACACTGCTCAACAGCCTAGGCTCTCTGGGCAGTTTACAACTAAAACCATAAAATCTAATTTAAAACTTTAAAATCACATAAAACCAGAATAAGTTACAACCCAGGGAAGGCTTGTTTTAAAAGATACGTTTTTAGGAGGCGTTTAAAACTTATTACATTTTCCGCCTCCCGAACCGTACGAGGGAGGGTTTTCCATTTGCCATGCTTCCATCAGGGCCCCCAAGACACTGTACATGGCTTCCTCAGGTGGTCTTCCGTCCAGGCATTGAGCAGATCCACACCGACTGAGCTTCAGCAAGATGGCAAGCTCAGGGGCTCTCAGACGACACCTTGGGAGGAGGCTTCTCATACCTGGAAGGCAAAAACACACACACACGGTAGGTGGGCCAGCTCATCCACTTCTTTCCGCCAGCAACACCCCAGCCAAATCCACTGGCTTCTGCCTAGGGACATCATCTGCAGCCTCCGGCCACCAACTTCCACTGGCTACAACTTTTGCTACTTGGTACAAAAAGGATCTGAGTACCGCAACACTCAAGGTGAAACTTGAGAAGGAGAGCACGCACAATGGGTTTAATAAGGGCAGGCAGTTTGGTGTGATTGATGCCAATATACCATCATCAAGAGACAAGGAACTTTCTCAGTTAGGAGAGAGAGGCGAAGGATACTCATCAAAGAGCAAAGGAAAGCCAAGCCAAATCTCAAATGCTGCAGCTAAGGCTCGTGGACAGGAGCGGCTGGAAATTCTACCCTGTTCTGTGACTTTTTATCCTGATTTTGCAGATACTTACCCAAATCACCCAGCACACATCAATCCTGGTCCTACAACTACTTACCACACTCTGTGACCTTTTTCCTGGGCCCTGCAACTACTTACCAGTATTGCTCCAGAGACTTGTCTCCTTATTCTGCAGCTATTTACTACAGTGCCTTAGAAGGGAGCCCAATCCTGCAGTAACAAGGATTAATAAAATATAAAGTTGCTGAATTTACACACTCACACTGTTCAGTTAGGATGAGAAAAGGAGAAAGGGACATGTCGCCCTTTGCGGAAGGGGCACACCTTTTGACACACAGAGCAACTTTATTCAGCCACCTGCTTCTGCTACCTATAGAAGAGACTGAGGGTTGGCTTCAGACTCTGCTCTTTGTGAGTTTGTATCCTGAGTCCTGGCTTTAGCTCTGTATACCAGCCATGTGATGCAGGTGCTATCTCTGATAGGGCTGTGCATTATCAAAGTTGTCCATAATGGCCTGAGGAGGGGTGAGGGTCATTCTCATTGGTTCCAGCTTCATGACAGCCTCATCACAATAGCAGCCTTTACAAACTAAGTATAACTGGTTTCATATTTAATATTTTAGACAGAAAAATATTTCTAGCATCAAAATTTTCTCACATAACCCTTATTCACATCCCGTGGAACACTTGGGTCCTGCAGAACATAGTTTGGGAAACACTAATGTAAGTAATACATACATAATACATAAGTAATATGATGTGTTACCTGGAGGACAGCCAAATTATTCTACTTTCTTTCATAAGTCACTGCTGATCTTGATGTTCCTTAAACATGCCAAGTCTTACTATAACACACATCTGCCAATACATTACCTCATTTGTACATGGAGCATCTTTGTGAGCCATGGGTGGGATTGTGTTGCACATAAATGTCATGTAGGTGGTGATAAACATCCACATTTTAAATCCTTTATGGAAGGCACAAAAAGCTGTTGCCATTGGGTTACATCCAGACAGTGATGCTTAGAATAGACCCACTGAAATAAATGGAAGTTAACTTAAATGGAAGTGGGCAACTTAAGGCCTGCTGATTTCTATGGGTTTCTCCTCAGCATGACTAAGTCTGGATCCAGCTCATTTTCTCTGAATTCTCCGCTCCCGTGGTGGCACAGAGAGACAACGCTGAAGTCTGGCCACCTGGGCTAATAGATAAAAAGAACCCCAAATGACTGACAGATAAAGAGAGCCCCAAAGGAGCTGAGGATAAACATTTTTGAGGGCCAAAATTGTCAGTCCAAATGCAGAAGAAAGAATTCTCACATCTTGAAAGTTTCATACTTTGTTTGGAAGGTTGCACATTGAATTTCTGAACTGTGGAAGGAATTCAAACTTATCAGATTCTATTTCTGCTCCTATGTTCTAGAGTATCCTTCAAAAAAAAAAGTCCCTTATAAAATATTCACAGGAACTGTATGCATGAACACTGAAGGGAAAAAAAGTTATTTCTTATTATAAGAGCTCAACATGAAGTTGTTGGTTAATTTAATAAAACAGCCCTCTGAAGAGATGACATGCTCAGTCATTCCACTGTTTACTTATGCTGAACAAACAGGGTCAGTGGTTTTCACTGCCCAGCACTGAATAAGGCATTACAGTTTAACTCCTGGATATTTTCTTAAAAATCAAATGATACTTCAGGAAGTGCTCTTGGAATTCCATCAGTTAATCATTTTTCAAAAGGATCCTACTGCCTCACTTTTTATTTTTTGGTACTGACGACTGGTAACATGATGGATAAAACCTTCTGATTTAATTATACGGGATACCTTGGTTAGCAGTCATTTCTTTACTAGAATCAGAGCTCCATCACACCTACTTTTTTTATCCGGTTTTCATCCACAGTTTCCCCATTTCCTTAGCGAGTCAAGTGCTGGGCACTTTGACATCTGTGCGTTGCGCTCTTTCAGTTCATGTATCTTTTCACCTGGAGCGCTACCATGCTGCCCCACCCCCTATGTTCTCCGTTCCCCTGCAGTTAATTTTTTATTTTTTAAAAAATATTTCTTTATTTCTGCTAAATGCAATAGTACAGCACAGCAGCCTGAAACTGCACAATTACAGTAAAACTAATTTCTTTTGTAAAGGTGGTAGGTCCCCTCCTTTGCTCCAAGGTAAACAAAAGGTTTACATCTGCGTAAGTTTTAAAGATAAAGAGATCAAACTTGGACACTGATAGCTTTTAAGGAGGGCTTTAGCCAAGCCAAGTTTGAATCAGATCGGTTCATCCCTTGATTTTTTAAGGAATTTTTTAATTTCCCCTCTTAAACCTTTTTCCTGATAGACCACCAGTGCAAAAGTCCACCTGTTTACATTTGCGAAGGATTGATTTTCCTTTCCTTTGATCATGCAAAGCTATGCATCTCCAAGTTCATAAAATAGAGGATGCATTATTTAGCATCACTGTTTCATTATTTGGGGTCTGAAATTAATTTGAACTGCTCTATGTACAGCTCCCAATTAAGAAATGTAATAAAACTAAAAAGATGGAATAGATGCATAATGCCTTTTGATTGGTAAAGGAATCTTAAGATGCCTTTTAATACTGTGCTACTTTTAAAAATGTATTAGTTTTAAATGTTTTAATCAATTATATGTATTTTATGGCATTTGTGTTGTACCCCGCCTCAATCCAGAGGGAGAGGCGGGTAACATTATTATTATTATTATTATTATTATTATTATTATTATTATAGCCCTCTGTCTGGAGGCACCAAAAGTGTGTCTGTGCTAGTACTATACAAAAATTCCTCCCACAAAATTTTGACCATTCTCATTCAATTTGATAGAAAAGAAATTGCTTTCAAAAAGAAATTCAAAGGAAAATAAATTTTGGAGAAATTCTCATGGGTTTGGTTCAGGGTTATTGTGCTTACTGAGTTCTTATGAGCTGACTGAGGAGTGTGTGTGAGTATCCTGTCTTTCATTTTACAGTCTTCCCATACTTCCTGCCCAGGGGAAGACATCATAAATTATTCCTCCCATAGGGCCTTTTCAGATCAGGAAGTACAGGCAGCCTGGGAGACTGCATAGCAATGGTGAGATGTGTAATAGTGTTAGAAAAATTGTGGATTACAACCCAATTAAATCAAATAAAAAGGCATCCAGATGCAGTTTCAAAAGGAAAGTTTATTTTCCACCTCAGGTACCAAAAATCTCTTTGTACAAAGGTCCCTTTCCCTTGCCAATGTAAAGGAAAAAGGCCCAGAACAGAAGTTTACATTTCATTTTATACAGGGGGAAACATTGTGCACAAATAATTGGTTGCTAGCTCAAATCGTCACAGCTGATCCTCCTCCCTGTTTTCTTGACATGCCCAGATGGGGAGAGACCTTGCAAAACCCCATTATCACATGATTCCCTTAGTAATGAATCCTGGGACCTTCCTGTCACGTATTCCATTGTCTTTAACTAATCCCTGTCCACCACTCCCTCCCTGGTTCCCCCCCCCCTTCGCAATGTCCCCTGGGACATTCCTGTCCCACCTTGCCTACGTGGCAGAAATCTTCCCGGTTCACCTTCCCTTCCCAAATTCCCGCCGGAGCATGTGGAAAGGAAGGTGAAGCAGAAGCCCCCAGCCCTCAAGATGGCGCCTGACATTCCTTTCGATGGGCGAGCCTCCCACCTCTTATTTCTCTCCCTGGTTTCCTGCTGAGCTGTGGGGAAAGGAAATAAGAGGGGGGTGCGCGTGTGTGTGTGTATGCCAGCTGTGCAAGCAAGCACCTGGCGATTTAACCAGTGGCTAGGTCTCGTCCTTTACACCTGAGTAAGCAACCTTACCCAAACAGATAAATGGGACTTTTCTCTCCTACCTGGGAGTAGAGGGTCTATTCTACTCATCTAAATCACTTAGAAATCACCCAAGGATGGCATTTTGGGAAAAGGAAATGAAGGATCTTGGAAGAAGGACGGGAGAGAAGAGATGGGCAAAGGGAGTAGTAGGAAATCCGTTATTTTTCCATAACAATAGAAAGAAAAATATGGACAGTACCCCCAGCCACTTCACAGTGATTAGGTAAGGTCAAAAACACCACCAACACACATTCAAAATAAACTAGAAATGAGAATGAGGCAGAAAAAAATGGAGAAAGAATTTTTTTAGAACATTTCTAAGATTTTTTCTTTTCTTACCCCTTAGAAATACAAGGTCACTTTTCAGAATTTACTCCATATTTTTCTTTACCACTGTTTTTTGTGATGGCTGCATTCCCTCAGCTCAATGCCATGGAGTGATGTTAGGTCTCTCAGGCATTGTGGAGGATGCAAAGTGGGGACCAGGCTACCAGCAAAATTGATGCTGTTTCCACTTATTTATTTATTACATTTTTATTTCGGCCCAATAGCCGAAGCTCTCTGGGTGGTTCACAAAAATTAAAACCATGAAGAGCATAAAACCAACCAACAATTTAAAAACACAAATACAATATAAAAAGCACAACCAGGATAAAACCACACAGCAAAAATTGATATAGGTTAAAATATGAGATTAAAACCGCAAAGTTTAAATTTAAGTTAAATTGGGTGTTAAAATACTGAGAAAATAAAAAGGTCTTCAGCTGGTGACAGAAGGAAAACAGCTGGTGACGGAAGGCGCCAATGTAGGCACTTCCACAACCCTTGCCAATGGTGATGCCTACCTGTGAGAAATGGTTGGAGAATTTCTCCTCCCCCTGGAGAAATTCAGTGAAATTGTTTCCCCAATTTCTCTACCCACAAATAGGGTGGAGAATTTTGAGAGGCCACTTGTGCACAGCTCTAGTCCATGCTCAGTAAGTGGCTTAAGTAAGATTGTTCACAAAGTGGAAGGGAAGGCGGTTGCTCTTACACTATAAATTGATCACCTGGCAATATTAATTTACTAAACAAACAAACAAACCCACAGCCCCAAAAGGTCTTTAGTGATGTATACCAGCTACTTCTGTTAATTATCTCTTTCCCTGAACCTAAAAATAATAATGAAACCAGGGTGCATTTAAAATACTCCAACCCTGTACCCAAAGGCTGGTTCCAAGCCTCTCCCCCAACACACACACAATGCCTGTATCAATGTACACCTCCAGACCACAAGTAAAGGGGAAGTTCAGTAAAGAATCATTACATGACAATATCTCAGGATGACTCATGTGCTCCAGGAGAAGGTAAAAACCACATCCTCCCACTACTCATTGTTCCGTTCCATCTGACTTTGGAGCTAATGAATCTAAAAACCATGAAGTATGGGACAGGGACACGGTCATTTCTGACGCTATGGATCTCATACTCATTTAGAATAGTTGCATTTAACAAACCTATTTTAACAATGCAAATAAATGTAAACAAACACAACAGGAGCACCAGAGCAAAACCACCAGAACTAGGTATCATCAACTAGGTATAATAATAATAATTTAAAAGCCATATAATAATAATAAAAACAAAAACCTGGAGACCAAGTCCTAGGAGGAAAAGTTGAAGGAGTTGGGGACGTGATTAAGAGGGGATAGTAGATGGTGAAGCAAATTTGTTTTCTGTTGCACCAAAGGATAGGACCCAAACCAACAAGGAAGGGAACTTTGACAAAAGATGGTCCTTTAAGTATGCAGCTCTTAAGCCGTTTAGGAGTTTAAAGGTAATCATAAAGCACTTTAAACTGAGCCCTGGAACTGACCAACAGCCAGTGAAGCTGATGCAGAAGAGACACAATATCCAGCCAAGACTTAGCCATTGTGTTTCATACCAGCTGACGTTTCTGGAAGCTTTTCAAAGGCAGACACATGAGGAGCATGTTGCAGTAATCCATTCTTTAAGGTGTGTGTGATTATGGCCAAATCTGCTTTCCCCAGAAACAGCTACAGCTGCCACATCAGTCTGGACAAAAGCAGCCCTTGCCACAGCTGGGCATCCAGGTGGGAAGCCTGGAGGAATTGGATTTTTCAAGCAGAGGACAAAATAGGCTGGCCTCCGTTACTGGATCAGCAGTCTAGATGATAAAGAATAATCTTGTTTTGTCTGGCTTAAATTTCAATTTGTTAGCCCACACCAATTCAAAACCTCCCTGGCGTGAGATGGAAAAAAGTGCAGAGTTGAATGACATCAGCAGTTTTTCTAGACGAACATGACGGGCTTTGCCAAGTCATGCTGTCTTTTACAGATTCAGGAATTTCCTGACAATTGAACATGTTTTAATTATGACTGCTTTCCGGATGTTGGTGTGGATGTATTTTGCTAGGCCCAGTTTCTGAAGGTTTTCTGTATAGTTTTTTGATGTGATGCCAGTGACTGATTTGACTAATAGAATAATTGGGACCTTTTCCTGTTGCCATAGTTCTTTGACTTGTCTTTGGTGTATATTTTTCTCTCTTTTCCTGTTCCTTTTCAACAACATTTTTGTCATTCAATATTGCTATGTTAATGAGGTATGTGTTTTGTTTTGTTTTTGTCTATGACCATTATGTCTGGTCAGTTGCAAGGTATTATTATTATCATCATCATCATCATCATCATCATCTATCCTGCCTTTCCCCCCTCTTACAAGGAACCCGATGCAGCTTACATGGTTATCTTCCTCCTCCTCCTCCTCCTCTCCATTTTAATCTTAAAACAATCCTATGAGGTAGGTTAGGCTAAAAGTCAGTGATGGGCCCAAAGTAACCCAGTGAACTTCATGGCCGAGTGAGTCCCAGTCGAACACACTAACCACTACACCACACTAGCTGCCAAAGATATTAGATCTCTTTGTGTGTGATTTTGAGATACTCTATAACCACCAGCCAAAAATAAAATATGAAAGTCAGGTATTCCAAAATTTATCTTCTGACTAGAATTGTATGGAACTCTAAGCTGAGAAATGTAGCCATGCCTATTTTTAAGCTACAGCTGTAATTTACAACCTATCAAAGACAATGGGAAAATTTCCTTTGAGATACATGGCATCTAATTCCACCATCAAATGTTGTGGGTTCTTATTTGGAGTCTTCATGTCTGAAAGAAGAATATGATTGTGTCTCGATTTAAAAATATAGACCTGTGCCTTCATATAAAATAAGACATGAAAATGTTGCTAACATTTGTGATGATCACTTAGACTATATTTAGAGTATATACAAATACAAATCAAACCATCTTTTCCTTATGCGCGTTACAGGTTGTGAACTCTAGCAAGATGTCTGGCCACATGGTAACATTTAGACGTTTTAAAAATATAGCAACCCACTGGCAATTGCTGGAGCTTTCTGCATTTCAAGTCGCTTTGTGAACGTGCAGGAGGGCACGGTTTGTAAGGCTGCCAGATGATCATTTGCTTTTACCATAATTACATTAAACAGAAACCCAAGCCACCAAAAGAATTCCTTTGGTAGTAGCTTTTCATGTTTCCAGTAGTTTTGTATCCAGCCAACACTTGGTTTCTTAAATTTAGCAGTCCTGAAAGGACTGACGCATGAAGAGGGCAGGGCAGATTTTGAGTTCGTGGGATTTACTTTGCGTTTTGTTAGAACTAAGGAGCTGCCAACTGGAGCCAGATGGAAAATACATAAACTTAAAGCATGTCTACATTAAGAGGGGAAACTGCAAGAAAGCCTGGCTTTCTTTTTCTTGGGTCTTTTCGCATTCACTATAGGCTCGTTTAGACAGTGACCAATGGTGACCACATGATTTTGAATTGAAAAGGGAATGCTATTCTTTTAAATGAAACAGAGCAATTAGTGGTGGAATAAATCCTGTGATAAATTAAATCCAGTCTTATCTATGAGCTTTTTTTAAAAAACAGGATTACAGGGGGAAACTGCAGGAGACATCCTGGCTGTTGACGATGTCATGTAATGAACCCACAAACTTCTGTGAGAGGCCAGTTATTAGAGGGCTATAAAACACTCATTTAGAGAAGACCTTAGATCCAGAGGAAGAGGCGGAGAACAAATCAATCAATAAAATTATTATTGTTATTATGAAAAATGTTGTATCTCGGGTGCCAATGGAATTCCCACCTGCCCCCATGTTCTAGCCACACATGGGGTGGTAGCAATAAACTTAGATTGCATTGGAAGGACTGACATAAGCCTACCCTATCCATGCACAGCCCTTTTGATTCCTCACTCATAGTAGTTTGCAAGTGCTTTACATGACATCGTCATCCTCCAGGGCCTCTGACATGCTTTGCAACTATTATAGAGTTGTTGTTGTTTCCTAATGAGGGAAGTCTGGTATTTCTGTGAATGGCAGCATGATACCCTAGAGTATACATGCAATTCTACTATACTGTAGCACCACCTAATATTTGTGTAATGGAACATATAGAAAGGCAGAGAAAGAAAACACGTGTAAAGGAGCTGATCTTAATCACATAGAGTATTAGGAAGCAGGAACCTAGGTAAAGTGCCAGGTTAAAAACCTCATGTAGAAAAGCTCTTATTCTGAGTACCAGATCTGAATTGAGCTTACAGACCTTCCACAAAATCCATTCCTAGTTACCCAAAGCTTAATTTCTTCATTTCAACAGATTTATTTGTGTGTCATTTGTTATTGCTATTATTAAACAATTGGAATTCAGAAATTCTTGCCAAGGTACTGCAAGAATAGTACTGCAATGTATGGTTCCACAACACCAGTGCTAAGGGCCAAATGGATCTCTAGTAGATTACCATGGGGGTTGTAAAGTTTTGTGAAATGGTAAATTTCAAGTAGCTATATGGGGGCACCAGATTTAGAGTGAGATCATGGCCATTTCTACACCTGCCTTTCCCCCCGGGATCATCCCTGTGCATGCAAATGACACACAGGGGATCCCAGGAGCAGGCAGGGACAATCCATCCATTTGCCTGGGATAATCCTTAGGTGTAGAAAGGGCCCATGATGTTGGAGGAGAGAAATTCCCCAATATTGTTTTTACTATTTTGCCTTGTGGGGCAAAACATGGAAAGACTCATCTGCATTCCAAATTTCAGTTACGTCAAACTGTAGTCAATGAAATAAGATCCTTAATGCAGATATACCAAAATAGAGACAAAATGAAAATAAATGCTTGACCACTCATTTTCTGTTCAGGGCATGAGTGGGGCAGGAAGGAGGCATTCAACTTGGCCACATGCTTGACTGTTGTATAACATTTGCATATGAATAAAGACATAGTTGTGGTAGCAATGTTTAGATTTCTTGGGTGGGTATATACCAATGCTTCATATGGGGATGGTTGGTTCCAGAAATGGGCTTCTATATTTACGCACTTTGCATAATTATACTTTTTATCTAACATTCGATCTATTCCCACCATGTACACAGTGAGTTCCATTTCTAGTGTGTGACATTCTAATCTTAGAGATTAACTCTTTATCACCTCCTGGTTTTATTTAGTTGTTAGGCTTTACTAACTCATCTGTTCTGCAATGGATATACCCAATGACCTTTATCTGCACTTTTGATGGATATTTAATTCTAACGTAAACCATATACTGTCAGCATATCCTTAACTGGGATCCAGAAAGATAGCAAATGAACTGCATCTAACAAGTCCAGAGCCCTGATATCTTTTTGTAAGCTCCCAAAAGACTGAACATATATCATGGAATAGTATCTTAGAGAAAAATGTGGCGCACATTGCATGGCTGCATCAATCAGTCTGGAATTTTGCTCTTTTGTAACTCTGCTCTCGGTTTTGTTCCATTAAATGCTGACTAGAATTTTTCTAGAAAAATGAGAAGACCTCTATGACTTGGATAGGCTTTTACTAATTAGATTTGCTGGATATGAACGTCAACATTTCAGGCATATTTTGCAGGACTTACGATTTATATTTTACTTATTTCTGTGATGTTTACCCAGTCCTTCAACAGGTTCCCAGGGTAGATCACAAATAGTTAAAATGACATGGTCAAATAAATGAAATTGAAAACATAAAAATGCCACAATATAAACCGCAGTATAAAAGCAGTCAGCAGCATTTAACCGTACACCGAGCAGCATGAAAACAATTTTATGCAGATTGATATGCCTGGGAAACAAATATATGCCTGGGAAGCAGAGAATTATTATGCCTGGGAAAATATAAAGTTATGTGCTGGGCACTGCAGTGATATTAAAGAAGATGCCAGGTGAGCTTCCCTGAGGAGACCATTCCACATTTGGAATGCCACCACCAATTAGGCCATCTTTCTTGTAGCCACCCACCGTGTCTTCATATTGTAGGATACTGCATATTATAAAAGGAGCTAAGTGGAGTGGGTTATTGCTGCTCTTAGCATTTATATAACATCAACAAAACATTGCAGGGAGCAAAGAGATTATACTAGAAAGGTAGCAAAAAGATAGGGGCATCATGTGTGGAAATGGGCTGCAGAGCCAGGCCTCTGACCCCAAAGGTGTGTGACTTCTTAAAAAAAATGTCAAGGACTGGGGCCGACGGTGTGAGGGACAGGACCAGTCTGCACTTTAAACCCGCATGCATTCTCTTCCACACCTGAACATGGCTTAAGTGTGTAGGCTTTTCTCAGCAGACATGCATGGATGTCGGGGGTAGCACTGAGTAGCTGCATAACCTTTTGTACGAGGCCCCAGGCATTTCTGCCATGATGCCTGTTCACACAACTCTCTCAAGTAGGACAACATGGAGACAGAAGTAGAGATCATGGAAGGGCAAGAGCCCCATTCAGATGATCCCAGGAATGCATGGAGGGAGGAGGAGGAGCTATGTGCAATATCCTTGACACCAGTGAGAAGTTCTGAAGGGGGATCTTTCATAGATTGCTCCACATGATCCCCATTCAGAAGACACCTTAAACCACGGCTTTAACCATGGTCATTAAGCTGGAAAGCCTGGTTGTGTTCAGAAGACACCTTAAACCATGGCTTTAAACACAGTGAATAAGGTTTTTTGTCTTAGTCACCATGGTTAAAGCCATGGTTTAAGGTGTCTTCTGAACACAACCTGGCATTCTGGCTTAACCACTGTGGTTAAAGCCATGGTTTAAGGTGTTTTCTGAACGGGGCCATGATCAGGGATCCTGATTGCCCAGGATTCCCAATCGCATGGAGGGTTCTAACTGTGCTCTGTGGAATATGCCAAGGTCTGAGGCTGCATCAGGTAGGGATGAGGCAGCATTAGTGTGCACAGCCCTCTGTTCATGTGGTCTGAGAATGCATGGAGGCAGATGCCTAAACAGGGCTAAGGTATACTGAGGATGTGTTGTGGTGAATCAGATATAACAGATGGACTACAAAAGGTGAAATTGTCATGATCAAGGGATGGCTTTGCTAAATGAGTCTTGAGGAGGGACTTGGATGAGCAGAAGAGAGGGAGGGATCTCTAGAAAAGGGAAGGTTGCATAGGCATAAAAAGCAAAATGTCAGAATAAATAAACGACAGGAGTGGGAGAAGACAAGTGGAACGACCAGTGGATGAGCTTGTGCTTAATAGAATGAGCAAAAAAAGGTGTAAAGAGAGACAAGGGAGAAGAAGCAACCACAGAAAAGTGGAAGGCATTAAAATAATAAGGACTAGGACCTTGAAACTGATACATGATGTATATGTTGTTCAGCATAGCCAGTGTATTTTAAATGTGATTATTCTAGATACAGTGCTGCCTACTTTTGATAGGTAATTCAGAATCTAAAACGAAACAAACCAGCTAGAAGAGTGTCTTCTAAGCCAGATGCTGGTCTTATTCTGTCATTTAACATCAGTACAATCCTTAAGAAGTCATTAGAAGAAAACAGTTCTAAAGAACTGTCAGTGAACACATTAGTGATAGATGAAATAGCAGTATATACTTTGGTCTATTGTATCACAACACTTTTATCTGAAAGCAGGGCCGAAAAAATATTAATCATTCTATTTAAATGCATCTATTGTAATGCATGTGTATTTAGTGGAAAATGTTTTCTATTGGAGGTAATCTGTGTATTTTTTCATGTTTCTCATAAATGAACCACACAGACAGGTGTGAAAATCATCATGAACTGAAGCAAGAAATCAAAGGACACTGATTATAGCCCTGTAGACAAACACTGCACTAAATTCCTCATGCTGCAAAGAGATCTGTGCCGCATTTGGTCATCACTTCACTGCCATTTAATCCTATATATTGCAATTTTAAATGTTGGAAAGTTTATGTATTTATTGATTTGTAACTCACCATGGGAGAGTATACACCCTGAAAGGTGTGGTAGAAATACTAATAAATTATAATAATGATAATTCCGCAAGTTTATTTATTTATTTATTTATTTATTACATTTTTATACCGCCCAATAGCCGAAGCTCTCTGGGCGGCTCACAAGTTTATAATTTCCCAATTGAAATGCTTCCTAGAGGATAGTGAATCAGCTGTCATAAAGAACAATGAAGAAAGTCCTTCTTTGAGCTGTTGAAATGACTCTAGATTTGTCAGCTTCCTCACCTTTTACCTGATGGTAGTCTCTTCTTCAACATTTACCTACCCAGACACTAAGGTTATCAGCTGAGGCCCTGCTTCAGGTGCCCTTGCCAAATGAGGTAAGACAGGTAGCTACAAGACGGAGGGCCTTTTCAGTGGTAGCCCCTGTCTGTAACACCCTCCCCAGAGAGTCTCACCAGATGGCTATGTTATGCCCTTTTTAGTGCCAGGGAAACCCCTTTTTCTCCCATTTTATGAACTCTTTTTAGTGCTTTTAGATCATTGTACTTTTATTGCTGCTTTTTTTTTTTTTACTTTTTACTTTGGTTTTATGTTCTGGAATGATTTTACTCTTTGTTGCTGGTTTTACTTTAGTTTTATTACATGCTGTTTTTAGTAATTGTTTTATTGTTTGTATTTTGTTTTTAATGTATTGTACACCATCCAGAGAGCTCTAGCTATTGGGCAGTATAGCCCAAATACAACTTGGACTATTGGGCAGTTTAAAAGTACAATAAACAATCAGGTTTTTTCCTTGGAAAACCTGTAAATGGGGTCGTCATATGCTGCAAACCCCAAAGGTGCAAGATGATGGTAGATACAGAATATTGGAACTGAAGGAATATAGTCCTATGTGGAAGCACGCCCACGCACAGAGCTCTAGCTGTCATCACAAAGCAGGTTGTTTGTGATCTCTTGAGTGCGCTTCCGTGTTCAGCTCCCCCAGCTTCACACATTTTCATGATTCTAGATACTGTGTGTGGAATCGTGGATGCTGCAACTCATCTCTAGTTGGCTGGATCCTGTGTTTCAACATCCTCCAGAGAGGCAAACTTTTCTTAACTTTATCCTGGTTGTGCTTTTTATACTGTATTTTGTAATTGTGCTTTTAACCTGTTGGTTGTTTTATTGTGGTTTTAATTTTTGTGAACCGCCCAGAGAGCTTCGTCTATTGGGCGGTATAAAAATGTAATAAAATAAATAAATAAATAAATAAATAAATAAACTTAAAGCAGCTTTCTTCAGCTGCAGGCTTTCCAGACATTTTGTACTACAACTCCCAGCATTCCTGACCACAGACCATGCTGGCTGGGGCTCGTGGGAGTTGAAGTCTAAAATATTAACAGGGCCATATCTCCATGTGATCATGCTTTTCATGCAGAAGATCCCAGGTTTGATCCCCGACTTCTCCGGGTAGAGAAGGGAAAAGAATCCCACCTGAAATCCTGGAGAGCAGCTGCCAGTCAGTGTCAACATACTGGACTAGATGGACCAGTGGTCTGACTCAGTATAAGGCTGCTTCCTATGTTCCTATCTGGAAGGCACCAGGTTGGGGAAGGCCGACATAAACAATCTCATACCTTGTCTGCCACCATAGCTCTGGAATTTCCACGGGGTTATAGCAACCAGGGGAGGGGACAGTTTCAGGAGGAGAAAGGCAGGCAGGACATTTCCTTTCTTCCCTAGAGAAGAGAAGATTGAGGGGAGACATGATAGCACTCTTCAAATACTTATTAGAATGTAAGCCTATGCGGCAGGGTCTTGCGATTTACTGTTTTACTCTGTACAGCACCATGTACACTGATGGTGCTATATAAATAAATAAATAAATAATAATAATAATAATAATAATAATTAAAAGGTTGTCACACAGATCATCAATCATCCCAGAGTGCAGGACACTGAATAACGGGCTCAAGTTACAGGAAGCCAGATTCCGGCTAGATGCTCGTTAGAGCAGTATGACAATGGAACCAGTTACCTAGGGAGGTTGTGGGCAATCTCCCACACTAGAGGCATTCAAGAGGCAGCTGGACAACCATCTGTCAGGTATGCTTTAGGGTGGATTCCTGCATTGAGCAGGGGGTTGGACTCGATGGCCTTATAGGCCCCTTCCAGTTCTACTATTCTATGATTCTATTATCTCTTCTCTGATGCATGTAGCTCCTTCCCAGTGGTGCTTTAAAATGGTGAATGGCCTGCCGTGTGACATGCAGTTTGAGCCTTAGTCATGAAGCACATTGGCTGCATGTCATCATCCTTGATCACTAGACTTGACTGAGGGTAAAATGGGATGATACTGTGGGACTGTCAATATGCTCTGAAAGCCCTGCGGTGGGCGCTGTGTCAGTTATACAAAGCAGCAGCCACCTTGAAGCCACCGTGGGGCTCTCCTACAAAGCTCTGCATTTAAAAAGTCGGGTACTTAACTCAACTTTTTTGGCTGGAGCAAGGCAAACATGGCTCTTCTGCCATCTAACTTCATTCCAGCATCAATGTGGAGGTGTTCCCGGGCAGAAGGCATCCCCTGATTGGTCGCTGGAAGCCCAGGCAGAGGGTTTTAGTCATTTAGTTACTTATTACTAAAATTATGATGTTATAGTTTATTTCTACGTTGCTATTCAGCCAAACAGTTCCCCACGGTATCTTGTAAAAAAGTCTCCCTTTTGTTCATTATGGGATATTGTGTTATATAAATGAAAATGTTCTTAAAATAGGTATATTTAAAAAGGAGAAGGAAGACTTGATTCTTTAGGAGCACCAAAGAGGAAAAGGAAATGCACATATAAATATCCTTTATGGTCTATGGGAGTGTAGACTTATGCAGGAAAAGCCATATAAACATCTTAACTCTGGATGGTTACAAACTCAAAAGATACAATGGATTTAAGAAGAAGGGACACAAATAAAAGTGACTTAAGTTTTTTTAACCATCTCATTGCTAGAACATGGCTTGGATGCCGTTGTGCTATGAAAACATGAGGCTACTTTGGTTGTTGTCAGTTGTTTGCAAAATCACCTTTTGTATCCACCAAGGTACTCAGTGCAGCTGGCAAAGAGTCAGGTTCTCTTTCTATATGGCGTCAGGTTCCCACCACCCTGTGCTTTCACTGCAGTGGGTTGGCGGTGGCTAATACCTTTTAGACATTGCTAGTCATTCAGAAGGTCAATTCTTAGCCATCTGCCAACTAATTAGTTCCCATGATAACATGTCACCTATAGTTTACCCACCAAAGAGGCATTTCCCAAGATTATTAAGGTAATAGCTCTAGCAGTCTTTCCAAACTACAGCAGTCCATTAACCTTCTCCTGTCCAAGCCCCAATTTTAGAATCAAAGTGTTGAAAGGTATCTTGGAGGTCTTCTAGTCCACCCCTGCTCACAACACTATGCTACCTTGATTTGCACAGCAGAAATGGAAGAGAGATATAATAAATAACTTACTGCCACAAGTCTGTGGCTAGAGGTGGAAAAATGGGAAGGGGAAATTGTAATCGAAGGACCTCTCAGCGGCCTTCGATACCATCGACCATGGTATCCTTCTGGATAGGTTGTCTGAGCTGGGAGTGGGAGGTACTGCGTTGCAGTGGTTCCGCTCCTACTTGGATGGCCGATTCCAGAAGGTGGTGCTGGGGGATTACTGCTCTGCGCCGTGGCTCCTAAGCCATGGGGTTCTGCAGGGCTCTATCTTATCCCCTATGCTGTTCAACATATACATGAAGCCGCTGGGGGAGGTTATCCGGAGATGTGGACTGAGGTGTCATCAATATGCGGATGATACCCAGCTCTACCTTTCCTTTTCATCAAACCCAGGTGAGGCAGTGACTGTTCTGAACCAGTGCCTGGGCACGGTAATGGACTGGATGAGGGCTAATAAACTGAAACTCAATCCAGACAAGACGGAGGTACTGTTAGCGGGTGGTTCATCTGTCCAGCAAGGTGATGTTTGCCCTGTCCTGGACGGGGTTGCACTCCCCCTGAAGGATCGGGTCCGTAGTTTGGGGGTGCTCTTGGATCCAGAACTGTCACCTGAGGCACAGGTGAACTCAGTGGCAAAGAGCACCTTTTATCAGCTTAGGTTGATATACCAACTGCGCCCTTATCTGGACAGAGATAGCCTAGCTACAGTTATCCATGCTCTGATAACCTCTCGTTTGGATTACTGCAATGCGTTATACATGGGGCTGCCTTTGAAAACGGTCCGGAAGCTTCAGCTGGTACAAAACAGGGCAGCCCGTTTACTAACAGGGACTGGCCGGCGAGATCATATTACGCCAGTCCTTTTACAACTTCATTGGCTGCCAGTTCAGGTCCGGGCCCGATTCAAAGTGCTGGTATTGACATTTAAAGCCCTAAACAGTTTGGGGCCAGGTTATTTGAAGGAATGCCTCCTCCCATATGTACCTGCCTGGACCTTAAGATCATCTACAGGGGCCCTTCTGCGTGAGCCCCTGCCAAAGGAAGTGAGGCAGGTGGCTACTAGGAGGAGGGCTTTCTCTGCTGTGGCACCCCAGTTGTGGAATGAGCTCCCCAGAGAGGTCCGCCTGGCACCTACACTGTACTCCTTTCGTCGCCAGTTGAAGACCTTTTTATTCTCTCAGTATTTTAACACTTAATTTTAACTTAAATTTAAATTTTACTGTTTTAACTCTGTATTTTAATTTTATATCAATTTTGCTGGGTGGTTTTTATTCTGGTTGTGCTTTTTATATTGTATTTTGTATTTGTGCTTTTAACCTGTTGGTTGTTTTATTATGGTTTTAATTTTTGTGAACCGCCCAGAGAGCTTCGGCTATTGGGCGGTATAGAAATGTAATAAATAAATAAATAAATAAATAGCTGTTCCTCTACTCCCGTTGCTTTTCATTAGAAACAAAACAAACTGGAGACTCTTACATGCAATTCCCATGCAAACTCTAGCTTGGCCATGATACTTCTAATCTTCTGGAGTATTTCTTACCTATTTTGCGTTTCTTCTTCAAGAATGCTATAAGCTGCAAACAGTTGTTGCTTACTGAGGGATTCTGAATGACAGAAGTTGCCATCCAAGAGACCCAAGAAAATCCCGTCCTAGTGGCTTGCTTTCCCCTCTTGACACCATGAAAATAACTGGTTGCCCGAAGTGAGATAAACCAAAGACCTGTGGTTGAACTTGAATATTCAGCATTCTGTTTGCCTGTTTGTTTGGAGATAGCAGCATGGAGATAGCAGAATGCCATTTGATGCACATGTCCAGAACACAATTCTATGCTTCAAGTCCAAATACCGCTAAGATCCACACATGTGTTTTCAAAAGGAAAAGAAACACATAGTGAAGACAGAACACAATGAAATTTTTCCCTCGAAGCCATCAGAATAAAAATTGGTAGGCATGTTTTGGGCAACAGTTTGCATTTCAATACACACACATCACAGGCAAACTGGATGAGGTCCGTCCACTTCTTTCCCCCTTGTTCCTGTCATCCTGGGCTGTGAAATGCCTTTTTCTCCAAGAGTGCTAGAGGCAGGGATGGGGAACATGTAGCCCTCCAGATGTTGTTGGACTGCAATTCCCATCAGCCCTAGCCAGCATAACTAATGGTGACGGATTATGGGAGTTGCAGTCCAGTACTGCCTAGCAGCGGGCCACACCTTCCTCATTCCTGCCCTAAGGCATGCCTGTTTTTAAGGATGGCAGGAAAACTGTAAAAGGAAACCCACCTCTCATGTTAAGACCGAGATATACTGGATGTGGTTGTCCAGCACACAGTCACAGAGTTCCTGGTCAACCCTCAGCTCCGTGACTGCCACCCTTCTCCAGAGCGCCAGGTGGCCGGCTATTGCAAGCATTACGGTACCGTCTGGACGCTTGGGAAGCCCGTGCCAGGGAAGAGGAGGCGGAGTTTCCGACGTGGCAACCGCTCAATAGGAGCGCAGAACGCCAAGCGCATCAGCAAAAGGGGCGGGGGAAGCGGCGCAGCTCCGGCTGGAAATGCCAGGGCTGTTCTAGAAAGCGCGGAGCGAGCCGGGGAGGGGGGGCCTGCGTGTTCTTAGGCGAGCCGCGGAAGGCGCTTCGCGCAGGCAGGGCAGGATCAGGGCACGCCTCGAGGGCGCCTTTGACGTTACTTTGACCCGGATCGCGTGGGCCAAACCGGCTGCTGTCGCCCCTTTGCCTCTGCCACTCCGGCAGTCGTTGCTCTCCTGCCAGCTCCCAGGTCTGCCACCCTGCCCCTCGCCCGGCTCCCCTCCCCTCGGTCTTCCTAAGTCTCCGGTCCCCCTCCGACTGTGTCCTGTGCCCCCCGCTGCCCCTTAAGCCAAGGGCGCCTCACGGTGCCAGCCTAGACCTGCCTGCTCTGAAGGAAGCCCCATTGAGTTCGGTGGGACATGCACCCTGGTACGGCGCGCGTAAGCTTGCAGCCGCAGGCAGGGCGGCAGGGCTCGCGGCGCCCAGTATGGCTTAAGAACACGGACACCGGCGAAACCCGAAGCCGCCGGCAACGTGCGGGTCTGGGAGGCGCAATGGAAAAGCGGCGGGGGGGATGACTTCATCGCTGGGTCGAGCTGGAGCCTGGGATGTTTCCACACGTTAATAAACTCCTGCTTCGCTTGTTTTCAGGGACGGCTCAGGGGACAGACAGGAGACCAGACGAGGAGGCCGTCTTCTCCGCAGCGGTTGCAGCGGCAGGTAAATCGCTTCGGCTACCCACGACTTGATAGATGCCATTGGGGGCGGGGGAGTAAAGGGAAGGGGAGGTGTCTCTAGAGGAAACCTCTTGCCCTACCTGAGGAATGTCTGTGGGGCGGCAGATTAGCCCCAGGCTTTGGAAAAAGCTTGGATCCCAGGTAAGCGGCAGCGGGCTAAATGCCTGCGGGACAATGGTAGCCAGTTTTCCCGTTTCCTCCCACCCTCACAGATCTGTTGGGCTACAATTCCCATCATTCTCTGCCAGCATGATAGCTGGGGTTAATGGGAGTTATAGTCCAACACATCATGGCTGGGGAGGGGTCAGGCTGATGGTAGTCATCCCATAAATTTTAAGTCCTGGTAGTCTTGCATCCAGTCCTCTGCCTTCTGAAAAAGACCTCATTTGACTGAGGGACAACCCGCAGCCTATCTTGAGTGGTGTGATGTGGGAAGGGAACACATAGTAACTCCGTTGGGATAAACAGAGCTAAAATATCATAGCTGCTCGTAGGGCTGGCCTTTGAAAGGGTGAAACCCTGGAATGCTTCTTGTGGACGTGTCTTCAGAGCCATGCGCTGGGTGCTGAGTGGCTCTGACAAGTAATGTAAACCATCTTCTGTCAACGTCAGGAGTAGGACCTTGAGGCAGGAAAGCCACAATGAGTTGGAGAGGGAGAGAAGTGGGAGAGAAGCAACAAACGAAGCATTGACTCATTGGGAAAGGCAGAAGACTTGATCCTACCTCACACAGCATTTATTTGGTCTTGGAGGAGACTTGAGGTGGGAAGATGGTCAGTTTCCGCTGCGCTTGTTCTTTGAAACAAGAAAAGGGGAGATACTCTGTCTTATGGGGAGTGCTGTAAATTTTGTATGATCCCCAGAAAAGGAGCAGGGAATTGAGGGTAGTGACTTATTTTGGCTGTATGGCTTGCCTGGCACGCCTTAGCCATCTCCCCAATTACTTTGAAGTTCTCCAGAGATGCCGGCGTTTTTGCTTACACGGTTTCTTCAAGTGACAACAACACAGTCTTCTGGCACCTTAAAGACTAACAACATGATATACAGCATAAACTTTCATGGATTAGAGTCCCTTTCATCCATCGCAAGAAGTTTTATCCTAAATTGGCCATGTATGAATTTGGGGTGTGGTGTGGGGGGTATAATGCAAAACCTACAGATTGTGTCAGTGAGAGTCATATGATTTTCCTTCTTAGTTTTCAAGTGCTCTAAAGTGAAAGTCTTAAGGATTTTACAAACTTCCTTTGGTAGTGGAGGAAGGCAGTATAAAGTCAGACTCACTAGTAGACCACACAGTACTCCTTTACATAAGAGTTTCCCAGGCTTTGCTAACAGAGCGGAGTGCTTGCATATCCCTGTACAAGCAGTTTGCAACATGATATCGATCCCTGATGTTGTACATCAGTACTCAGCCAGGCCTGTGGCTTTCAAGCCAGGCCATGAAAATGCAAACTGTGTACAGACTGAAATAGTTAAATTGAAAGTTTTGGGGGAAGAAGAAACAAGTACATTGTGATACAGATGTTCATTTTTACTTATCCCACTATGTATGCTAGTTGAGTAGGTTTTGCATGCTTCAAAAACCTGAAAAGCCTGTTTGACCAGAGGCCATAATGGGGCAGAGAAAATGAATGCGTGTTCAATAGAACAACAGATTTATCATATTCCCTTCAAAGTTCTGGAAGGCTAGTGTTTCTCACGTGTTGAATATCAGTATTGTTTCTATTTGATTATGGTTGACATAGTCTTGCACATAGTTTGTGAGCATGAGAAAATCCTTAAAACTAGCACCCCCAAATGCTGCAGAATAAACTAGAAAAAGGAAACCAAAATCCGTACTAGTAATTCATTTCTGGAAGTAGTAATTCCCAAAGGAAGTGGTAACTGAAATCTGAATCTAAATAGATGCTCATTTCTACATTACATGTTCTCATTCAACCACAGTCTGTTATTCATGATTCATGAATGCAGTGGTTTGCATTATCCAAGAAACCAATTAAGAGTTTTCAGTCCCATTGATTTCAGTGGGAAGAGTTAAGCATATAGCATGTACAACTCTCTCTGAGGAAACAGACGTTGGTATCAGATCTTTTCATCTATCCTTCCATGGGTAGAAAGATTACCTGAAATTCAAGACAATGAATTTCAGGTAATCTTTCTTTTATACATCTACCATAATGCCTTTTGATTTTATTCTTTGTTAAATGAATGTAGGATACAGTGGATTGACTGGACAGTGGTGCCATTAGTAGTTAATTTCTATTTGTGTAAGTATACATTAATTATTTGGGTTATATCTAGTTTCAGATTCTGATGCTGAAGTTCCTATTTAGCTGTAAATGTGGAATTGATTTTGTTTTTATCCACTAAACAAATAGATTCAGTGAAAAGTCCTTCCTCATTATTCTTCCACTCCCCCCACCCTCACACCAATCTATTCCCCGTTTAAACTCTACTTCCTTGTCATCTCTGTTTGTTCTTGCCCTTTTGGCATTTTAAACAAATAGAACAGCTGTCTTTCCCACCTTCTTGTGCTAAAATATCAGGTGTTTAGGGGCTTACAAGTCATTTATCTGTCCCTGTTGATGTGGATTGTAGGGAGTCAAAACATGACTATGTAGTTAAGAATGTTATTTTGCCTCCTGCTGTTAATATTAAACAGTGGGTGAAAGGGGAACCCTCTAACGATCTATCTGCAGTAATGTAGAAACATTTTGGAGAACTAGTTTTTATATGTAAGTGCTGCATTTATTGAAATTATTTACAAAGGATGGCAACTTCTGCTTACTACTTGTTCTAGATACATTGAATTGCAAATGTGAACCAGTGTATTGTTACTAGAGTTTAATCTGTGAGTATTCACCTCACACTCCCTTCATAATATCAGCACTCCAAGAGCATTTATTTCATTTATCAGAAGTGAGCAGCGATTTTCCACACATTTGGATAGTACTGGGAACCTTCTGGTCATCCATTTGCTATCTCTCCTGCAGAGATTTGTACTCTTTAGGAAGAGAAAAGCTTGAGATTTCTTCCAAGGCATTGATACTTCGTGTTTACATCAA
Source organism: Elgaria multicarinata webbii (assembly GCF_023053635.1). Taxonomy (NCBI): domain Eukaryota; kingdom Metazoa; phylum Chordata; class Lepidosauria; order Squamata; family Anguidae; genus Elgaria; species Elgaria multicarinata. The sequence continues at coordinate 80,530,652 of NC_086173.1, forward strand.
AGAAGTCTTTCTTTTGTTTTACAGATACATTAGAAAGAAATTAGTCAACTGTGCAAAAGAATTGGCAATAATTTTCAGGAGGTATGTGATTAGTGGCATAATTTCTTCAAGCAGATCTTGCCAAATATTTATTTATTTATTTATTATACTTATATACCGCTCCCATAGCCAGGGCTCTCTGGGCAGTTTACAGAAATTCTAAAATTGAGATAAAAACAAGAATACAAAATTTAAAACTCTAAAACACAGTACATACACACATAGAGCATTAAAAACCAATTTAAAACTAAACATGTGGGTAATTAGGATGTGCCACCATATGCCCGGGCAAAGAGGGAAGTCTTAACCTGGCGCCGGAAAGATAGTAGTGTTGGTGCCAGGCGAGCCTCATCAGGGAGATCATTCCACAGTCTGGGGGCCACCACCGAAAAGGCCCTATCCCTCGTTGCCACACTCCAAGCCTCTCTGAATAATAAGTAATCACAACTGTTATTTGAGCAGCAGAGGGCCATTTCTGAACTTGTCAAATAATAGTAACGCTAAAGTGTAGTATGCTTACAGTGTCCCCCTCTCCGTCCCTCCAGTGGTTCACACTGTCTGGCGACCCAATCTTATGTATGGCCTAATCTATATCTACCTCCCTTTCACAAGGGAGGAGGGTGGTTGCGAGTTTTCCCTCTTCCGCGATCGTCGATTGTGGGGCACATGCGGGGGAAGTTTCCCGCAAGTAAAGGAGAGCCATTGTGGGAGGTTGTCTGTCCCCTGACGATGCTTCCGCACATCGATTGGGAGAAGTGGGCAGGGATACGCAGCTATGGGGATATATATATATATATATATGAATCAGGAGGGATGTGCACAACTGCAAAATCACAGCTATGCATGGGGTGGATAGGAGGTCCAGTGATTCTGTGATGCTGCGCAGAGTTATGTTGGTGTTAAAAAAAAAATGCACACGGTCAGTGCCACAACCCGGCGACAACCAATCAAAAAATGTGCTGAAAATGGCAGACTGTCCACTCCTGCTCACCTCTGAAACCTCTGGACATGCCCCTGACAGCGGGTTGGCTGTTCGTCAAGCCGGGAACTTGTGCTGAACAGCAACAGCTTTGTGAAGGGGGTGGGGGACGACTTCGGGATTGCAGCGAGATAGCTGTAAAAAACTGTGACAAATCCAGTCAGCGCTATTCCTGTGTAACTGAGGAGTGGACCCACAATCATTGCGGGATCAACTGTGTGTCATGTGGCCTGCTAGGCATGACTTCGATATTATCATGGAATAAATGGCTGGTGTAGATAAGGCCTATGTTTACTTGAAAGTGTGTCCCATTGTGTTCAATGGGGCTTCTACCCAAGCAAGTGTGCATAGGATTCCTGTCCTAGTTATCCTTACAACAACAGCTTTGTAAGATAGACCAGTATTGCTATGGCCATATTATAAATGAGGAACTGAAAATCAGAGGCAGTGGCTTGCCCAAGTTCACAGCTAAGTTGAGATTTGAATCGGAGACTTCTAGCTCATGCTCTGGTCTCTATAATGGAGCTTCAACTTTTCTATTTAACCCAAACTTCATTTGGGTAATGTGTCTGCAGGCTTGGTTCTTAACCTTGTTTGAACTCTTTGATTTGTGCAATTTGTGGGAAGAGCATTTGCATGGATGAGTACAGTTTTATACTTCTGTCTGAATTATTAAGATTAATCAAGACTTTTGCTTTCCTGCTTCTAATCAGTAATGCCAGTGAAATGAGTACATATACTCAACATGATTCATGCTTATAGGATATATTGTATTATTACTTTTGAAGTTTTCTACACACTTACAGATCATTAGTTTGCAGCCATGTAGTATAGTTTTTTGCATCTCAAATTCACAATGAGAAACCTAGGCCTCATCTACACCTTGAGGCCTTATGAGGGGGGAGGATCTCGGGCTTTACTGCTTCTGGGACGCCCCCATGGCTCAGGAACTGAAGAGGTGCACGCTCCGGGGCAACTTTTTGCAATTGCAGAGCCCCAATCCAGCACACTGAGGTTTTTTTTTAAAAAAATAATAATTGAAAAACTTGGCACTGGAAAATGCCGACAGCCATTCCTAGGATGGGTACAGTGCTCACCCCTGATGGGCATGGAGTCCCGTCCCCCCACAGCTCCATGCCTGGTTGCTCAGTCCCACTACTCGTGGGGAGGAGGGAGGACCCAGAAGCGAGCAGCACACCACCTGCGGATCTCAGGGTTGTCCTGGGGCCGTGGAAAAAATCGGGATAAGTACAGTGCTGTTTATCCCGGGACAACTGGGAAGTCATCCCTGGTTCACCCCGGGATCAGCTGTGTGTCATTTGGACATACAGGAACGACCTCGAGCTGACCCCGGGATAAATGGCTGGTGTGGATTAGTCACTAGACATCTGTAAGGATAAATGATGGAGGTCTGACAGACATGGACAGACTTCCTTAATCTTTAACAAGACTATTAAGAGAATATTACCACTCTAGTCCCTACCAGAGAATTTAAACTCTGACAGTGCCCAGAGCCTTTCACACAATCTGTGTATTGGCACACCTCCAATTTTCTAGCAGAGACTAGAGTGGTTACTGGAGGGAGTACATATATATGGAGAAAGGTAAGGCTGGGACAGAGCATATACTACACTCTGCTGAAATCTTTTCGGTTTCCTGAGTCATCTTCAGGAAGGATTACATCATTGCAAGGGATAGAGTAGATGGATTATGAACTTATTTAGAAATGGTTTTCTCTGTACAGTGGTTTAGGGCACACATCCACCTATGTCTAAGGATCTATTAGCTGCAAGGAAGCAGTGATCTGTGCATCGGAATCACTGTGAAGGGAGCAAGGTTAAATTCTCGCTCCCCACCCAAAGCAAATCCAATCCAGATTGCTGTTTTCCTGCTGCTTTAGCAGGAAAGCAGTGATCTGTTCCTCATTCCCCAGATAATGGCTTATCCGCTGGGTGGCTGGGAAAAATGGGTGGGGCACCCTGAGCCTCTGGTGGGCCGCAAAGAGAGCAGCCGAGGGCTGTGTGCCGCCCGCAGGTTTCCTGTGTGTGATCTCTTATGACTTGAGCATGCGTAACTGAATATTATGAAAATACAGGCTTTGGAGCATGATGTTACCTTATTCCGTACCATTGGGGTTGATGGGGTGGCCAGTAAAAGTAGCCAGTCAAGGAACAACTGAATAGCCAGCCCACAGTCAGTAGTGACAAACTCCGTGCAATACTGCGTGTAGAAAACTAGCGTGTCAAGGAGATGGTTCAGCTAGAAAGGTCCCTAAATTAGTTTCCTAACCTTTCAGCAGGAAAACGTGCTTTCCCCCTACGGAAGAACACTCAATGCTTGTAATGTTTACCCTTCCATCTGGCAAAATTGTCTCGTTAATCTGTCCCTTTTATCATCCCTAGGTAGCAACTCAACTATGGCTAATAAATAAATAAAAATCCAAGGCTCTCTTATTTTAGGTGAGGTGATCATTTCTTTTGTATGTGCATCATAATGTGTCTCTGTTTTGTTGATTTGTTCTTTGAGTCATCTGGGTTGTCTGTTGTTGATATCCTCATAAAGGCTTCTCCAATGTGATACACTTCGGATATGTTGGACTATAACCCATATCATTCCCAGTTGGTGTGGTCATGCTGGCTTGGGGATGATGGGAATTGTACTCAAACACATTTGTAGAACAATAGGTTGGGGGAGGCTGACCTAATAGGAAAGGACAACATTCCATAATTTTAAGTTAAATGTTTCAGAATACTTAAGCTATGATCTTAACCACACTTATTTCATCTGGGACTTCCAAATATTTTAGACCTGGGTTTTTAGTGATTTCCAATATGTTTTTCTTGAGAAAATCTTTTAATATTCCAAGGCTTTTTTCAGATTTATCTGAAGGGATGTTGCATGTTAAAATTCTAGGCTGTGAACAGCAAAAGGCAGTTATATGTCTGGTATTCTAAAGTTTTGGCTACCTCCAGATAGAGAAAGTAAAGCATATGAATCGGACAAGACAGATCTGTTCTTCGTGTTTGGTTTGAGAAATTATTATTTGCATCTATATCCTGGGACCCTTATCTGAGGATAAGAAAGACTTGAGCAGCTGAATTTAAAGGTGCCAGCGTAAAGGTTTTTTTAAAACTGTGTGCGTGTGTTTTAACTGCTGAAGAAATGCAGTGTCTGTTGTAACTTAAAGGAGCCTTTGGGAACTGATTCCTTAAGGTTACATAACTACATAGTCACAAGATTACTAACATCGTTGGAATAAGGACCCGACTGGTTTCTGTGCTAACAGCAGCATGTGAGGCACCACGTCCTCATATGATGTTATGGAAAAGAAAAGAAAAAACATCATACATGAAGAATTTAATGATTGTTTAGCATTTAGCTGTTTAATTATTTGCAGATGCACATTAAGCACTTGGCAAGGAAGGTGGTGATGCAGGCATGTGGAGGGAACGCTTTGCGGGTGTAATGCTGAACTCTGAAGAGAGGAGCCAGCTGGAAGGCAGTTATCTCTGGGAAAAAGAGGGATGTTTAGTATGAAAGCTCTTGGCTTCAAGAGATGAGTGTGTTAGCAAGTATTGCCAGTACGTTGCTAAAGGGGTTATGGACCCCAAAGACGTTAGAGCATTTGTATTTTTAAGAATCTAGCATCCATTTTGATGACTGAGGTGGTATTCCCCTGATATTGTAGCCTTAGGGTCACAAACATCTTTTCCTGCACCCCTACCCCATCCCACTCCCCTTGATACAAGGACAAAGAAATTCCAGAAGTGGGAGATGCTGCATTTCTTGGAATGTGGGATCCTGTAAGAAAGGAGGATTTAATCTCACAGGGGTTAGCATTAAATAAATGCAGGCTCTCCGGGTTCAGGGCCTGCTTCCAGTCTTTCCTCAGATATGTCTGGTGGAGGAAATATAATTTAAACAAGGCCTGGGAATCTGAAATATTTATTCTCGATTTCTAATATTTGGTGTTTTCAAATACAATATGCAGTTCTATGCACACTTACCTGGGAATAAGGCTCATGGAACAAAGCGGAACGTACTTCCATGCAAACTTACGTAGATTTGTACTGTTAATGTATTATACAACAATGAGAAAGCAGTCTGGGGTGCTAAGTTGGGCATTAACTGAGATAGTAGTTTGTTTAATATAATAGTAGTTTGCTTGTTAGTAATATGCTAAGGCAACTGGAGTGCTTTAATCAGCACATTATGTTGGACCAGAAAAAGCTTTCATAATTATGAGTCTATATTCTTCTGGAGAAACAAAGACCATAATCAGATGAGTGTTTTATCGCACACTCGTTACTCCCCACTTACGGATGTTCGCGAGTCCTTTTGACAACGATGTCCGCCTCCTATACACCTCCCGCTCCTTCTTGCCTTCCTTCCATCCCAAAATAGACCCCTTTAAATCTGATTATTATTTTTTTGAAACGGAATGTGCTGTCATTTCCTGCAGTGTGCAGGAAAAGTGGCGTGATACAAATGGCCACCGAATGCACCACGTGGTCATTGTTTACTTCTTTTCTGTGTGAAGAAAGAGGAAGTATCATGGGACAGAAGTGGGGGAGAAAGCGCCGGTAAGGAAACACGATTTCCCCCCGTCTGATAATGCTCATAGGCCAGATTGTGGGTGACTCCATATTTGGACTGGTCTGTCGTATTTTCTGTAATTTCTCTGTGATTGGAAGGCTTCAAATCAGAAATTTCAGAGATATTAATCCGATACAGTAATTGCAAGGTAGATGGACTCAGTGATGGATATTTTTCCTGAGTAGATATCACAATAATAGTTTGGGTGTACTACTGGGCTCAGCCTTGAACCTGGATGCTGACGTTTCATTGGTGGCCAGGAGTGCATTTGCTCAGCTGAGGCTAGTGCCCCAACTGCTCCTGTTCCTACAGATGTCTGATCTGGCCCCAGTCATGCATGCCTTAGTTACATCCCATTTGGACTACTGTTATGTGCTCTACAAGGGGCTGCCTTCGAAAATTGTTCAGAAACTCCAGCTAGTTTAGAATGCAGCAGCCAAGCTATTGACTGGGACTAGTTACAGGAGCCTACGAGTCCCTTGCTACAGCAGCTTCACTGAGTACCAGTTTGTTTCTGGGCAGTATTCAAAGTGCTATTTGGCTTGGGACTAGACTACCTGAAAGACAACTTCTCCCATATGAGCTGGGCCAGTTCTTAAGATCTTTGGGAGTGGCCTTTTTTCCCTTTTTCTTTTTGAGACTACCACCTTCAGAGGCACATTTGGTGGCAACACGAAAGAGGGCCTTCTTGGTGGCTGCTCCCTAGTTGTGGAACTCCCTGCTGTGGGAGGCTAGGTTCATTCCTTCTCTGCTGTCCTTTCCCTAGCAGAAAAAAAATACCACTTTATTCAAGAGGACCTTTGGTGTGTAAGTGGTTCTGTAGAGTTGGATGCTGTTTTTACTCCGTTATTGCTGTGCTTTTAATTGTATTTAATGTATTTGCTTATTGGTTTTTATCAAGTTTTATTAGTGATTGTAAGCTGTCTTGAGTGCTATTTTTTGGTGGAAAGGCATAGTACAAATAAAATAAAATCAATAATAAAAAATGTAAAGGAATGCCAAAACAGATTGTTCTTGTGTTGACTGGCACTGGTGATGTAACCGGGATCTCTGAAAGTGCTTTGAGACTTTATTAGGAATGTATAGCTTCATTTTCAGTGGGCAAGGTTGAATCTTCTCCGAATAGGTGAGGTTCTGCTGTGTACTGTAAACTACGCCAATAAAAATAGTCTTGTGATTTAAAATAAGCACACACACACACACACACACACACATATATACACCAAGTCCCCTGGGCTCACTGAACTAATTTCACACTTCTTTAGATTCTGGTCAATATGGACAGTGTTTTTTATTATTGCTATTGTTTTCTGCAGAATATAACTTTCTCATGCAATACTAATTTCAGTCCTTATAATGTATGTTGTGTTTAAATGTTGTCACTTGCACTCTTCAATTAAATGTTCCTAGTTTTCAGTCCTACACATACTTACATGGGAGTAATTCTTAATGAACACACTTGGATTTACTTCTGAGTAAGCATATATAGGCTCAGCCACGTAACTGGAGCCAAGGGTTTAACAGGAGAGGCACATGTTTTGTATTTAATAGGTTTTGGTCTCTGAAAATGCAAAGCCCTTTTCATTAAAGAAGGGGGGAAATCATGAATTAATGAACCGTGATGTGGGTTTAGAATGTTTCTGTTTCTCTTCACTGCTTCCATACATGAAATCGAAAGTGCCCACTTCAATGCCTGTGCAGAGTCTAACCTCAAATTGCTGTTTATATAGGAGACATGTCCTCATGGGTTCAGTACAGGACCACACCCCTGAAAAAAATTCTACACATCATGTATGAGTTGGGGAAAAGCATTAATCTAAATAAGGATTGGTTAAACTGTCATAATACGGTTTAAGTTTAGATGCATTGAGAAGTTTTATTTAGATGTTGTTTTTAGGTAGAAATAGCAAGTTTGTTAAAGCAGTAGATAAATCCTTCAGGCTTTAGCTGCAAAAACGGGTTAAAATGAATCTCAGACCTGAACAGCACTTGAATTAAGGGTGAAAATTTATTGGGACCTTAATAAAATCCACAAGCTCTGTTACTCGATTTTAGCCAAATCATGTCCTCCAGTATCTTTTCTAAAACCATTAGTATGGGGGAATCACAGAAGGTAAGGGGTCTGGACCCCCTCTGTAATTAAATGCTGGACTCAAGAGCATATAATTTAACTAGTAGTAGAGGGGTGCAGAAAACCTCTCAGCCTGAGCGGTAAGTTCCACTTGACAAAGGCAAAAGAGGGTGAAGCGAAAATAATAATAATTAAAAAATTAAGGTGACCCTATGGAAAAGAGGACAGGGCTCCTGTATCCTTAACACTTGCATTGAAAGGGGATTTTCAGCAGGTGTCCTTTGTATGCATGCAGCACCTGGTGAAATTCCCTCTTCATCACAACAATTAAAGCTGCAGGAGCAATGCCCTCTTTTGTATCTAGTCAAGAGGGCAGGGCTCCTGCAGCTTTTACTGTTGTGTTGAAGAGGGAATTTCACCAGGTGGTGCATGCATACAAAGGACACCTGCTGAAATTCCCCTTTCAATGCAACTGTTAAAGATACAGGAGCCCTGTCCTCTTTTCCATAGGGTCACCCTAAATAAATAGCATATTGTAGATTAAAGCTCTTACTGCCAGTAATTAAGCCTTAGGAGAGGCATTTCCACCTTTTAGGATGGGGAAAGCACTCCACGAAAGTTGTGAGACACCAAACAATAGGTGGTGAGGGCCATCTCGAAAACCAGGAGGGCTGGATTTGGAGTCTGGCCCTGAAGTTCTCACCCATATAGTAAGAAAGACCTAAAACAGTATATAGTAGGGATGTGCTCCGCTTCTAATTGGACCGGCGAATTAGAAGCGGAGCGGGGTGCTTCGCCTCCCCTTAAGGCGGAGGTGAAGAGGGTTGGGGGGCCGGCGGAGCGTGGCGAAGAGGATCGAGATGAAGGCGGATCCTTCTCCTCGATCCGGAGCTCAGCCGGAAAGGTAAGTGGGGTTTACCGGGCCCTGTCGCTGTCGCCCATGCGGCGACAGCGGCAGGGCCTGGTAAACCCCCCTCCCTCCTCTCCCTTACCTGCCTCCGTCCGCAGTCCCTCGGCTTCTTCAATTGAGCCCGCGGTTCAACCAGGAAGTCTAGGCCGCACTTGCGGCCCAGACTTCCTGGCTGAACCGCGGGCTCAATTGAAGAAGCCGACGGACCACGGACGGAGGCAGGTAAGTCCCCCCTCCCCCTTGGTCCCTTACATGGGCGGCGACGGCAGCAGGGCCCGGTAACCCCCCTGCCCTCCTCTCCGGCCTTACCTGGTACCACTCCCCTCCACTGCGGAGCTCCGATTCGGAGCCGGATCTCCGCGGCGAAGAGGAGCGGAGTGGGCCGATCCAAAATTTTCGGATCGGCCCGCGGGGCGGAGCGGGGGGGTCCGTGCACACCCCTAGTATATAGGGATGCGAAACAAGAATGCTAAAACAAGGAGACCTCTAGTGCTGGATCTCCCTCTCTACCAGTGAAAGGGAGTCCTGTAAAACAGGACACCCTCCCACGGACCATAGGATTGCACCCTAACTGTTCTACGTATTTGTGGGTTGAAGGTGTTTTGGTTAGAGTTTGGTACAAAAGGATACACTGATTTATATATTATGTCTAAAGTATTATTGTTCTTTTTTAAAAAAATAACACAAACTGCACATTTCAATGCACATTTCAATGCAAATGTTACTGTACAAGTGTATGTACTGCTGCCTCTTGTTGGACAGAATAATAAACATGTGATTTTTATTGACAGGATAGGATCCTGTCTTAGGCATTTACAAGTGTCCCACAGTGGTTTGTTGAAGCAACTAAGACATTAGGAATTGTATAGCTTCTTAAAAGTCTCTCTTTTTTGTAATGATCAACAAGAAACCTGCACTGGTATATTTTCTAGCTAATTGTGTGTGTCAAGTAACTTCTGGGTAATATACAGTTACAGATAGTGCAATTTTTTTTAAAGAGACCATTTTTTTTCCTGTGGCAGGTTGATGGATGATTATGATTGCAATTCTTGCTCTAGGCCGGATTGTGCTTTATTTAGAAATGCAATTTATCTTTGTCTGACTGTGTGTGTGTGTGTGTGTGTGTGTGTGTGTGTGTGTGTGTTTTCTTGGCTATTAAAAACACACACACCTAAATGAAGTAATGCTGCTAACTTGAGAAAGAGAGAATATATTTGCTTCGATTTTGATTTGCTGATTTAACCCAGTGGCTTGGATCTTAGCTAGGCTTCTGAAAAGGCTCTGTTCATTGATGAATAGGACCAGTAGCAAGTGAGGGCTTCTGCCAGTGTGCATGTGGAGAGGGACACAATTTCCATCCATTTCCCTTTCCCCTGCAACTTTGTCCCATTGTTTCAGAGGGTCCCCCAGCTTTTTGGAACAGATTTCCGCAGAGCACAAGGGGACTGAAGGGGAAATTGTTGAAATCCACCACCACCCCTTCATTATGGCGGAAGGAGCATCCTGTGGGTGGAACTCTACTTAGGGCAGGCTCCCACTGATGGAAGAAAAGCAGGATCCCATCCAATATTTGTTACTGTAAAGAACATAATAACACAAAGAGTCTAGAATGATCAGTAGTGCTACCAGAGTTAGTCGGGCCTTGGGCAAGATGCCCTCTGGGGAGCCACACATGCTGCTGGGCACTCAACCCTCCCAGTTTCTTCTCTCCAGGTGCTTTCTCTCTCCCTGGAGTGATGTCTCTCTCTCTCTCTCTCTCTCCTCTTCTTTTCCCTCCTTTCTGATGCTCGCTCTCCCGCTCACTCTCTCCCCACCCCATGCCAGGTGATGGTACCTTTCCTTTCTCTCTTTTAGAAGTGTTTGGGTATGCTGCAGAGCGAAGGTGTGTCCAGCATCTTGATTTTCCCAGAGTGCTTCTGGGGCCACCTTGAGGCACTCTGGAGAAGAGCTGGGTGTGACTGGGCCTTTGCTCCGCAGGGCCCTCAACCCTTTCCAAAAATTGACAGAGAAAAGGTGCCGCTGCCTGGTCTGGGTGGGCAGGAGAGTGAGCAGGAGGACAGCAAGCACCGAGCGGGTAAAGAGTGAAGGCAGAAAGGGCCGGTGGGGGAGACGGGCTCTTCCGAAACTTTAACAACAACAAATGTGGCAATGGCATTTGGGGCCCTCCAGGCTGTGGGACTCCGGTGGTGGTCCAGCCCTGGCACCACTCCCATTCAGCCACATTAGCTAGAACGTATTAGGATTATTCCACTTTGTATTAGTCTACTGGCTGCAGGGAGCACAGGCAGAATATATTAGGAATAACTGAATGTAACAGCTAAATTACATGCTGTTGTTAATGAACGCTTTCATGTTTTATCTTCCAATTTCATTGTCTGTTCTGAAATTTCCCTAAAAGGGCAGAAGCCGGCTTGTTGTTGTTGATCTCTCCGCTCAGCCCTCTTGAAACCAAGATGCTCCTTCTGATGATTTCCATTAATCAAATTACTGGGTTACGGTTCTACGTCTTGTAGGATTGGAGCAAAAAGACTCCTAAAGGAGAAACATGTGTAACAGCGAAAGAGTTTGATTCTTTCCCCAGACTTCCATTTGGTGGCTGTAAGTTTATAGTTCTGTTTAGGTCTTCAGATTTGCAGTTTGTATCAGAAATTTGCCTTATTCAAGAAGTTGTATCAAGCTATTTTTGGTAAGGGGGAGTTTCAGAATTTTCAGCATATTGTTTTTATATTTGTCAATATCCCCAGATCCTCAGTTGTGTTTGACCATGTTCAGATGACACGTTAAGCCATGGTGGTTAAGCATTTTAAGCTAAACATTATGGCTTAGTGTGTCGTGTGAACCATTTCTCACCATGGCGGCTACATAACCGCAGTTTAAAAACGCTCACTAACCATTTGCTGCAAAAGGTTAGCAGTTTAACCGTGGCTGAGCATGTTGTATGAACGGGGTCTTTGTAATTCAGCATTGATGCAATTGGCTTATGACAAATTACCAGTGCATCGGTGGTGGGCTTGTTCAGACATTAATTTGGCCTTGGAATTCTATGCAAGTCGAGATCTGGAGCAGTCTGCAGACTTGTGAGCAGTCTCTCCCCCTCTTGCTGCAGAATATATCCCATGGGATCAGGAGACCGGCATTCAAAGAAAAACAGAATTCCTTCCTTTAGCAACCTCTACTGTGGCTATTCAGAAATGTTCTGTCTGATATGATGTCAAGAAGATGATTTTAGCAGCTAAATTTTAGCTAGATGACAACATTCAGCTGCCATCGTAACAAATGAGGCTTCTTCATACATGACTTGTTTGTATATGGCAAGATTAGTCTCTTGTGTAGGAACAAATGTTGGAGTTCTGAGCAAGAATCATGGATATTAATCACCATGTACAAAAAAGAAACAAAGAGTTCATTTCAGAACATATCATAGGCATAGGACTGGATTTTCCACCAACCTTGATATGTTATTTTAAATTTTTCCCCAGCACAGATGTTAATTTCTGCTTTAATTTTTTTTAACATATAAGAGCCAGTGTGGTATAGCGGCTAAAGTGTTGGACTGGGAGTCAGGACATCCGGGTTCTAGTCCCCACTTGGCCATGGAAGCCCACTGGGTGACTTTGGACCAGTCACATCCTCTCAGCCCAACCTACCTCACAGGGAAGCGGAGGGTTATATGCACTGCCTTGAGTTTCTTGGAGGAAAAAAGGCGGGGCATAATGCAATAATAAATAAATATAAGGCAGCCCTAAATCTGTTCTAATCTATGGCATTTGCCACTTTCTGGGACATAGCTCACAACAAAGTAATTGTGGGGACCTTGGTGCTCTTCTGTAGCCCCAAATGCCAGACTTTTTGTTAGACATGGAGACATAGTACTAAATGCTGTCTGGGATTCTAATTTTTGACTCAAAAAGACTATACAGTGTGTAGCGTATCATAGCTTTTTTCATATTCTACTGAAGGCGCATGGGGGCCCTGATCTGGATTGGAACCAGGCACACGCAAGTGTGTGGGAGTTAACTTCCCACACAGTCACTTCCCCATCCTAAATCCCCCTTGAGGGGGGCTAAAGAAAGCGGGGGAAACCTCTATTGGTTCCAATGGATGTCCCCACCCCCACTTTCTTTAGCCCTATGTGTGGGACTGTGTGTCAAATTTTGGGTGGAAAGTGGCTGGCTAGTAAGGTATATCCCCTCCTTTCAAATCATGCATGGTGGTCCCAATCTGGATCAGGCCTCTGCGCACTTACAGTAGAGAAGGAAAACGTCAGGATTACCAAGACGCTACACGTTTAATGTAGTGTCTAGTTTTGCCCTTAATGAGCAGGGCGATAAATATGTGGCCGAGAATCTGGAGGCTTGCAGGACATAGACACTTAAGTGGGTCAGACATTTTGGCAGCTGGCAAAACTAACAAAAAACTGCAGGTGTGGTGGTGTGGTGTGGTGGAATACCAGCGCTGCTCCCTTGCTATGTTTCTCTTGAACGGTGCAGACCTTCACCTTCCTGCTGCCACTGTCAACAGCTCCTGAGGAATGTACAAACATTCCTCTGGAGCAGCCTTCCCGAAGCATAGCCAGCTGGGGGCTTATGGGAGTTGTAGTTTTAGCACATCCGGAGGGCGCCAGGTTGGGGAAGGCTTCTCGGGAGTGAGAGGCTCATGCAAGTCTGAGGAAGCAGTTTTTTTAGTACGGCATCAGCCAAGCAAATGTCTGTGGGCATTTAAATGACAGGGAGTATATTCCATTTTATGATGTGAGGAAACCTCCCCCCCACACAATCAACAACAACAACAACAATTTATTGTAGTCAATAGACCATTCCAACAAAAGTTACATACAGAAACACTTAGCGTACAATTAGCTATTAAAAAGACAAGTAATCATAGAGGATCTAATAGAAATGGCCAAGTTCAAAAACTTGGCCACTTGCTCGGTGATTGATTTGTCTGTGTTCTGAAGTAATAGGGAAATTAAGAATTCAGTTGGGTGACCAGGAAAAGGTTGTAAAATGGGGTTCAGAAGATCATTCCTAGCCCCTTGATAAAATCTGCAGGACAGTAACACGTGTGATACAGTTTCCACCGCAGTATTGTTACAAGGACAGCATCTGTTGAGCCGTGGGATTTTGTTGTATCTGCCATCTAAAAGTTTAGAGGGAAGGACGTTAAGTCTGGCTAGTGAGAATGCTCTTCTGTATTTGGGGATTGTTAACCAGTGCAGGTAGGGCATCCCGTCTTTGCAAAAGGAGACTGGTAGGCCTAGGGACTATGGGGACCATGGACCCCGAGAAGCACTTTGAAGGTCTTGCATGCCTATATCGAGCAGCCTCTGTTTCACAATTGATTTGGCACTAGCTAGATCGACAGGGAGTATATTTTTCATAAAATGGTTTTTGAGATTGGCATGTCAGAACATGACATTTCCCTCTCTGTCACCTCGCGAACATAAGTGAAATGTAGCATGTAAAACGAAATAATTGCTCTGAAAATCACTCCCCACTCAATATCTGCTAGTTCAAAGCATTTCTTGTCTGGTGGAAGTGTTGCACTTCTATGTCTGACTGAGCAGGTTAATTTTATTCATGTTACAGCTATACAATTCCTTCTTTCTTTTTTTATATATGGAAGCTCAGCTCTTGGGAGAGCAGGGCTTTGTTTGTATACTCTCCTTATCTCCAGACCTGTTTACGAAGCCTCATTCTTGGGCAGGATCTACAGTAGTGCTTTAAAACTGTTTAAAACAGTAGTGACAATGGTTGGGGCCCAGGACACACTCCATAGACAGTTTTCAAAACGTTTACAAAATGTTATATCCTGCTTGGTGTAGATCTGGCCATGGTGGTGTGATACTTTTTTTTTTTTTTGGCCTCTGTTTGAAGTTGAGCAGCTGTGGAAAGAATGGACACAAACAATGTAAAATTCTGCAGCCAGGTGTTTTCCGTCTTCCCAACGAAATCCATCTTTTGTGTTTACTCAGAGCTTTCTGCATATGGATGCCCGTAACTCTGTGTCTACAGTGACAAACGCTCTGCAAGATTTAAACCACTGGACGAAGTAAATAATGTTCTTTGCTTTGGCACCAGCCTGAAGTGAGGGAGCGCGTGAGGAGGGGGGGGTTTGCTGTATGAACTGGAAAATTCCTTCGTAGTCACTTAGCCAAGCTGTGTGTAATGTCTCCAGGAAACAAGAACAAGCACTTCAGATGGGTTGTCGTGGTTTTATATCTAATATATGCACCTTCGGAATTCTTTTGGCTCATTCCGCCGTTCTGTTATATCGTTTATTGTGGTTTTACTCTTGGCAGACCCCTTCATGGCACTTGTCACTCAGCTTTACAAAATTCTCAGGTTACCTGTGAATTACTTTAGAAGTTGAATCATTTTTTATTACTCTTTATTAGGGGGGGCAGCTGTGCTAGAGGAGTTCAAATTACTTCCATTTAGGCAAGCCGCTTTTAATGTACTAGCAAAGAGTCCATAATTGTGAGAGGAAAGAAGGGCTGTGCATCTCCAGACTAATGTCAGCATGGCATAAGAGAGCAGAGCTGGGGATAATTGTCTCAGGTGCAAAGACAGAGGCTCACGGCACTGTTTGTGGCCACCTGGAATCCTGGGAGAAGGGGAGGCAGTTCGTTCCTGAGCACTTCACTGGAACATTGTTAGCCTTCTCCAGAGTATCTGCCAAGCTGAGTGCACCTGAGTATTATTTCCCTAAGAGAAAAAGAACAAAAAAAATCCAAGAGCAGTGTGGTGTACTGTGATGTCGACATCAGCTGTTTATTCCAGCATTGTATCACAGTCTTGGCTCCACCTCTCCGTTTTCCTGGAATATTGCTGATTACTTTTGTCACAGTATTTTTGGCTCTCTCGCATCCGTTGCGAGGAACATGTGTGGTGTGGTCTTTGCGAGGTTGCTGCTGTTCGCTGTGAGTTCTGGGATCAGTGAACGGCCAATTAGCTGTGAAGGGTGTGTGCCTGGGTATCGGCGTATTTCACTGCTGAGGTTTTTTAAAACAAACAAACAAACATACATTTGCAGATGACACAAAATCAGGTGGGATAGCTAATACCCTGGAAGACAGAAACAAACTTCAAAGTGATCTTGATAGGTTGGAGTGCTGGGCTGAAAACAACAGAATGAAATTTAATAGGGATAAATGCCAAGTTATACATCTAGGAAATAGAAACCAAATGCACAGTTATAAGATGGGGGATACTTGGCTCAGCAAAACTACAAACGAGAAGGATCTTGGAATTGTTGTAGATCACAAGCTGAATATGAGCCAACAGTGCGATATGGCTGCAAGAAACGCCAATGCTATTTTGGGCTGCATTAATAGAAGTATAGCTTCCAAATCACGTGAGGTACTGGTTCCTCTCTATTCGGCCCTGGTTAGGCCTCATCTAGAGTGTTGTGTCCAGTTCTGGGCTCCACAATTCAAGAAGGACGCAGACAAGCTGGAGCATGTTCAGAGGAGGGCAACCAGGATGATCAGGGGTCTGGAAACAATGCCCTATGAAGAGAGACTGAAACAACTGGGCATGTTTAGCCTGGAGAAGAGAAGATTGAGGGGAGACACGATAGCACTCTTCAAATACTTAAAAGGTTTTCACACAGAGGAGGGCCAGGATCTCTTCTCGATCCTCCCAGAGTGCAGGACACGGAATAACGGACTCAAGTTACAGGAAGTCAGATTCCGGCTGGACATCAGGAAAAACTTCCTGACTGTTAGAGCAGTACGGCAATGGAACCAGTTACCTAGGGAGGTTGTGGTCTCTCCCACACTAGAGGCATTCAAGAGGCAGCTGGACAACCATCTGTCAGGGACGCTTTAGGGTGGATTCCTGCATTGAGCAGGGGGTTGGACTTGATGGCCTTATAGGCCCCTTCCAACTCTACTATTCTATGATTCTATATCTCTGCACAGGAGCGCATATTCGAGGGAGTTCCTATCCTCCCCATGTGTTGCTGTGTGTCTGCACTGGTGCGCAACTTTCACGCGTAATTAAAAAAATATCCTGTACCCTGAAGTCCTTTGTACACTTATCTGGGAGTAAGTCCCACTGAGCTCCATGGAATTTATTTTTGACATGTACATGTCAAATATAGACATATATAGGTTGCACTTTTGGCCTGTACTCTGAGTTAACTAGTTCACCTGCACATGTGCATTTTTGGTGGGTGCTCCAAGAAAAGTAAGGCCGTTACTTCAAATCCTCTAATTGGCCTTTATTGTTTGTTTATTTTTAAGATCTTAATTAGTTTTTCAAAACAAGATTAAACAACCAACAGAATAAAAGAAAAGAAACAAACAGATTGGATTTAAATCTAGTTATTGACAGAGAGTATTACATCTAACATATATGCATATTTTACATATGATGTAAAATTACTATAGATGGAATCCATAGGTTGCTTTTAGTTTTTCTTTATAATTCTTCACCATAATACATTCAAGTTGGTCTCTTTTCAATAGTCTGAGGAAAGGCTTTGACAAATACAACTGTGCATGTTCTTGATTAGTATATAAAATAAAATCCTGCCATTTTTTATAAAAGTCAGATGTTTTGACTTTGTCTTTACCTAGTTTCAGTTGGTACATCAATTTTTCTGCCATGGCTGTTTGCCACATTTCCATAAACCAAGATTTCAAAGTTAGAAGCTCTTCAGTTTTCCAACTTTTGGCTATGACTCTTCAGGCTGCCATCAGTATGAACTCAATTAAGTCTGTAGGTGTCACTTCTGCATTTTGTTCTTCTCATATTGTTAATAAGGCCAATGCTGATATAACATGCATGGTTTGATATATGACATTGCAAAACTATGACACAACAGGATAGGCCCATCACTTGTGGATAAATAAACTTTGCTGATAACAGTTTCTCTAACATTTTGTATTGCTTGCATTGGGCTTTATTGTGATGTGCCAATATAGAGTACCTTTTGGTTATAAATATTTGAATGATTTTACCATTTCCCCTTGGATTTGGATTCCTTCAGGCATCATGAATTTAATTTATTTTCTTGATATCTTGCAGATATTCCATTGATACAAGATGGCTCCGTGGCTGAAACCATTACTTTTAATCTGCATTACCTGCATGGGACAGATACAGGCAGAATTTTTCACTTCTATAGGTATGAAAAAGTGCTGGCACGATAGTAGAATAGTGAAACGAGGTCTTAAAATCAGTCTTCTTAAAACACACACACACACACCCCAATTATGCAGCTTTCTGGATCATATTCCACCCTCTGCTATTTTTTTTTTTACTCATACAGTTTGCCAAGATTAGAATTGCAACTCCACTCTAAGCAAGTGAAAATTACATAGCCATTGATTGGAGTTATGCTGTATTAACTGTGTTTTTGAGTGGTTAAAACATGTTAAATATCAGAAGGGTTAACCCTCTCCCAGTGCCACAGTTCTGATCTTATTTAGACAACCCTACTCTTGCCCTTGAGAGAAATGTGATCACAGATCTCCAGTGTCTAGTTCAGTTTGGCCCTACTACTTCAAGTGATATTACTGCCTTGGAGTGCTCTTCATTTCTAATCTGTTTTACCAATGCTTAATATCAATGCAGAGAATAAAAACAACAGAGTCTTACCACACCTTAAAATAACACGTTCATTATGGCAACCTTCTGCAATCTGGTGACCTCCAGATGTTTTTGATTCCCAGCATTCCTAACCTTTGGCCATGCAAACTGGGGCAGATAGAAGTTGAAGTGCAAAAAATCTGGAGGGCACTAGGTTTCAGAAGGTTATTATGGCATAGCTTTTCATGGACTGTAGTCCACTTCACCAAAAAAACATACGTCATAAGAAATGTGCTTTTCAAACAGTGAACCAAGGTCTTGCAGCAACTCAAATCCTTGAATGTTTGTAGATAATCTGTATGGTAATGCTTTAAGTTTTCTGTATTTGTTTTATAGGCTTCAGTTCCTACAAGTGCAAAGAAAAGTTCTTTCCCTAGATAATGAGATTGTAGAACTAGAACTCCAGGAACATTGGCAAAATAATTTTTCTAGGTTCGAACAAATGTTTTAGTAGAATCACAAATTCCAGCCTACTATGATAGTCTTTCACACATAATAATGAACAAATTTTGTATGTCTTTTCCTTAACCTGCAGTATCCGTTTGCCCTCTGTTTATTCTTGCAGAGGCGGGGAGGGTGGCCTCTTCTATTTTAAATCTGTAATAATATTTGACTTCCTTCCATTTAAGGCCAGATGACAGACTTAATTTATGCAGAAAAAGATCTGGTACAGTCGTTAAAGGCATATATTCAAGAAGAAGAATCTAAGCTTTCTAAAATTAAAAGGTAAAAGGATGAGACGCATTCTTATTTTTCCAATTTAATGTAGTTAAATCTATTGTCACACCCACATTGTCTTTGGTATCTGAGCAAGGAAAGAAGATAAAGGCTGCAAACCTATGCACACTGAGAATAAATCATATTGAACTCTGTAGGGCTTCCTTCTGAGTAGACATTATAGATAGTGCTGTAAGTGATAGATATTTCAACACAGATTATTCTTATTGCTGGGACGAGAGAATCTAATGTGTGAAATAGCTCTCAGGTCAATTTACTATATGCCTTTGTAGAGCTGAGCCTCATTCCAGCCCTGTGCAATTGAACTCAATCCTATGTTTGGACTGGGTTCAAGATTTCTTCCCCACTTTCTCTGGGAGTAACCCTATTATAATTTCCCTCCAGTATCCAGACCCAACAAAAGTGGATGGATGGTGGTCTGCGCTAAAATTTTCTAATTTGTATGTGTTCTCACTGAGACAGCTGGATTGTTAGGTTAATAAATATAATTTAAAATTAAGATTTTTAAATCAACTATTAAGATTTGACAGAAGTCATAAGCTTATTTTAATTTCTTTCACTTTGGGCAAAGATGTCACATTTTTTTATATCTGAATGAGCCCTTGGGCATGCAACTTGGGAGTTCACAAATTATGCTCCAGATATGTTTTTAATCTGAGGGAATTTTTTTAAAATTCTTTCATTTTATCCTGATAATATGATGAATATCCTCATATCGAATACATGGATATATAAAACAACCCAGAAGACCAAATGGGAGAACATTTCTGTGTCCTAGCAGAACTTCAGCATAGTTGGCTGAAATAATTGTTTAGGCACGCTGCTCCATGTAATGTGGGATCTTACCACTTCACAGTGTGCTTCGGCTATTGTGCGGTATAAAAATGTAATAAATAAATAAACAAACTCCTTGTCCCAGTGTGTCATTTTCAGGTGCAGCCTTGTTCACTTTTCTGCTCATTCCTTCTTTCAACCTTTGGTCTATAATGGCTCCTGGAGATTTCCCCACTCAGCCACAGGCTGGCTTTTTGCTAAAGATTAATTTCATTTGACGGTTGAGGAAACGTGTTCTGAATTTGGACCACTTTCCTGCTTCCACACCAGTTAATTCAACCTTCTGCACCACTTCTTGTTTCCTGTCATGTTTCAGGATAAGTCCACACCCTCAAGCTCAACTCTAGTTTGCATTATTCCATTTAGGGCGCATTCCTATGGGTTGCACCCAGGGTACTCATAAGCCCCTGAACTTGGGGACTTACAGCTATACAATGCAGGGGGGCAGCTGCACGGAGGGGATTTTGGCTGTCTAGCTGGGGGCTTCAGAGCAGAACAGGGGAGGCCATGGAGCACTTAGGAAACTGTCTAAGCCAGCTTCTGTGGTCTTCTCCCCTCCCCACGCCTTGGAAGGCCCTCTTTTTGCCCTCTCCATGCTTGGTTTATGCGCATGGAGAGGCAGACACTGCAGTTCACTTCACTTACACTTACACTTCACTTCACTTACAAAGTTTACTTTGTAAGTAGTAAAATTCAAAAGGAATGGTCATATGTCAATAGCTATGTATTTACCATAATCCAAGAACGAAAGGCAGCAAATATACTGATAAATAGGGATAGGAAAAGTAATTGGGGCTTTTGTATTATTATATCATTACCCACTCAGAGCAGGTGGGCTACAAATAATATCAAAAGCATAATGTTCTGTAATTGATGCATATATTTCTGTTTTCAGATGGGCTGAGAAGATGGAATCCCTAACTACGAAATCCACTTCAGATCCAGAAGGTTATCTTGCGCACCCCGTCAATGCCTATAAACTGGTGAAGCGTCTAAACACAGAATGGTTGGAGCTAGAGAATTTGGTTCTTGAGGATGCGACCAAGGGTGAGGATCTTAAGAAAACCAAAATGTTAAAATAATCAGTGATTTAAATTATTTTTTGTTTGGGTTTTCTCTCAACAAAACCTTGTCGCCATATGAGCATTAGTTTTCAAAAAATAAACTTTAAAAATCCACTGACATTCATCTGTTTGTCAACTAGTTCAGCTTCAGTTCTCAGTTACAACTATGCTATGGCTCAGGTCCAGGTTATCTGAAAGACCGTATTCTCCCTTATGAGCCTGCCCATGCTTTGAGATCTTCTGGAGAAGCCCTTCTTTCAGTCCCACCATCTTCACAGGCGCGCTTGGTGGGAACGTGGGAGAGGGCCTTCTCGGTGGCTGCTCCAGTGCTCTGGAACTCTCTTCCCGGGGAAGCTAGACTGGCTCCCTCCTTGATGGGCTTTTGGAAGCAGGCAAAAACTTGTTTGTTCCAGCAGGCCTTTGGAGTATAATCTGGTCCTTCATCTATGTTAAGGACTTTTAAAAATGTTTATGCTTTAATATTGTAAAAAAAATTTTTGTACATTTCTTTTCCTAGGTTTAAAATGTATGTTTTTAAATTTTGTAAGGCCGCCTTGAGGCCCAATATTGGGCAAAAGGCGGGATATAAATAAATATAATAATAATAATAATAATGTTGGTTGGCAGTAGTAATACCTGCTAACTAGTCAATACTAAACTGAACTCTCAGTTTCCTATATCCAAACTTTGCCACGCTGATTAAGTCTCAAGATGGGGAGCTGCCTTGGCCTTTATTACCGGGTCTAGATCCAACTTGTTCAGAGTACTTGAGAAGATTAAAGTATCCCTCAAACAAGTCAAATTGACTTTTTTGGTTTGCTGAAATTTTGGTTAGGCGCAATGGCACTACAGCAGCAATGTTTTATTAAAAAGTGCAAGCCCAGATGTTTTGATAGCAAAGACCCTAATTTTTCCCAGTGGATCTCATTAGGCAGTTCTGTCAAAACATCTGTTGCTTCTGTTGCCTGACCAGGAAGTGATCTCTGTGTTGAATTGTCCTCAAAACTCATTATTTGCCACCTGGCAAGCAAGTTGTGAGTACTGAATGGGAAACCCTTCTCTAGGAAGTCTTCATTTTCAAAAAGATTTACAACCCATGCCAGAAACATTCTGGGTATAAGGTTTGTGCCAGTCATCAAGTAAAAGTGAGGATTATCTCATTCCCCTCTCTCTTCTCTATCCTGAATGTGGTAATAGGCTCATGATGTCAAGCACAAGATTTGAACAAGAGCGGGTTCCCTCCTTCTCCTTTCCAAATCTGGTCTCTGCAATTGGAACATAATACATCTGTACAGTATCACTTTTCCTTTTGTATTCAAACAGCCTTTGATGCTTTTCTCTTTTGGCCTTGCTGGCTGACAGTGGCACACGACCGTTAAATTCTGCCATCCGAATGTGGACTGCAGAAGCCCTTGACTTTACAGAATGGAGAACTTGCAGGCACTGCCTTCTAAAGAGCAGCATTCAGGGCAACTGTATATAACTATGTTTCACCCCTTTTTCTTGTAGAAATGCTGTTTACTAAGCCTTTCTTTTTGCAAAGCAGATTTTTGACAGGACAGGCTTGCTTTTTTTGTTTTGTTTTTTATGCTCGAGCATTAAAGAGGAAATGCAGTTTCTCAGAAATCAACCGCATATGGTTTTCGGGTGTGTGTGTGTGTGTGTTGTTTTGTTTTTTTGGGTGCTTATGCTGAAAATGTAGAAGCTTTGAAGTGTACTCCTCCCAGCCAGGATGCGGAGCATATGTTGGAGCAGTTAGCCACGAGAAAGTGAACTCTTGAAGCTTTTAGAACACAAAAGATGACTATCTCTCACTGACAAAAGGATTTGTGTTAGAAGTGCAAAAGTGATAGAGGAAGATGATTGCTTTACAATTAAGGCTTCATGTTCTATTGCTTTTAAGAAATTGGCCTTATTGAGCAAGTACCGGGAGTGCAGCCAGGCTGATCCCGCTGCCTGCTATGGAATGGAGTACACTTGAGGATTTTAGCCTTCCATAGCTGAAAACAAGAGATCTGGCTGTATACGTTGCTTGCTGGATCTCAGCTAAGCACGTGGAGGGGGGGCACCTGTCATAACTTCCTTTCCTTTCTGTCTGTCATTTCTCAGCTTTGGCACTTAAGGTACTCCACTGTACCTGTCCTGTTATGCCTCTTAGGGTGCAATCCTATGCATGTTTAGACAGAAAAAAAGTCCTACAACTCCCAGCATTCCCCAGCCAGCATGTTTGGATGGGGTTTCTTGGGAGTTGTAGGACTTCTTTTCTGTCTAAATATGCATAGGATGGCACTCTTACTGTCAAATCCCCTCATCAATAGATCTGAGCATTTTAGTGCTATGGAGCAGGGGTGGGCATAAAGTAGATCTCCAGACATTTTGGATTTCAACTTCCAGCATTCCTGATCAGGCCATGCTGGCTGAGGTTTCTGGGAGTCGAAGTCCAGCATGTCTGAAAATTGATCTTCTGTATAATTCCCCTGCTCTAGAGCCATGCTTTCCAAGGACTGCTCATTGCTAAGGAGCCCCTGACCTCAGGTGGTGGTGTTCTGAATTTATTTAATGGTCCTTTAATCAGCTGTTGCCATTTGTGGCATTTCCTTGGAATGATGTCTCCCTTCTGGAGTCTGTTGTTTCTGATAGTCCCATATCAGAGGGGATTATGTTGCTCTTCAAAGTGCCATGTACATTAATTGGCACTCTATGTAAAAGTATGTATTAACAAATAATACCTTATAATCTGTGGTTTGGATCCAACACTCTCTTTCTGCTGGAACTGGGAGAGCAAGTCTCCCCGCCCCCCTGGCGCAGCCTCCTGCACACCTCAAAATCTGATCTATGGGGCTGGGAAACCCTCCAGAACAGATTTTTGGATGGTGTGGAAGGCTGCAGGAGAGAGGGCGGAAGTCCCATCACAGTAGAGGACTTCTGGTATGACATTGACTCTAACCCTATATTAGCGTGTATTAGATTGGTAACCCCTAGCTGACTTTTGCTTGCTTCTTTCTGAATGATAAACATTGACATTCTGCACTTGCTTTTGTTTGAGGTATTACTAGTGTATGCAACCTGGTGCCTTCAAGATGATCTGGGCCACAGCTCCCAGCATTCCTGACCATTGGCCACACTGGCTAAGGCTGATAGAAATTGAAGTCCAAAATATCTGGAAGGCACCAGGCTGTACTAGAGAAGGACCCAAGCTATCCGTGTAAAGAATACCTAATTAAAAGCCATATATAAGGTGGGGTCAGATGACAAGCAATTTTCCCACGATGTGATTACCACAAGATATGATCCATTTAGAACAGGACTTCTTAATAGATTCTATGTGTGATGGATCCCATGGCAACCATGCTGCTGGCACACCAGTGCCCTGGTTTAGGTGTAAGTGACAAATCTATGGGCTGGCTACCAGAGCTGAGCTTTGGGCTCTCCTTTCCTCCTGTGCTCCTATTCCCAGCCTCATTTCTTGGGTTGGGCAAACCGTAGTTCACTGTTACAATGAAATTGCCTGAATAATGGTTCGTGCAAACCATAGTATACCTTCCAACCAGAATCAAAAGCCATGATTTGAAGTGGGTTTCCAAATCTGTTTACGAGGGTAAACTATAGCTTGCCAAGTTTGGATGTAATGGCAAACTGTGTTTTTTCCAAACCAAAAAGCGAGAGAGGGTATTGGAGCATGTGAGAGGAGGGGGAGGAGGGAATGTGCAAGTCTGAGGCTCAGCCCCAACCATCAATCCAAGTTTTAGCTATTACATCCCAACTGACCCACTCTGTGGTGGGAAAACACAGTGGCCATTGCATTAGTTGTAGTTCCTATAGCTGGGCCCCATCATGACATAACTGTAAGTATCCCTTCCCCTAAATTCTCTTTTACTTGCTTAATGATACAGATCTGTTCCCCTTGATGTATTTTGCATGTTAGTTCATGGATTTTTATCTTCATGCCAAATTCCAAAGCACAATGTATAATTTTAGAGAACCTGATGAGAACATTGTTTGTTTATGTTTAAATTTCAGCTATTTGAATTCTGCAGAGGGTGTGCTGTGGAACAGAGCAGATGTTCCCAATTGTAGATCAGTCTGGTATCGATTATATGCATCTGTGACACATGATGCTAACTGTTTCCGTCTTGTTCAAATGAAGGTTTTATTGCAAATCTCACAATTCAGCGCCAGTTCTTCCCAAATGAAGAAGACGAGACAGGAGCTGCCAAGGCATTAATGCGCTTGCAGGACACATACAAGCTGGACTCTGAAACAATTTCGAAAGGAGAATTTCCAGGTAAGGCTACTTGACAGCATTATTAAACACATGGGTTCTTTATGGTTTGGTTCCCTATTTAATGCCAATAACAATTGTGTAAGCCATGAAACCTTAATGTTGTTTTCTACTTTGGGGGCTCATCTACAACAAACAGGATATTCTGCTATGAAAGCGGTATATAAAAGGCAGGAGCCACACTACTGATTTATAGTGGTATTGAAGTGCACTGACAACTGTTGGGGCCCATTGACACATACCGTATACCACTTTCATACTGCTGTATGCTGCTTGGTGTGACTCCTGCCTTTTATATACCGCTTTCATAGTGGAATATCATGGGTTGGATCCAGGATCTGCCTTCCGGTAAGGTGCGTTTGCCCAATTTGGGGAGACCTACTCTATCCCCACACCCCAGCTTACTCCCATTTAGCAGTGTCCTCCAATGCTCTGTGTAGCATTTTCAGAGGGCTGGAGGTTCTGCCATTTGGGAAGTTGCCCGCTTGCATGTGCTTAAATCTAGAGCCAACCTGCTGTACCTCCTCTGATACTGTGACAGTTTTTCTGCATTTCCAAACCTGCGCTTTAGCCATGAGAACTTTTGTAATCTCCAGAGATTTCAGAAAAGCCTATGCGTTCATATCTATGGCATCGTCATCAGAGAGCTGCAGAAACAGGTCTGGGAATGTGCCATGCTCTTCGTCATAAGAGTTTGCTGTTCCAAACCTATATCTGGTTTGTTAAGATGGATTCTGTTTGCTAGTACAAAACACTGTTATAGAGCTATTTCAGTTCAAGCTGGCATGCTGGCTCAATACTGCTGGACTAGAGGACATTTTAAGATCACCACGTAGCATTTCAGAAAGAACAAGTGCTTGGCAAGCTGAATATTAACACTCTGGGGTATACTGAGTTTCATATGTTCTTAAAAGCATTTAAAACATGAGAAATAACTCACATAGGCTTCATCTTGACTATAAACACATTTGCTTGTTTCATTTATTTAAACACTTCATATGCTGCCTTTACAGCTAGAGCCCTTTGAAAGTGGCTTTCACACACAGAAATCTGAACAAATAACCCATTTCCCATTTCAATATTATTGGACTGAAATACAATATAAGTAATAAAAGCTAGCATTTGGTTTTTTAAATCATGTTAACGTGGGGTTTGTTCATGTTCCCCCTTTTGCTTCTCTCTCTCATACTGAGGGCAGTGAGCACTGCATCAGAGGGTATCACTGCTTTTGGTCTTCATGAAATTTGCTTTACACGTTCATGTCAGGAAAAAATTCTGAAAAAATTCAGTGGCATCGTCTCTCCTTGAATGCTCATTTCTTTACTCTGAATGGCAGAAGGGAAAGAAAATGTATTCTTTCCCAACCACCATTCTTTGTCTTCCTGCCCCATGTCTATAAGGCTGAGGTAAAGAGGGCAGCCCAACTCCCAACTTGGGTAGCAGAATGTTTGCACCTGCTGTTGCCATGTTCCATGTTTTGAATAATTTTCTCCTTGGGGAGGGAGACAGGATTTCCACTTAGCTTTTTAAGTGTAGGTGTTGGCTGTGGGATCTCTTTCTATGTTTGTTTTTAGTTTAAAAAATGCCCATACACTTGCAGCAGCATAAGATTCTTTACAAAGAGCCTGGCAGCCTTTCCTGATCTCTCATGTGGCCATGTGATATTGCCATTTCTCGTTGGCATTCAGGAAGAGCTGCAGGGCTGGAGAAGCCTCTTTAGAAAGAATGGAACTTTAGAAAAACCCTGTTCTTGCTTGCAGAGAGGCATTCAGGAACTCGTGCTGGACTGCAGAAGCCTCTCTGTAGAGTTTCAGGTTACTGCAAGTGTACAGGGTGTTTTTAAAGTTACAAAATAGAAGATCTCTCAACTACCTTTTAAACATAAAAAGCTATTTGGAGACCCTGTCCCCCTCCCCAAGGAGATTTTTTTTAAGTCTCTCCCACCCCGTGAAAGAGGCCAAAAACACAGTGCCTCTTTTACAGGGAGAGAAAAAAGATGCAAAAATAGGAGGCAGGGTTCAACACAACACTACTTTTAATACATAGTTAATGCTTGCATTTCTCAATTCAGGAACCAGGTACCAATCTGCCCTGACAGTGGACGACTGCTTTGGCATGGGGAAAACAGCTTACAATGATGGAGATTATTACCACACAGTGCTATGGATGCAGCAAGCGTTGAGACAACACGATGATGGTGAAGAGGCAGTCGTCACTAAGGCAGAGATCCTGGACTACCTCAGTTATGCCGTCTTTCAGCTTGGTGACATACACAGGGCTATGGAGCTCACGCGGCGGCTGGTTTCCCTTGGTAAGAAGGACAAGTCTGCATTCTTCCCATCATCAAATGTCTTGGAAAGCAACTCAAGATTCAAAGAATCTAGCATACTTTGAAGGTGGATCGGGTGCCTCCCTAGAGCAGGAGGCTGTGTATGAGGTTTGGTCCCAATCCTGCAAACCCCCAAGGGTTTATTTGTGCCACCCTCATTTGGTACACCCAGGATTTACCCTCCTCTGAGTGTAATCATGAGCATTTTGATGGTGAATGGGGTGCCTCCTGAGTCGGAGAGGCTGTGTGTGAAGTCTGGACCCCATCCTGCAAACCCCCAAGGGTTCATTTGTGTCAGACCCTTTTTGGTGCATCTGGGATTTCTCGCCTTGTAGCCCCTGCTTCTATATAATGAATGGGTGAAACAGCGCCACTGCTCAGGCAGGAGAACTGCAGCGGGACACGGCGTCAGGGGGTGGGGATCTTATTAGCCTGGTTATGTGCTGATGCATCGTGGACTTTCTAAACGCCATTGTGGGCTAAAGTAACATCCGAACGTGGCCAGTGAATGTGCAACAAGAATGTGCTGCGTGCAGCCTAACTGGGTTGTTGGTGGATTTTCTGCCAACTAATTTTTTTTCAACAGTGTAGAGTTGTTGTTGTTGTTGTTGTTGTTGTTGTTGTTGTTGTTATTATTATCCCACCTTTTGCCCAGTGCTGGGCCTCAAGGCGGCATTACAAAATTTATAACATATACATTTAAAACCTATAAATAGGAATATACAAAAGTAAAAAATATATTAAATATGTTCCAATATTAAAACATTTAAACACTGAGATTAGTATTTGTATTTAGTTCAGAGTCACAATAATTCAACTTTTATCTCCTGGTGCTTAGGAAGAGCATACATTTAAAGCACAATTACATAAAAGTTCATTGCTGAATCTGAGAGTGGCAGCTACTTTTTCTCAAGTTCCTTTCCTGTGGTTTCTTTCTTGGCTTTTCCTGATATCTCACACCTGCTATTTGCTGACTATTATGACTGTCCCCTAAAGTGTGTCTGCGTAAAGTGATCCTTGCCTAGTTTAAACTTTTTAAGCTCTTTGAGGTGTTATGCTCTAGCATATGTTAATATTTTACACCCAATATAAAAGTGAATGTCAGTGTGATCGCCTGTACCAGGATTTCTGCATTTTTCTAGAAAGCACAATTCATCAACATCACCACACGTTTGGACAGATATGGCAAACTCCTTTCAGAAGCATATGATGGTGCTGGCAGGTTAGCAGACGCTGAAGGTTTCGTGACATCTGGTACCACTCAGTGGAGTTAGTCACTTGGATTAAAGTTCAGTTTACCCAGCTTGGAACAACAATTCACTCTATTTCTGCCAGCAATCATTTAAGTTGAACCTCATTCTATTTTTCAATGGGTGATTTTCTCTCTCTTTTAATTTTACAAAAACAGACTTCCTTCCAGGCTTAAATGACCATAAAACATATTCTGTATATATCAAAAGCATCAATTGTCTACCCAGTCAACTCCATCCCTCCTATGGACTTCCTCAATTAGCTCATCCATTTTCTGCCAAGTTTAAACACTTCCAACAGCCTTTCCCTTGTTGTGGGAGATTGAAGTCTTTCCTCAATTATTGCCCAGACTCTTTTTTGCTTCAATTAATAAGCTTGATACTAATAACCTTATAAATCCTGGCAAATTGGTGTCTGTTAAATTTAAAAAAAAACCATTAAAGGATTGAAACTAATTATACAACCAGTCATGTTTAACATTTGATGTCGGTATATTTGTGCATATGGACACACTCCTCTAAGTGTCTTTATGTTTCAAACAATGTAAGTGATTAACTGATAACATCCTGTTGAGACTTGTTGGTGTTTAAATACTATCTAAGCATCATTGTGTATTGTATCTTACAGATTTGTGCTTAGTTGATCAACATATATTGGCCTATTCTTGATCTCTGATTAGTGTCCCAATATCCCTCTCTCACAGACACTTAGATTTAGGCCTTTTAGTATTTTCTTAATGGGTAATTCGATGTTGAGTCCTATAGGAATGATGATGTACTAATATTAAATTTTGTATTGAAGCATGTATCTGTTTTAAATATTGTAAGGCCACCTTGAGGCCCAGTATTGGGCAAAAGGCAGGAAATAATAATAATAATAATAATAATAATAATAATAATAATAATAATAATAATAATGCAGTTGTGCTTTTAATTCTTTTTAAGTCTTGTCCAACTTTCCCCATCCTGGTGCCTTCCAGATGTTTTGGACTTCAACTCTCATCAGCCCCAGTTAGCATAGGCAATGGTGGTCAAGAATGCTGGCAATTAGAGTTCAAAATGTTTGGAAGGCACCAGATTGGGGATTACTTGCTAGTCTATTTGCCCAAATCTGAAATCTTTTGAAATGATACCAAAGCATCCTGAGCCCTGGTGTTGATCTTTTCGTTTTCCTCCACTGTGCACATTCAAGAAAGAGAGGTTTACTTTCTTTAGTAGATGGTGCCCAGTTATGTATTCCATTACTAAGCTGGAATGTTCTGTTCAATAGTTCACCGTGAAAATGGTCTAACTCATGCTGGTTTTGTGGCAAAGAGATGCTATACATGGTGTTGCAGGGAATGATGCCCTTTATCATACTGAATGTTGCACTGAGAGGTTCATCAGATGAATGTTTTATCGAATGCTCGCTACTGCCCACTTACGGATGTGCGCATGTCCTTTAGATGATATCCGCCTTGCGTGTGCCTCCTGCTCCTTCTGCTCATTTTTCTGTCACAAAATAGACCCTTTTAATTCTGACTTTAAAAAAGACCAGAATGTGCCGCAATCTCCTGCTGTGTGCAGGAAAAGCAGCGCAATTAAAACAGCCCCTGAATGGGCCATGTGGTCTTTGTTTACTTCCTCTTTCCTCTCCCTTGAAAATTAGGAAGTAATGAGGGACAAACGCAGGGGCGGAAAAGCAATGGTAAGGAAACACGATGACGCTCTGAGAAATTTCTTCCATTTCTTACCTTAGTTTGTTTCAACCATAATCAAGTTGATAACTTTAATTGACTCCAGAAGACTCTGATTCTGTGTTTTTTAAAAGCAGCAGTATTGAAAGAAAGGAGGAGAGGATTCTTGCTTGCACAAAATAACTGGTATAATGTTGTTGGCTTGAAGGCACTGTATGCTTAGAAGGTTGGGATAGTGTAACTTACTTGTCTTCTCTCTCTCTCTCTCTCTCTCTTCTTTCCCAACTAAGATCCCAGTCATGAGAGGGCAGGCAGCAACATGCAATACTTTGAGAAGCTGCTGGAGAGTGAAAAAGAAGCGAAGCCATTCAATGAGACCTCAGACACAGTTGAGTCAGCATCATACGGTGGAATTTATGAAAGGCCCCAGGACTACTTGCCAGAGCGTGAGATCTATGAGGCCCTTTGCAGAGGAGAAGGTGTGAAAATGGTAAGAAAGAGAAAGAGAGTGAACCCCAAAGGCTACAGATTTAAACACTTGTGTATTAGTATTTGCTCTAAGAATGTATTCCCAAAACCAGTTGATACTTAACCTTGGCTTGTTATATATTTATTTTTATTTTATTTTTACACAATTTGCAGCGAAATTATCTGATCTTTCTGAGTCAAAATTCTGGTTCTACTATTTTGTTTTATATCAAAGGGCTGCCATTTCTGATCAAGAGTCACGTGTTTCTCCTTCCAAGTCATATCCAACAATTTACCTATAATTACAGTCTCAGCTGCCTTAACCAACCCTTCTGCTTCTGTTCATATCAATGGAAATTTCCTGTTACAAACTAAGATAATTTTTGCTGTTACTGAAAGATTCATAAGCAAGAAGAGTTTAACTTTCTTGTAAGAAATAATTTTCCAAGTGATTAAGATCCTATTATTACCTCATCCTTGTTACTTGTTGATAATGCTAGAATTTTGAACTTTTGACGTAACCACCAAATGTGGAACATATTAATCAGCCATCTAGTCCAGAGCTAGAGCAAATGGCGTCCCATGAGGGAGAACCCACCACCTCTCTTGCTAATTGGTTCTGTTGTCAAACAGCTCTTACTATCAAGAGGGTTCTCCTAATGTTCACTTGAAAGCCTCCTGTAACTTAAGCTCATTTGATCTCATCTTGTCCTCTGGGGGAGAAGAGAACCAGTCTTTTTTCTCTCTACTCTGTAGCAGTCTTCTCTGGTCTAATTAAAGTACAGCACCCAGAACTGGACACAGAACTTCAGTTGAGGCTGGACTAGTGCAGAATAAAGTGGAGCGATTACTTCTTGTGACTTGGAAACTGTGGTTTTGTTAATGCATCCTGAAATCGCATTAAGAGGGTTTTTCTTGCAGCTGCTGAGTCATGTTCAGCAGTAATAGGCTACAATCCCGAAGTCCATAGGAATTGCTGTCAGGTGTCTTCCTTCCTTCCTTCCTTCCTTCCTTCCTTCCTTCCTTCCTTCCCTAGTTGCGGAACTTTGCTTTCTCTCTAAATTTAATTTTCTTAGTTTCATCCCAGTTTTCCATACTGTCAAGGCAAGTTTTAATTATATTCCTATGTTCTGAAGTGCTAGCTTTACTCCCCAGTTATCTGCTATGAGCAAATTTGATTTTCTTTCCACCTCTTCATCTAAAACTTAGGGCATGTCTACACCAGAGGAGGGAAGGGGGAGGATCTCGTGATATGCTGATCGTGAGATCCTCCCCCTGGATTCACATGTGGCGCGCAACGTCCAGGGAGGAAGCAGGATGTTGCGCCCACCATTTTTTGCTGTGCTCCAACGAAAAAGTATTTTTTTTAAAAAAATAAAAGGCCCGACCCCGCTCCCCCCCACCCCCGATGGCCCTGGACTCTCCTGAGCCCGGCTCCTTCCCTCTGATGACCCCTACTACTCATGGGGAAGAGTGAAGAAGCCGGGATGGGTGGCCCGGGATCATGGGGAAAAACGCGAAAAAAGTGTATGGCAATATCCTGGGGAAATGGAGGGATCATCCCTCCCTGCTCCCAGGATCCCCTGTTCATCATGTGGATGCAGAGGGAAGATCCCTGGATGATCCCCGGGATATCGCCTGGTGTTGACTTGCCCTCTGATTCTAAGTCTTTCATAAAAAAATATTGGGCCCTGAGGCAGCCCACTGGAAGCCTCTCTCTAGTTTGATGAAAACTCATTGATGAGGGCACTCTGGATAGGACCCACTTGCAGCTCCAGAGTACGTGTGGCCCCTACTGCTGATGGCAGTGATGTATCACTTGTAAGGGCAAGCCCCCCAAATGACTGGAAACACAAGTTTCTGGAAGGGTTTCAGAACAAGTGTTTCTGGTCATTTAGCGGCTTGTACTCGGAAGTGCTACATCACTGCTGCCAGTGGTAAGGGCCAAACGCACACCAGGACCAGTGATCCTGGCCAGGGTGGTCTTACTCTCTGATTATAGCTTTCGAACCAGCTGTGAATCCATATCTACTCAATGAGCAGTATACTTCCAGCACCTAAATGCATTTATGTGATATATGTCATTCAATCTCTGTTCCGTGTACTTATGCGTTAGATAAGTTTATTGAACATAAAATTCAACATTCAAAATAGTGTATTTATCTCGATTTGTTCTTAGACACCTCGAAGACAAAAGAGGCTATTCTGTAGGTACCACAATGGAAACCGAAACCCGCACCTGCTTATAGCGCCTTTTAAAGAAGAAGATGAATGGGATAGTCCGCATATTGTCCGATACTACGATGTCTTATCTGATGAAGAAATAGAGAAGATTAAGGAGCTGGCTAAACCAAAAGTAAGTATCCCATTTCTTCAACCAACTGGTAAATATGACCTGTTAACTTGAGGTAGCATAGTTCAATGTCTTGGGGATGTCAGAAACCACCATTCTAGTTCTATGAGTGCGATTGCTGTAATATATTGAAAAAAAATTAATTCCAGCTCTTTATGTGGGATAGTTGGGGGCGCATTGCTTTCAACAGGTCTAGTGAGCCCAGATTCAAATCATTTCACTGGAGTTCTAGGCTGTTGTGCCTGATACAGCGTGACAGCCCCTGTAGGTAAATGAAGCTGCGGCAGGCTGTTGTGATGTGCGAACCGGCCCAGTTTGTCCTAACAAAGCCATTGAGTGAGACCATTTGTCTATCTGGCCTGGCTTTATCTACACTAAGTGGCAACTGCACACGGTCTCAGGCAGAGGCTTTTCATATCACCTCTTTCATATGGATTACCGTAAATGTCAGGAATTGAACTAGGACCCAGGGATTTCTTTCACTGAAGCATTTGTCTTCCGCTATGGCCCACTGAGTGATGACCCTTTACATGTTTTCAAAAGCGAGCTGTCTCCCCTCATAGCATTGAGGTGGAACGGTGCAGAGAGTTTGCGAACTGCAGTGTAACTGGGTGATGACTTCTTTAGCTACAAGGCTCTGGTACTGAAACTAACATTGCATTTACTGCTCATGTAGCTGTAACTCAAAGAAACGCAGGTTTGCAGGGTCAGTATAACTTCTGCATTTATTATAGATGTCACAACTCTTTGTTCTTCAGCCAGTTTGCTTTGGCTGAAATTCTTCTGCTTGCCCTGCAGCTTTCCCTTCTATAAACTTAGATATTTTCCTGATTCTTCACCATTACCTCACACATTTAAAAAAAAAGCATTGGAGGGAACTGAAAAGCAGCAACAGCAGGTGTGCTTTCCATGCATGTTGTTCAAAATAAAAGCTCAAAATAGACACATCTAGTTTTGACAAAGAATCCTTGTTTTAGATTCAACATGGGCCCAGTTTGGCTGTCAAGATATGCCAGGGTTCCAGACAGTGCTAGTGCATTTTGCCCAATCACTTCAGCTTGGCTCCTCCTGGTAGTGGGAGTGGCTACCGCTCCCCATTCAGGTTTGTTTATTATTGTAACATCCAAATGCAACATTCTGGCTTGTGTCTCCCAGAACAAGCCAGCATCAGAAGGTAAAACCAATGGCTTATGATTCTGATTTGTTTGGGGAAAGATAAGCCAGAACCCCTAGTTTGGTCATCACGATAAACAAACCATGATGTCCAAACCGGCCCGTGGTGTTTCACTGAGAGTTGCGCAGGAACTTCAAAAAAGAACAAACCTACATTTGAAGCAGAGATTCTTCAGACTCTGATTTGATGCGTTTAGGCAAACAATAGCATTACTCTTTTGAAAAACATTGGTTACAACCCTTCTAGACTGTATAAAGTGTTGTACTTGAAACCATGGTGATTTAGCCCGTTGGAATAAGGACTAAACTAAGGGGATAGTTGTGCTTAAAAGAAGCCATTTTACCATATTTATAAATGAAGCCCTGAGTAAAATGTATAGTGGAAGAACTCTTTTGGCATTAATGTTAATTGCACCAACTGTAGAAAATATGTAGTTTGTCTACCAAACACTTATCTGATTGGGTTGGGAAAGAATTTTATTTTCCATCTCTCACTTGCCACTTCTCTGTTAATCACCATATATAATATACACTCGAGTGTAGGGCACAATTACAGCAGAGATAACAGTCTGCCATTGACCAAACAGAATACCAGTTCATATTGTGATGTTGCCAGAGTTCTAAATATTATTATTATTATTATTATTGTTATTGTTATTGTTATTATTATTTATTGCATTTTTATATAGCCGAAGCTTCCTGGGCGGTTCACAGAAACTAAAACAATTCAAAGTATAAAACAAACAGTATAAAAACATGATATAAAATGCACATTAAAACGGATTAAAACGTACCATACATGAAATATAAATTCATAATCTTTATGAACTTCACAATTCGTCCCCTCCGCCCAGGTTGGAACCAACCCTGGGCTTCCCCTTGGTACCCTGGAACCTTAAAAACAACCTTTCAGTGGTGTTGGCTTAACTCTAAGATTAGTGTCCAGGATTTGGACCCTCCCCCCAAAGATGAAAATTTAATATTAGAAGGAGCAATCAACATTATAAGTCAGTTTAGAACTCTTAGGGGGAAATGAGCCTTTTTCAGCAGTGCCCTAATGATGCTCATAGTCGACAACCCACATTCAAATTGAGCTGAGGGGAGTTCACTTATCACTAATTAATATAAGAATATATGAGGTAGCTTGTTTGGAACAATTGAAGCCCACAAACAGGAACCTTATGGCAAGTATCAGTCAACTGCAGGCATAATGAGGAATTTAGAATTCTTTTACTGCAAGCAATACTTTATTGTACAATTAATGTTCAGCAGGCTGAGTTTCCAGCTACGATTTGTGGAGCAAGAGCAATGCAACAGAATTCTGGCACTTTGTTGTGCCAAAAGCTCCATTCCAAGAAAAGAAAATTAGTGGGTGGGTTAAAAGGCAAATGAGAAAATATGGAGGAAAGTATTATCAAACACGGGACGGAAAAATGACAAGGTGGAGAATAATTCTTGCTGAAGTGTCGATTTGAATGGCTAGGTAAACATCTGGCTAAGTAAGGTTAAGTAAACTAAACCTAAGAAAACTTAGCCAAATGTTGTTGATTTAAATAAGTGTTTGTGGAAAACACATTATAACTGCTGGACAGCAACATGTTTTACTGGAGGGTTTGTTTAAGGAGCAATGGGAGCTAGTGAGCCAGGGCCCCATCAGTATCAACCAAGATGGACCACTGTCAAGACCCCTGTTCTTAACTAGCGTTCCCTACACTCACCCTTCCTAGCACTAGTTTAGCAACTGGGGGCAAGATTCGGTCTTTCAACGGCCAGATTTGATTTAAACTCTGCTCACACCTTCAGAGATCCTAGGTTTTACCTCTTGTTTTACTAGTAAAGTCCATTGTATGGGTGTATTAGAAATGCCAGGGAATCTCTGTGGGATCCATGTTTTCGAAGGGCTCTTCTCTCCCTGCTTCAGTGGGGAGGGCTCTGACCCCTCCCTGCCTGGGCTGAGACAGTGGGATCTGTGCTTTCAGAAGTGGACAGTCCTCAGTGGGAGATGTCAAGGCCTGCGTGAGGAGAGGTTGGGGGCTGCAGGTTGGCCACTTCTGATCTAGCATAACTCCAAAACTGACTACAAATAAATAGGTGG
The DNA here is from genome assembly GCF_023053635.1 of Elgaria multicarinata webbii. Lineage (NCBI taxonomy): Eukaryota > Metazoa > Chordata > Lepidosauria > Squamata > Anguidae > Elgaria > Elgaria multicarinata. The sequence continues at coordinate 80,567,108 of NC_086173.1, forward strand.
TTCCCTTACTTCTTATATACAGTCATTTTCTTTCTGCTTTCTGCATCATATTGACTAGGGCAAGATTTAAGGTGGAAACGTATGCTTGTTTAGACATAACAAAGTAACTGCCTGCTGGGGAATGCTGGAAGTTGCATTAGTTTGTTCTGTCTAAACATGCATAAGATTGTGCCCTTAATCACCAGGAGTTTGGTACAACTGAAAGTTGAAGGCATTTGTTTTGTTTTTAGAACCTGGTCCTTAGGCAGTATGATTTACATACATTTTATAAAGGGGCCATGGGATAAATGTATGTTTGCCAGTAATGCAGTATATCCTCTTTCACAGAGTACAGAATAAACTCCAGCCAAACCATACCATTTTTACACAAGTGTTTAGAGAGCATTCATACGGCCCCTAGGCAGCGTCTGGGTAGCCATGGGATACTTCGGATTCCTGGATCCAAGGTTGTAGACAGTGCTCCGACCTCGGATCTAGGAGTCCAAGCTCCACCCACTCTCCCCCACCCCCTTGCAGCAGGCATGGAGAGAACCACATTGGTCACCTTTATGAGCTCGGAAGCATGAGCTCGGAGAGGAGGGAAGGGGGGGGAAGCATGGATACAAGCTATCCCCAACCTCTGTCCCTCCCCCTCCCCAGTGCCTGTCTAACTGAAATACAGAGTGCAGGGAGTGCAAAGATCACTTCTGCACTGCTCCCGCTGTGCAAAGGATTCCCATCAGCCTTTGAATTTGGAGACTAACGGGAATCCCGATAGGATTATGCCCGTAACCCAATATAGGAATGCGAAGGTTATGAATGAAAGACAAAAGGTGAAACGTACAGTATATTTTTTTAATGTAATCTTGGTGCTACTTCCGTTATTAAACGCTTCATTTCTTTTGATACAGTTGGCAAGAGCTACTGTACGCGATCCCAAGACAGGTGTGCTCACTGTAGCCAGCTACAGGGTGTCTAAAAGGTAAGTTGTCTGAGAATCATCATCATTCTCTTGTTCTTACCAATTAAAACTTGAAAAGGTCTGGATTTTTACATTTTGCATTGGACCCTCCCCACTCCTAAATCTGTACAAATATTCAAAACCCATAGAAGCCACAGGTCTAGGATTCAAAGGGCTGTCTGAAATGTTTAGGCCGCTTTGGTTTGGGCTTGGGGTTTTGCTGCATTTATTATTTTTACTGACCTGTGCTTTTAAATAACTTTTTATGCTACTGTCAGATAATGGTGTGATTTTGGTTTTAAATTGTATTTTATATTTTTATGATAATGTAAGTTGCCATTTATTTATTTATTTATTTATAATATTTATATACTGCTCCCTATCCAAAGATTTTGTAGCGGTGAACAAATAGAATAAAAGAAAAACAAAACACCATTATACAAATAACATTTTTAAAAGAACAAGTTTCAGATAAAACTGTGGCTGGTTGTTCAGGGAAAGCTTCCCAGAAGAACAATATTTTCAGGAGGTGCTGAAAGCAATGTCTAAGAACCTTCTCCAGGTGCCTACTCCAAGGGAAGCTCGGAGGACGACAACAAGGGAGAGGGCCTTCTCAGTGGTGGCCCCCCATTTATGGATCTATCTCCCAGACAAGGCCCACCTGGCGCCAACATTCTTATGTTTCAGCACCAGGTCAAGACTTTTCTCTTCTCCCAGGCATTTAATACCATATGCTGAGTTTGTAATTGGCCCCAGATCTGCTGAGAGTTTATAGTTGTTTTAAGTGTGTGTGTGTGTTTAAATGTTGTGCTTTTATGGTTTTAAATTTTGTATATTGATTTTTAAGGTTCAGCATTTTTAATCTTTTTAATCCGCCTGGAAAGCTTCGGCTATGGGGCGGTATATAAATGTAATAAATAATAATGATACAATGTTGGTGCCTGCCTGACATCCAAAGGCAGGGAATTACATAGGAAGGGGCCACCACACTTGTAAAGGCTATGCCCTACAAAGAGACCTATTAATAAGTGTATGTATGTATAAACAAATATTGTCCCTTTCTGCCCCCACTCCAACTATTAGCAAAATAGTTAGGGAAATCTTGTGCTTGGTTTCACAATGTTTGTGGAGGGTTTTCTAACTCCTGTATATACTCTTCTTTTCTGCAAGTTCATGGCTGGAGGAAGAAGATGATGTGGTTGTCGCCAAAGTGAATCATCGAATGGAGCAAATTACAGGATTAACAGTAAAGACGGCTGAATTATTGCAGGCAAGTACAAAAGGGCATTACAAGTTTTCCTTCTGTTTTTATAGGAAAGTTAGCGCTGCTGTATTTCATCCAAAGGGGGTTGAATAAATTCCTGGAGGAGAAGGCTATCAGTGGCTACTAGTCCTGATGGCTATGTGTTACCTTCGGTAAGCCACGTGGGCAGGAGGGTGCCTTTTAATTTTTGTGAACCGCCCAGAGAGCTTCAGCTATTTGGCGGTATAAAAATGTAATAAATAAATAAATAAATAAATAAATAATCCTGCTTGTGCTTTTCTGGTCAACAGATGGTTGGCCGCTCTGTGGACCCTTAGTCTGATCCAGCATGGCTCTTCTTATGTTCTTCTCTTCATGCTCCAATTTATGAAGCAGAACTGCGTGGAGTTCATTAACTCTATGGCCTGATGAATTACAAAATGGAAGATAGCAAAAAAGAAGGAGCGGTTATGTTCATTTCTTGATTGTCGATTGAAAACTTTATAAATTAAAGCTTGTTTTTTTAATGGGAACTGCTGGTGATATAACTTCCCAGGAAGCTCCAGCTGTCCGTGAAGCAGCCCTGCACATAAATTATGGCCATGATCGGATTCTGTACAGATTTTGAGCTCCAAAGAATTTCTATATTGTTCTAAATCTGATGAGTTCAGCTCAGTTCAATGGACTGGAGTACCAGATATTAAGTAATCTTGTAGTTTCTGGCAGATAGAACACAGGTCAAAGAGCTGAAGTTTTGGACATCTGCACGAATGGGACCTGCTAATGTGTTGAATGATAGAAATGATATCTCTTCCAGTTGCTATTTTTGACATCTGTCCAGGACAAAAATGTGCTAAAACTCACAGTCAAAAACAAGCCAATTTTGCTTTATGGAACTTTCTCCCTCATCCCATGCCACATCTCCCAACTGCCTGTCTGCTATTTCCTCTCTCTCCTTTGCTGCTCATATTCAGTCAGTCACTAAGTCATGTCACTTCTCCTTTACAACATTACAAAAAAAGATAGCGCTTCCTTGTCTGTCTCCTTGGCAAAAACTTTGGTTCACATCCTGGCCATCTCTTGGCTTGACTACTGCCACCTTCTCTCTAGTTTTCTGTTGTCTTGCCTTCATTCCTCACCTTGATACAACACTCTGTTGCCCAAATCTGCTACCTCTCTTGTCTCTCTGTTCACCAGGATGACCTTCCTTAAATCCCTGCACTAATGGATTGCCTTTCCATTCCTTGATCTAGCAGAAGCTTTTCATGGACTTGCCCACCCTCCCCTTATTTATTTGCTTTTATATCTTGATATATTCCGGCCTGTGACCTGTTTTCTTGCACTCTGTAAATCTTCATGTAGATCGATGGCACTATATAAATAATTATGAGAGTGATTATGATGTCATAAGGAGGATCTAGCTTTTTTTTCTTTTGACTTGCAGAAGAAATATTTTATTTCCTTATATTAAATTTTGCTAAAGAAATTTCATTTTTCCCCACACCTTAGGTTGCTAATTATGGTATGGGAGGACAATACGAGCCACACTTTGACTTCTCAAGGGTAAGGTGCTTAACCTCAGTTATTTTCTGCGCTACTGTTGAATGTATCTGATATGGTACAGCTCAAACTAGAGGTGATGGAGGTTCATAATTAGCTCTGATATATATTTTCTTTCCTCAGAAGTGACTATGGGCCAGATTTGGATCAGGCCTGCAATGCTGGGGAAGGCAGGGTGGAGGACTTAACGCCTTTCTCTCCCCATTTTCCAGATTTAAATTGCCTCCAACAACAATCCCTAGTAACTATAAGTAGGAAACTACAATAAGGGGACTGTTCTTCAGGGAAACAGTCTGTGTGGGGATTCTGCCTTAAAGGCAGCCTAAAAATAATTGTAAATAAATAGAAATAAAACGTACATCCCCCAGGGCCAGAGCTCTGATCCATCTTCCTCTCCGCTGACGGATGCTTTGAGCAAAGAAAATGACACACAGACCCATGTCGCCATAGGTACTACAACTACAGAATACCCATCAAAGTTTGTTTCAGCAAATTGCCTAGTGGGATATATTGGAAGCTAGGCCATATTGTGTCAGATATTTAGGGAGAACAATCTAAGGCCCAGACCATACGTTATGAGAAAGCTGTGGCCGTTACTGAGCGAACTCTCCTTCCATGTCTCCCTGTTAATTTTTAACAAAATGTTATCAGGAGATATATCTATATAGAGATATAGATATATCTTTAAGATTCATAACATGATGTCATGGCATTTCCCCACTGCCTGCGAATAGCAGCCCATGTAATGGGATGAGGGACTCTTGAGTATGAGAACATCAGATAACACTTCCTCTTCAACCAAATGTCACCAGATGCATCAGATTGGGCAGGGGTGGGTGGGCGGGCGACAGCAGTATGTCCCCTGTGACATGTTGCTTGGGCCTCAAATTGGCAGAGTGCACGTCTTTCAAGTGCACAATTTCCCTTTGACTCCAATGGGATTAACCAGGTGTGCCAAAGATGATGGTAAGTTGTCCACACTATGCATTTGTGTGGTCAGAGACGCCAGTGTATCACTAGCCATTGGTGCCTGCTGCGCAAGACGTGCAGCCACCCTAAAGCTTGTGGCAGAACAGAAAAGTGTGCAAATAAGCTCTCTCACTTATTTCCATTAGACTCCCTTAAACCAATCTAGAATGTCATAACTTCTATGATCCACTGTTTTCTGAGAACAATTATAACAGCTTGGCTTTAAAAACTGAGCTAGAATCCAGTTTTGCTTTTATTTCTGCTAGCTTGCACTTTTGTGTTTAGACCATTGGATTGGTTTCATTTTTGTATCAGCTCATTCAAAGGGACCAAACGCAAGACTGGAATCTTAATTGTTGCTGAAAGACACAATCAGTCCTAAAGCAACTCCACATTCACCATCTGGTGTTTCTGAACGAAACTTGCTCAAGCAGCACTTTTTGTCCATTGCTTTCTGATTCAGAAAGAATATACTTTTTGTTTACATGCACTAACTAGACTGTCGTATTGGCATTGGCCAACTTCGCTCTTACAGCCCAAATGTATAGAGCAAAATTTCTGACCTTGCAGAATGTATGATTTGTTTTAGCGTTGTTTTTATTATGCTTGTTGTAACCATTGGTTGAAACAATAAAGCTTTACTACTACTACTACTATACCATTGCTTGCTTTTCAGCTGCATTGGCATGGCTTAGGGGGATGCTCTCTCCGCCCTAAGCCCAGTGGGGAAGTGAGATCCTGCCTTCCCACACAGGGAGAAGGAAGGGCAGAGTCCCGTCCCAAAGGAGCCATTGTGCTTTGATACTAACCAGCATACATGCAAAGCCTTAGGGCTAATGCAGATCTGCACAAGGAAGTCAGGCATAAAAAACACACACCCAAAAACCAACAACAACAACACGATCTTCACTCTTGGACTATTGGGCTGGGGAGGAGTCATGTTGGAATTAGCTGACAGCAGATTTGCCAAGGTTAAGGAAAATCAACAGTGGGATTTATTATGGGTTTGGACGGAGCCTCCTGGCTCTCTATGCAGCACAGATTAAAACTTGGAAGTTCTCTTTCTTTCCTGTTGCTTCAGGGTGATAAACGTTCCTCTTGCAGCTCTGCAGCTGTTTCGTTTTGCTTTCCTGAACGCTTTTGTGAAGTTGTTTTGATATCCACTTTTAATGTCCAGTCTAAAGGCGGGGAGTACAACTGGGATCATTCCAAAGGCCACTTTACACTTTTACCACCACTGCAGCAGGACTGCGTTGCTAGTATGTTAATTATCCAAAAAACATTTCGTTACAGTTTTAGCTCATGGTCTTGTGTTCCCTTAGCCATCTCCTTCCCCCCACCCACCCCAGCGTTCCATAATGTTCTGTCTCTGCACTTCCACCACAGGTCTCTCTAAATGCTCCGTTAAGCTTCCCACGTTCTCTCTCCGTGTGCCACCAACAGGTCTGCATTCCCATCATCTCTTCTTCACTCTCTTTGCAATTTCCCCGGCCCCAGGCTTCTCTGCAGCTCCATACCCAGTTACCTCCTCTCTTACTGTACAGAACTCGTCTGTCCTGGAATCACAGGTTTCTCTGTGCCTCCATTCCTAGCACTTCCATTTCTCTCTGTTTCTTTACCCCAGTCTCTCAACTACCACCCCTTCTATCTCCACCCTTCAGGTCTCATTGCATTTCAACCCACCCACCCCATTTTCTCACACGATAGGTCCTCACAACCTGTTGCCCCCTATTTCTTTCTTTATCCCCTAGTGCTCTCTCTTCTCTGTGCACCCCAATAGGTCTCTGCACTCCAGTCTTCCTCAACCTGGTGCCCTCCAGAACTTTTGGGCTACAACTCCCAGCATTCCTAACCATTGGCCATGCTGGACGGGACTGATGGGAGTTGAAATCCACAAGGCACCAGTTTGCAGGAAGGCAGCTTTACCTCATCTCTGTTACCCTGCTTTTCTCATCCCCCCCAGGCCTATCTGTATCCCCATTTTCAGCAACTTCCCTTTCCTTCTTCTTTCAATCTCTATTTTTCCTCCATTTGTGTCCCCCCCCCCAAAATTTATCTCTAGACTTCATTACATTTGGCAGCACACAAGGCGTTTACCCTATCAGCTATTCACACTATTCTCAGGTGCTGGTGGGCCTGCAGCAACAACCTGGGGCAAATGGCACCAAATCCTCAAAATCCAGAGAAGGGAGGAACAATGCAGACCTAGGTTTGCAGGCATTTTGGGTTCCCATTTTCAGTGGGATTTGTCTGATTTTAGATGCTTCTATGAAAATGTGGGATAGGGTTGCACACAAGGACATTTGCTATTTCTTCGGGAGGCCACACATGGACAGGAAGGGGATTGCAATCCGCCTGCAGGCCTTATATTTTACAGGCCTGTTCTAAAGGGATGTTACGTTCATTGGAAATGTAAATGGGAAATCTTTATACAGATCTAATCTGGATGCAGCTTTGTCTGTCATAAACATTCCTATCAAAGCCAGTGTAGTTCTTAAATACTGTCTTAGAAATTGGTGCCTGGGTCTTCAGATAATAATATTTCATAAATGCACTAGCTTGTGTTGAACCCAGTAGAAAGTCTGTCTTTTATTTTATTTATTTTTAACAAATTTCACAGTTTTGTTTTACTGTTTTTCTCCCTTCCTTGTTCAGACTAACTTCAGTATTTTGTGAATCACTTTGCAATCTTATTCTTAGTATCTTCTGGCTGAAATCTCTCATTTGCACTGGCGGGGGGGGGGGGGCATACAAACTAACTGTAGCTTTTGGGCTGAAAGATGAACAAAATTGTCCCAATCCAAAGTTTTGCACCGCAGGAGGCTCAAACATTTTCCCAATAACAAATTCTCATAATTGCCAGATAGTCAGCCATGATTTGATTTGATTTGATTTCTTACATTTATATACCTCCCCATAGCCGAAGCTCTCTGGGCAGTTTACAAAAGTTAAAAACAGTGAACATTAAAAAGTATACAAAATTTAAAACCATCAAAAACACAAACAGTATAAAAACAACGGTATCCATTTAAAAACAACCGTTCTGGGGTCCGTTAAAAAACAAACAAACTTGAGCTGAGATCATTATTGCTATGATATTCCATCAAAGCAAAACCCAGCCAGAAACCCAAAAGAATCCCTTTCTCAGTGGAAACGTCTTGTGTTTCTTTCATCCTATATCTATTTTCTCCAAATATGAAATTAATGAGAGCTGTTCTGTTCCTCCAGCCAGTTGTGATTTAGGCACTGAGCACAGCCAATTATGATGAGTTTGCCAAGCTGTTTATAACAGTTACCTATGCAGTATTACCGTTCAGCATGCATTTGCCATGCATACCGATCTGATAGCGAAAGAACAAGAACTTGCTTCAACTTCCTCATGCCGTGCCGGCGTACATGGCATCTGTTTTGAGTAAACCTGGCTTGGTGACAGGATGAAACTCAAAGTTTTGGCTTTGTGTTGCAATGTTGGCTTTGTATGCTATCTTGAATCAAGCTGTTAAATTTGGGGGTTTAAGGCTTCGTCCTGTGTATGCTCACCTGGGAATAAGCCCCATCGAACAACTCAGTGGGACTTGCTTCCAAATAGATGTGTGTAGGATCAGGCCACACGTCATCTTTCCAAAGCTACAAACCTGCAACCAGTTTGGAAAGTTAGGTTAAAGTTGTTGTTTGTTTCAGCGCCCCTTTGACAGCACGCTCAAAACGGAAGGAAATAGGCTAGCAACGTTTCTTAATTATGTAAGTACCTTTGTCTCCTTATTCGTGTGCTTGAAGTTTGCAGTTTACTTTTATTTAATTTTATAGAAAGAGGAACCTGATGCTTTCAAGCGTTTAGGGACTGGGAATCGTGTGGCCACTTTTTTAAATTATGTAAGTATGACCAGTTCTCTATATATGGCGTTGAGACCCTTTTTGTTTTCCTGCTACCAGCATAAACATAACCGGTTGCATGAAATGTACAAGAGGTTGTAGATCCTGAACGTGGGGATGCCCCCGTCCTCTTGGCATCACATTCAGTCACAACATTTGTGAAGGAGATTTCATTTTCCTCCTCCTACTTTGCAGTGGATAGCATTTAATGTTGCGGGTCTTTCATTTGCTTTAAAACTCGCCTTGAAATGAGAGCAATGTAGCAAACGTTTTATAAAATGGCTAACAAAGTTTGCTATAGATATTGTCTGCCGTTTGACTGACATCACCATAACTCATGCTTTATAGATACCATTCCCTGGTATACAATCTAGGAAATACGTAACTTCCAATGAAATCATATTCAGGGCGTATTGAGGTTTGAGTTTCTAAAGCACTTGGTTTAGGGAGGGAGTGTTTTTTATTTCTTCCCCCTTGCTTGCTGCTACTGACAAATGCACTGCTGTCATGTTGCCACTGCCTTTTTGAATTTGCAGGACATGCATGTCAAAATGACCACTATGTAGTGACATGGCCATATCTATAGGGGATTCTAAGGGCAGTATCCTATTCAACACTACCAGTAATGTAAATTGCATTGCGCTAGCATAAGTGACACTAACCGAGGGAACCCCCTACACTGGGAGATGCTGATGGTGTAACACTAGTGGTCACTTACACTAGCACAATGGAATTCACATTACTGGTAGTGTTGAATAGCATACTTGCTCTGAAGCTCCAAACCTATTAGTTCAGAGTTTCTCATCTGAGACCTAAAATAACTATTCCAGGAACATAGTGCCAAGTAGAGCCAAAATATTTATTTTCTGACTACCCTTTCTGGTTTGGGATTTGTCTCTGAAATTGGCTTGCCCAATATAGCAATTACAGTACATCTCCTTAGAGACACCTTACTTCCCCTAAACTTAAACACAGTGGCTTGGACTCTAACATCCCTTCTGTCAATTGAATAGAATTCAAGTTCCCGGAGTGGGGTTTTTCTCCCTCTCCCTTTCCTTGGGGTGTGTGTGTGTGTGTGTGTGTGTGTGTGTCAGTTGTGCTATGGGGAGTTGTAGATGGAGGGGCTGCTTGTGGGTCCCTGGCTGATGGCTGGTTGGCCACTGTGTGAACAGAGTGCTGGACTAGATGGGCCCTTGGTCTGATCCAGCAGTGCTCTTCTTATGAGTGGGGAGTTGATGGAAATTGTTCTCCTCCCACCCCACTGGCATGAAGGGAAGAGCAACTTAGGATGCCAACCGTTCCATGGAAGTGCTCCTCTTTACCGTATGACTAAGAACTCCTAATATGTTAATATAATTTGTTGCTCCTTGGGCTGAAATTATTCCTTAGCACTGAAATAGAGCTGTGTCAGTTTTATTGCCATATGTCAGACCCATAAACGGATCTTCCAGAGACACATATAATTACGCAGTGTTGTCAGTGCCAAAGTATGCTTCCAATTTGCTAAGAAAATGTGTGGCTAAATAGCCATGTAGATTTTTCTCCCTGGAGAGTACCATAAAACAAAATCTTTGGAAGGGATTTAGGCTGCAATCCTAAACCCATATACTAAGGGACTAATTCTGAATACAGGGTGACTTGCAAACTGCATAGGCTCGTGCTGTTAATCCCAAGTGAAATAAGGGACAGTGATTATTGTTATACCATATCCTGTCAGTTAATGCTCCTGACATTTAAAACCCTGTAAATATGAATTAGTAAAATCACTGTCTAATGAGTCTTTAAATTACTTAAGTTTTTTGCATGTATTTTTATCCTGATAAATCCTTCTCCTGTAATCCAATGTATCTTTTGCTCTGATTCACATCGCTGTAGTGTAAAAGAGTGATATATTTCTGATCTATTGATCTGTGAGAGTCTTGTAGCTGTTGTTGGCTGTGATGCTGGATCATCAATGGCTCTTACAGGTATTTCCTATTGTTTTCCCAGATGAGTGATGTAGAAGCTGGAGGCGCCACAGTTTTCCCAGACTTTGGAGCTGCAATTTGGCCCAAAAAGGTAACAGCTGAGTTTGTCTGTAACTAATATTTTCTCGCTTAAAGTTCTGTGAACACTGTTCACTCTAAATATCCCCTAGTATTCTTTCTATGTATGTAGAAATACATAATCAAATGTATTAAGGACGTAACCAGATGTGAATGTCCTATGTGGACTCTCTGTATTACGAAAGATGCACATTAGGGATCTCTTAGGTAAAATTCTTTAGATGAGAACTCTCTCTCTGACTGGGTTCAGATGATAACCAACGGTGGGTTAAATAAACAGTTGGTAATGACTGAGTTTGGATGACACGTTAGTCAACGGTGGTTTAAATAGTCAATCATTGCTTAAATAGTCAGCTGTTGACTATTGTGTCATCTGTCGGGACTTTTTCACAAAACAGTTGGTTATTCGGCCGAAATAACCAACGCAATTAACCAACACTGTGCAGAGTTGACTATTTGAACAACCGTTGGTTATTGTGTCAGGCACTGTTGACTATTTCATCACACACAGCAACTACAGAGCCCCATGGCAAGAGCGACCAAAGCGGCAGCTACCACTCTAGTTCAGCTGGCAGAGCTCACAGTGGCTGATGGGATACCAGCAGAAGGACTGAGGGGGGAGAAAGGGGGGGATATGTCAATCAAACACATTGTTGACTAAGAGTCAACTCAACGCTGACCTTAATCCGCATCACATTTGATTATAATCATGTCATGTGGAGAGTACCCCCCTCAATAATCAACTGTGGAGTTGCCTATTAACCCACCATTGACTATTGTGTTGTCCGAATGCAGCCCCTCTCTCTCTCTCTCTCTCTCTCTCTCTCTCTCTCTCTCTCTCTCTCTCTCTCTCTCACACACACACACACACACACACACACACACACACAAATACACACACACACATGCGCACACACACACACACATACACATGCACAATTTCCTTAAATCAGTGAAGACTTTTCTTTCATATTCAGGGGACTGCAGTATTTTGGTATAACCTCTTCAGAAGTGGAGAAGGTGATTATCGAACAAGACATGCAGCATGCCCAGTGTTAGTAGGATGTAAGTGGGGTAAGTAACGTTTGTCTCTTTGGTTTTACATGTACACTAAGCAGTTAAGGGATGAAATACTGGGTCACTTGTGGCCTAGAATTTGAGTATTGTTGTGAGACGTTCTTCAATGGTGTTCCATCACATTAAGATTACTTTGCTGTTTTGTGTGTTTCAATTACCTGGTTTTCATGATCACTGCAGCCCACTGTGGCTTATTAGCCATGATGGGTTGCAGGGCACACGGGTGCCAAGTTGCTAACCCAAGCCCCTGCTGCTTCTTTTTGTGTCATCTGAACCCAGTGGTGGTGGCTTGAACCATCACTGGGTTTGGAAGACTCAAGAAGCCATGCACAGTGAGGGTAATTATCCAAATCAGCCAGCACTTGACCAACACCGTGGCAACCACCTAATGATCACATGAACCAGCCTCTGACTAGTTAGTGTTTCATTTTTTAAGAATAGATTACAAAATATGGGCTGCTATAATCCTGGGCCTAACAATTGAATATGAATGACCAGGAAGAACTTAACATTTCAATGTAATTTTAAGTGTTGAATTATGCATTCGAAATGTCAACGGCCATTGGAGTCGGCTATGAAATGTCTAAAACTCAAAAATTGGAGGCATCCTCACGGTCCATCCCCAGTGGATACAGCTGTGCTCACAGGAGGGGACGGGCATATCCGCTGTCTCCCCTTCTACCTCCTACCCAGATCTGCCCAACATTTATGTGCAAAAAAAGGCCCATTGAAACATCCAGATGCACCTCTCCATCCCACAGGTTCAGACTTGCATGTGCACGTGTTCGTGCAGCCAAAGGCCAGGCAGGAAGGGAAAATAGATCATTCCAGAGTGCAGGGCATGGAGTGATGGGCTCGGGTTGCAGGCGGCCAGATTCCGGCTGGACATCGGGGAGGGGGGGCTTCCTGGCTGTTGGAGCAGTGCCATGGTGGAGCCGGTTACCTAGGGGGGTTGTGGGCTCTCCCGTGCTGGGGACATTCAGGGGGCAGCTGGACATCCATCTGTCGGGTATGTTTTGGGGTAGATTCCTGCATTGAGCAGGGGGTGGACTTGATGGCCTTATGGGTCCCTTATTTATTTTATTTTATTTATTTATTTATTTCATTTCTATACCGCCCAATAGCCGAAGCTCTCTGGGCGGTTCACAAAAATTAAAACCATGAAGAGCGTAATAAAACAACCAACAATTTAAAAACACAAATACAAAATACAATATAAAAAGCATGACCAGGATAAAACCACACAGCAAAAATTGTGGTTCCAACGCTACTATTCTATGAATCTATGATTCTAGGAGAGAAAGAGCTCTGGTGAGCCCTATACATTTCCCTTCTGCGCACACATCTGCACCTACTGTGGTGAGGGGAAATGGGTCATGTCCATAATTTTTACATTTGTTTAATGTTCTTTGCAAGCATTAAACACACGCATGTGTGTGTGTGTTGTGTAAAATTTAGATTTGGGACTGGCTCCAGTATAGTTGCATCTTGATGCAACTCTCTTTTATTGGGGGTGGGGGTGGGTGGGAGGAGAATATATGCCTGCACATGTGTTGTTGCCTTAACAGAATTTTGGTCCCTAAAACCCAATATGACTATGTTCCACGTAGGCCTGATATGACAGTCCTAACAAAACCATTTATCTTTCACAGTATCAAACAAGTGGTTCCATGAGAGAGGAAATGAATTCTTAAGACCATGTGGGTCAACAGAAGTCGACTGAAACCAGCCTACATATTAGTCTGCTTTTTCCCCTGTCTGCCCACGTCTCTGTGCATGGTCCAGTTCATTTCTAAGAAATGACTCCTACTCTACTATGAATAAATGATGGCACTATTTATTTGAAGAAAAGGGAGTGCCTGTCAGTGAAAGTAGAGAGCTCTTCATACTGATGGTGCTACATGGTTATTTCTTCCGACATTATCTACATTTGTCATTTCCCTGCCCTCTCCAGGAACTGTCAGGCTTTGTGCCTTCCGAACATCGAGCACTTTTTAGACATTGAAGATTTGTCAAGGAACCAATTTTTCAAATGTACCATTTTAATTTTATTGTATTTTCTAGGGTGTGCAAATTTTAACAAACAACATAAAATGTTATTTTAAAAGAAGCAGCATTTGTAATTTCATTTCATTAATTATTATTTATTATTATTTATTTATTTATTAAAACTTTTGTATCCTGCTCTGTATCACTGGGATTTCAGGGCAGCATACAGATAAATGGCAGTGATTGTATTCTCTGTTTATCATTCCAATAACGTTGCAGCTGTGAAGAAGCAGAGGGAAGACAAGGCACTGCAGTGGTTATGGAAATCAGACTTTCCTCTGCTACAGAGCTAGGAAAGAGGAGCTATGTGTATGTGTGTGTGAACATCTCAAAGTCCTGCGCATCACTTCCTTGTGCAATGCAACATGTTTGGCAGACTTTAAACCACATAGTGTGGGAAGTGTTTGCTGAAAAAAAGTGTCAAGCAAAAAATTAAGACAAAGACAATACATTATAGGTAATATCATTCGTGTGTGTGTGTGTGTGCTGATTTCTCCCCCTTTGGCTAATCTTAGTTCCCAGTGCTGACACAAAGTGCAATAACACCAGTGCAAGGACCCAACTCCCCAGGCATGGAGGCTTTGGGTTGAATCTAGTGGTGTCATTAGACTCAAGGAAGCGGTTCTATCAGCAGAATTTGGAGGGGGTGAATACCCCCTTCTACAGCCCTTCTTGTGCCCTCAGAAACTTTGCCAAGGTCTGGGAAGCCCTATCGAGAAAATAATTCGGCAGCACAGAAGGCTGTAAGGGGGAGGAGAGAGGCAGAAAGTCCCTTTGTGTGAGTGAGACATGGGATTTCTGCTAGCATTACATTAGATTTAACCCTTTGTTCCATCCAGGTCCAGCTTTGAGCACTGGCCTTTTATGTGACAGCCTAAGGCAGCCTTTCTCAGCTCAGTGCCCTTAAAATGTTTTGGACTTCAGCTGCTATCAGCCCCAGCCAAGCATGGCCAACGGTCAGGAATTCTAAGAGTTGAAGTCCAAAATATCTGGAAGGCACCAAGTTGGAGAAGGCTGGCCTAAGGGACGCTTACAGGGCCATGGATCAACAATGCAACCATAAGATTCTGCCATGTGTATAGGATGCTGCCATGAGTTGTGATGTAATTTTGTGGTCTTTGGCAATCCACAAATCTCCTTTGTTGTGTTGTAGCTGTATTCACAAAGATCTCTAGGCTCACAATAACATGTGGGATAATGTGTTTGTGCTTTATAGCAATGTGTGCACCATATGGCGGACGTACAAACATTGGGATGAAGTTGAGATGGATCCAAAACCACAGCTTCAGATTGAAAGTTCTTGGAATGTCCTGGTGGAAAAACTAAAGGCAAATCCATTTTCTTTTTGATTTCCAAAACACTAATAATCAAGAGTAATGATCAAGAGTAACAATCAGCTGAAGCTTCCACCATTTTGGGAAATGGAGAGAATACTAAAGTTTGCGAAGTTTTCTGTTCCAGACAATTGTGGCATTACCTACATGCATATTGTTACATTTATTTCATATGACAAACGTTTAATCTGCATTTATTTAATAAACCAAATATAGAGTAAAAGGCAGAACATAATCTCTCTAGACCAATTCCCTGCACTAATGCCGGATTCATAATAGTTTGGAATGTTTATTTCATTCTCTGACCTTCAAGGTTATAATATGCCAGCTCTCATTTCATTCAGCCTGGAACGAATAACATTACATCAAAGTCTTCTGCCTCATTGTATCTTTCCAGGAGCAGAGTGTCTGGACTGAGGTTTTGCTCCTTCTCTCTATGCTAGATAGCAGCCTGTCTACCATTGAATGCAATGAGATTTGATGAGAACAGAGCCAATTATGATCTTGCATATCCCAATCCCTAAATATCTTTGGTTTCAGGTTCTTGATGTGACCGTCATCAACAGATTTTGGCCAGAACCT
This sequence comes from Elgaria multicarinata webbii, assembly GCF_023053635.1. Taxonomy (NCBI): domain Eukaryota; kingdom Metazoa; phylum Chordata; class Lepidosauria; order Squamata; family Anguidae; genus Elgaria; species Elgaria multicarinata. The sequence continues at coordinate 80,582,780 of NC_086173.1, forward strand.
CTGAGATGTAGGGGAGTAGGTGGTTGTATAATGAAAGGGTTCAACAGTGGTGAATGTCTTATGGTCATGGGGGAGGGATAACAATTACAAAGTTGAAAAATATCATGCTAAGCCGCTTCGTTAATAAGCCACGGTGGGTGGGTTGTTCGCTGCGGATTGGGCTTGTTGTGGGCATGCACACAACATGTGGTTTGTTCTGTCCTGCCTTCCCCCTCCGTCTTCCAGCTGGCTCTGGCGCATATCCCAGGCCATTTTGTGCAGAACCCTTTTTCATTCCGCATCCTGGCCCCTCTCCACTCCAATTTCAAATTAATTTTTCAGTGCTCTGGGCCTACACAAATAGGGTTTGTTTTGTTTTTTCCATTCCTTTGCAAGAACACAGGAGCATACAATTGCCTGTCTGATATTGCCTTGTCAATTTCCTTATATGTTTCAGCTATCAGGTTCTCAGGATGGCTCATTTGTGAAAATTAAGCCATCCTGCGGAGAATGCACCAGGTTTGGACAACATGCTGATCCATCATGGCGGGTGTCGTGAAAACCCAGTCATTGTGTGGTGTCATGGTTTAGCATGTAGGAAGCAACCTTATATGAGCTGGACAACCATCTGTCAGGTATGCTTTAGGGTGGATTCCTGCATTGACCAGGGAGTTGGACTCGATGGCCTTATAGGCCCCTTCCAACTCTACTATTCTATGATTCTATGAGTAAATCTTGGGAACCAGATGCATAGACTTAAAAGAAAGCATCCTGAATATGCAGTGTCCGTATCCACTTCAGCAATCAGTTCCGGAGCAACATGATTTCAGCTGTACTCACTCTGTGCACAAATTGCAGTCAGTCACCAAATTTGTAGCTAGTAATATTATATTATGACTGTCATCTCTTTTATGCTTTCACGGCCCTTCATCATTTGAGGATAGATTTAATAATATCCACAATGGAAATAGTGGTTTTTCACATCCTCTTTTCTAGTAACTGGGTCAATTACTTGGTAAAAATAATTTTGTATGCAAATTGGTTGTTTTTTTAAGTACAGCTGTTTTGCTTAAAGTATATTTTGATTTTAGGTAATTTCCTAAATAAGCTTGTTGCACATTAATAGAATCTCTTTCCACACACTGGCCTTTGCATTTGGGTTTAGCTCACAATGTTTTTGGGGGAAAAACACAGGTGGGAGGACTACAGAATAAGCAAGCCTGTTTTATGCAGCACGATAGCAAAGTAATCTACTTAGAGATCTTCGGTTATAGGGTAGCTTATAAAGTGTATAGAGGCACAATCATATGCATGCTTAGATAGAAAGAAGCCCTACAACTTCCTTCATTCCCTAGCCGGCCATGATGTCTAAACATGCATAGGATTAGGCGTTTAATAAATAAATGCCACAGCTTTAAAATCAATAATAATGATACTATTGAGATCAGGTATCTGTTTTTCTACTGGTGTGAAAGTACAATCCCCTCCCTGTATTCAGATATCATACATATGTGCATTTTGATTATCGTACTGGATCCATCCTACAAAAAACCAAAAGAAGACATCACCGTGTATCTAGTTGCTAAAACACAGACCATGATACAAGTGAGATAATGATGTGTGTTTTAGACAAGGCTGAGGCTGTTTCCAGCACATTAGGCATATCATTATGGAATATCCAGTACACTTTGGCAACTCACTTTTTAAGGGGTGCCTGCACAAGTCATGAGAAAAACCTCCTCCCCTATTCTCACATTAAAACTTCCTTTTTTCTTTCTTCAGGGCTCAGAAAATTCAGGGTGGCTATTATGGCCTGTATATATTGCTATAGCCATTGCTTTCTCCATGGCCTATCCCTCCTCTCTTGAAATCAACTCTACCATTTTTAACTCTTCCACTTTCAAATAGCATTGTTGTTCTATCCATTTCTTTCCTGTCACACTCCCATCACCGCATTGCAGCTGTGGGCTGGGCAGTGATGACTGGGACTGCAGCAGTGGAGGAAGGGATATTTAACCCTCCCCCCTCATGCCATTGTCCTGACCCCTCCCCTCCGGGGCTGAGGAAACGGAAACTACCCACCTGGTTACAGAGTTTCATTAGGATTCTGGATGGTCTGGAAACAGAATTGCTATTCCACTTGAAACCGGAAGGAAACAGCAAAAATTAGGTGCTGCTAAATCACCTACATGAAGCATCCCTAATGCCTGACACTTCTTCTAGAGTGGCAGCCAAGGTTTTTCCTTTGGGCCTTTATTTGGCTTTGTGTTGGCCGTGCATCCGGCAGCAGAAAACGCTGCTCTGATCAAAACCTCTAAGCCCCACCTCATGCCTATCCGATGTTTGCAATTTCAACTCCCTATCAGTCCCAGCCAGCAGAGCCAATGGCCAAGAATCCTGGGAATCTAATCTATGGATATGTGTGTTGTTTTTGCACGGAATGATATCAAATAGCTACCAGATGAGCAAGTAGAGCTCTGCTGTAAGAATGGCTAAGGAAAGGAAAGGAACCTCTCATGCAAGCACTTGAGTCATTGCTGACTCCTAGGCAGGATCTACACTACTGCTTTAAAGCGCTTTATAACAGTTATAAAGCGCTTTAACTGATTTAAAGCACTATAAAACTGTTATAAAGCACTTTAAAGCAGTAGTGTAGATCCGGCACTAGAGGGATGCCTGCTTTCGCTGACATTTTCTTGGCAGACTTTGTAGCGGGGTGGTTTGCTATTGCCTTCCCCAGTCGCAGTTACCTTTCCCCCAGCTAGCTGGGTACTGCCTTTTAAAGGCCACAGTTTTATACAAACTAGGTGTTTTAAGAAAAAACATAATAAAAGGGAAATATAATAATTCAGAAACTGTTCTTGAACAGCTGAATCGAAGTTGGCAATTTTTTGGTGTGTGTGTGTGTGTGTGTGTGTGTGTGTGTGTGTGTGTGTGTGTGCAAGTAGCTCGCCTTGCCTAGGGTGCAAAATAGTCTGGCACTGGCCTTGATCATATTCCGTGCCTAGTCTTTCTTAAGGATGCAGTTGACAGGTCACTCCTAAAGAAACATTTCATGGATCTATCTAATCCAGACCTTTATTAGCCCATCTCCATTCTTCCTGTTTTGGGGGGACAACTGTTGGAGGGAGATGGTAGTCCCATCCGTAAGTGCCTTTTTTTGATTAATCAATTATGCCTGGTATGCCAGCTGAGCTGTCTCTGAAAGCTGAAAGGGGGTTCCAGACAAGCCTTCCGTCCTGCCCATGCTCAGTGAATGTGTCTTCACACTACTGCTGCATGTGAGGAGCGTTAGCCAGCATGCACATCCGCAGAGCCGGATTAAGGCCAGCTGATGCCCTAATCACAGCCCAATAATGGTGCCCCTTTGGCCCTTCCATTGGTTAGCCAGCAAGACATTAAGACTCAATAAGTGCTGAAGGTGAAATAGAAGACATTAAAAACTCAGTTTTCTTCAAGGCCATCCCCCACACCAGAACACACAACTATATTAAATATAAACTGTTTTTTATTATATTTATTTAACACTAAATAGCAGCAAGCAATATAAGCCAATTACTTATAACTAGGGCAACAGAAAAAAATACAAATTTTAATCACTGTTTTATGCATTTTTTAATAAAACCGTTATAAAGGGAAAATGCAAAAGGCAAAAAATTATTGAAAATGGTTTTTAATCACCCTCCAAAAGATTATAAGACAAAATAAGATCTGATATTATCTCAACTGAAATTTTGTGATCCCGAGAGCATACTTTTCAATTGTGGTGGTGCCCCCCCTTCCCTTGGAGCCCTAAACACGGGCGTATATTGCTTGAAGGTTAATCCAGGGCAGCATATCTGTCAGAAGGGCAGAACTAGCAGGCACAATTATGCTCCCTCCATCATCGTCTCTGAATGCAGTGCAGAATTGTCTGTAGACTCCTCTTACCTCAGTAATACATTTTTTAAAATTTGCATACTTCCTTCTCTCTGGATTAGATTGTGGTTTTTATCTATTTGATTTATATCCTGCCCTTCCTCACAAAAAAGCCAGAGCAGCTGACAGCCTATGTAAAAACACATAAACAACTTAAAATCATAACTTTAAAACCACAAATACATAACAAAGTGCAATGAAACTATCAACATAATCCAGAATGGCGTGTGGCCAAGTTCTTTTCTGTTACAAATCAGAGAGGCTGTGTTACAATCTCACTGAGCTATGCACTGTGATATCCGGTCAGTTATTTTCTGAGCGCAATTCTAATTGCCGGTCTCTCTATTTAAAGCTCTAAACATCCTAGGCTCTGGTAACCTGAAGGAACACCTTCATCCAGATAGGCTTTTCTGTGACTGTGTATCAACAATATTGGGCTAGTATAAGGCAGGTTCCTGTGTTACTAATGGCTCTGCCAGACATGTGGCACACGGGGCTCTGGAGTCCACTCTATTTTTGGACTTTCCTTTCCAGAAAGGCTGCTTGTGCCAGTTCTAAGATGGCAAAGACTACTGTATATAGGAGAAGCCTTTTAATAGGTTGGTGGTGCTTTCTTTGATTTTAATATTGTTTTGTTCTTGGATTATTAGTATATCTTTTTACACATGTGTTGCATTATTCCAAACCACTGCCTCCCTTCATTTAGGTATCTTTTACAGGGTTGCCAGGTCCACCCACCTCAGGTGGATTCCTGTATTATAGGGGAACTGTAACTCAATGGTAAAACATGCTTTGTATGCAAAAGGTTCAAGGTCCAACCCCTGCCATCCAGATCCAGGGCTGGTCCATGATATTTTGTTGCCTCAGGAGAAAAACAAAATGCCTGCCCCCCCCAATTCTGCATACAGAAGCAGCAGTTGACCAGAGTGGCAGTAGAAGCTTATTTCAACACTGACAATGGGACACCATTCAACACTAGTCACAGGATGGCATCCTACACTACACCTGAGGCAGCAAGCTAGCACACACAGGGCAGGCCAAGTAGTACACACAGCTCTGTCAGAAGAACATAGGAAGAGCTGTGCTGGATCAGACCAAGGGTCCATCTAGTCCAGTATTCTGTTCACACAGATGTCCACAGAAAGCCACAAGCAGGACATGAGTGCAACACTTTACCACCACCTCACCAGGACCTGCTGCCTGAGGCAGCCGCCTTACTCTGCTTAATGGTGGGCCCAGGCCTGTTTCAGGCAGCAGGGCTGGGAAAGATCTCTTCCTGAGATCATGAAAAACTGCTGCCAGTCAGAGTAGGTAGTACCAGGATAGATGGGCCAGTGGCCCTTCTTGTCTGGAGCACAACTGAAATGGAAACGGAAATCACTGAGTGTCTCAGTGCCTCATCTGCCTGGAATCCTGATTACCCTTCCTTCTACAGGGTGTGTTCTGAGATACGAAGAATGTGTTGGTTGTGGCTGAAGGGCTACACTAAAGATAACGTGCCTGGGCTAATACTTCTCTCTTGAGCAGTTTAACAGGAACCTGCTCATGCATGTTATGATGACAACCTGTACAGATATAGCATAAAGCTTTTGAACAGACACATCAATCAGAAATCTGGTTCCTATTACAGCATTCACAAATCCTGCTTGATTTACATTACGGGTGGTTAACAAAGCTTTTAAATTAAAGGAAGAAAATTATTTCTCTCTGGTGTGCGGTGAACTTTACCCAACACAAGGCTTTAGACTAGGCTACAATGCTGCATTTTCTTCTCAAGCGTCTCAGTCTCTGGATTAGAGAACCATGTGCTGCATTCAATTAGTGAATGAAGGGGATGATGTCAGAGGACTTTTATTCATAAAGAGATTCTGTCATTGCCAAAACTAAATGCCACATGCTAAAATTATCACCCCAGAAATATTTCTTTCACCAGTAATGTTGTTTGCAAATTCAGTTATTAAGAACATAAGAGCAATGCTGGATCAGATCAAGGGTCCATCTGTTCGAGCATTCTATTCACACATTGCCATCAAGCTGTCAACCAAGAACCAACATGCAGGACACAAGTGCAACAGCACCTTCCCACCCTGCCAAGCAACTGGTGTACATACATAGGCTTATTGCCTCTGACGGATAGCTATCAGGAATAGTAGCCACTGATAGCCTTCTTCTCCAGGAATTTATCTAACCCCCTTTAAAGCCAACCAAATTGGTGGCCATCACTATATGTTGTGGTAGTGAATTCTAGAGTTTAACTATGCACTGTATGAAGAAGTTCTTTCATTTATCTGTGCTGAATCTCCCACCAACCAGCTTCATGGGATGACCCAGGGTTGCTGTTCCGTAAGAGCGGAAGAAAAATGTCTCCCTATCCACATTCTCCACACCAGGCATAATTTTGTACACCTCTATCATGTCTCCCTTTAGCCTTCTTTTTTCCAAACTGAACAATCCCAGCGGTTGTAACCTTCTCTCATAGGGGAGATGCTCCAAAACCCTTGATCATTTTAGTTGTCCTTTTCTGCACTTTTTCCAGCTCTACAATAGCTTTGTTTAGGTATGGTGTCCACAGAACTGTACACAATATTTAAGTGTGGTCACACCATAGATATGTATAAAGGCAGTATGATATTGGCAGTTTTATTCTCGATTCCTTTTCTATTTATGTTTGCCTTTTCTACAGCAGCTGCACAGTGGGTTGACATTTTCATCATGCTATCTACAAAAGTAACAAAAGTAAAGAGCAACTACACAGTTTTTATACTGACAAAGCTGGAAATAATTCTAGATGTGCAGTGAATGATGATGATATTGATGTTCATGGAAGCCAAATTGGGTAGTTTTACTTAGCAAGTGGAGGGGATGAGCTCTCAGAGAATGAAGCGCAGGAGGGGGCTGTCTGTAAGCAAGGAAAGGCCTACTACCAAAGGCACATGAGAGCAGGGTCATAATTTTTTGGGGTGCGTGTGTGACTCAAGCCCCCACTGGGATTTCTCAGAGGGGGCAATGTCCAACCAGGTAACATCAGTAAACTCACAGCCTGTCTGCAGATTCCTCAGTCAGTCTCCAGTTGTGTGTATTGTTATATGTTTGGAGGTCAGTCTAACTTACCTCCAAGCAAACCCTGCTTCCTCCTCAGCTGCCCAGCAGATCTCTTTGCAAGGCAAAAGCCGCTCTCCTTTTGTGTCAGGTTCAGCCTTCCCCAGATTCTTCCTCCTATCCCCTCAGGCCTTGTAGGACAAAAGGTTGCCTATTTAGTTATTACAGTGTGTGGGGTGGTGGTGGTTGCCTTTTAAATATGTCTGAATATTTAAATATATCACACATAATGGCACGATCCAGCTACTATTAAACACTTTTAGCTACCTAAACTTATGCATGTTTACTTAGAAGTAATTTCCAGAGCGCTCACTGGGACTTACTTAGGGTGACCAACTGTCAGGATTTCCCCAAATTTGTCCTGTTTTTTGTTCTATCCTTGGTGTCAGGGGGTATTTTCTGTAATTTCCTATTATGTCATGGAAAGACATGCTTTCTCGGCTGCCATTAGCATGGTGGGCGGGAATGACATGCTTTCTGGAGGTGCATCATTTCCCTCCCAGTGCTCTAATCAGGGCCGTAAAGGGGAAACCATGTCATTCCCAGACATTATAGAAAAGGCCCCAATTGAGGCAGTTGTGTGTGTGTGGGGGGGAATGACATGCTTTCGCCTCCTCCACTCCATTTGGGGCCTTTAAGGTGGAGAGGGAATGACACGCTTTTCAGAGGCCCCAGAAAGCCATAGGGTGTCCTCTTTTTTGGTTTCCCAAATATGGCCACCCTCTCTTTTCCCCACATCCACTTAGCATAATTTTCTTTCAGTATTCTATACCATGTGTGTGTGCGTGCATGTGTGTGTGTGTGTGTGTACTGCCATCCCTTGCTAGGTACAAGGCATTATGAAGGATGTAAAATGGCAGTCAGGCTGCCCACATAGTTCTTGTTCCTACCACTTACAGCAGCAACGAAAGAAAGAAAATAACATGGGGTGGGGTGAGAAGCTGTGCTACTACCGTTGGTAATAATGAACCCACCCCCAAGAAACTGTTGGGTAATTTTTCCTCCCCCTGAAGTGAAATGTTTTCCCTAATTTCTCTGTTTACAAATAAGGTGGACAATTTTGGGAATGGCCTATTTGTGCACATCTCTGTCAGAACCCACTGAAGCTGTTCAAAGTCTGATGATATTCTTATAACATTCAATGGGTTCGCCTTCATTTCCCCTTATAGCAGAGATTGCAGGAAAATAGGATGATCAGGCAAGACAGGGCCAGTCCACCATTAAGCAGAGTAAGGCAGCCACCTCAGGGAGCAGGAGTCATGAAAGGGCAAGACATAGTTAATTTATTATGGTTGCATTTTTCCTGCCAGGAGGGAGGACAAGCACTTGTGAAACATCTTCCCAAAGTGCTTAAAAAAAAAATCCTTAACCAGTTTGGGGCTAGATCTGCACTACTGCTTTATAGCAATATTGAAGTGCACTGATAACTATATTCCTTATATTGCTTTCATGGTGTTATTCCCTGCTTTTTATTCTATATTATCCGAAATACCACAACAACTGTCATAGTTTGCCCTATGAGGTATACGTGTGCAAGAGGAATATAGCATAACTATGATGGGATAATAATGATTTGACAGGAGGTATAAATCTGGCTAGGTTACTATGCCCACTGACTTGGGATGGGATGGTGGGGGGCAGCAGTTGTTGCATTGCCATGAGCCGCAAAGTGTCTTGGGACGGTTCTAGAACAGGAACAGAGACTGCTGTATAATTCCTGGCTCAATAAATGGTTTTTGTAGCTAGTGTCTGGAAGGGTGGAAGGTAGTGAATTGTTGTGGACTCCGCCATCTATTGGCAAGCAATGAGAAGTGAGAGTCTCTTTAGAACTGCAACAGCCATTTAACCTTTTCCTCCTTTTCAGCAAAATATTCCAGACTTTACAAAATTAATTTGGGTTCCTTGGTTTTTCAGCTGTCAATCTTGTCAATTTTCATAAAGGGAATCTGAGGAAACTGCTGTGTTCTGTTTTTTTAAAAAACAAAAAACAAAAAACCCAGAACGACTGTAGAAATTCTACCTTGAAAAAATAATAAATAAATAAATAAATAAAATAGTTGATTATTTAGGGATGGAAACATTGATCCCAGTGGTGATTCATAAAGAGGAAATGCTTGCTAGGACACATGGCCACTTTGCAATTGGTATTTCTTAATTTATTTATTTCTTTGCAGAATTTCTGTTCTGCTCTGTCTAAAAAGACTCCTGAGCAGTAAACAATAAAAAGAAAGAAAAGGAACCAAAATACATAATTAAACTATTAAAAAATCATATTGTGCCTACAAATCCACAGTTGGTCATCAGGAAAAGCTTGTTTGAATAAAAAATATCTTCAGCAATTTATGGCATTCCGAAAAGTCTGTTTAGTAGCCTTTTCTCCATGAATTTGTCTACTCCCACTTTAAAAACATCTAAACCAATGGCCATTCGCACGTATTGTGCCAGTGAATTCCATACATTAATCATGTGTTCTGTGAAGAAGTACTCTCTTTTTTTCCATCTACCACCATCAGTTAATTGGGTGACTCCAAGTAGTAGTAATTTGGAGAAAAGAGGGGGAAATATGTCTGTCTACTTTTTCCACACCATCTATACATTTTGAAACCTCGATCATGTCCCCATAATTTGGGCATATTTCTTTTTCCAAAACTGAAAAGTCACAACCATTCTCACTTCATAGGGAAGGGCACTCCAACTTGGTTGTTCTTTTCTGCAGCCTTTTCAGTTCTAGAATATCCTTTTTGAGATGTAATCCTTGGTGAGTATTTATATTTTAACAGTTTCTTTTATAGTTAATTTTAACAACGTTCATTATGAAAAAAAAGACTTGAAAAACTCAAACAAATCTTACACTTATAATATGGTTTCACTCTACCTATCCAGCAATATCAGTCCAAGATCTAATGGTACATCATATTTCAGGGTTCTAGTGGAGGTGATATATTATTCAGCAATATCAGTTTGGTCTATTGATACATCGTATTTCAGGATTCCAGTTTGTGTTTTGATAACCTTGCTCCAGTATTTTTGTGCATAATTGCACATCCAAGACATGTGAAAATATGTTCCATGTTCCCTTTTGCATCTCCAAAAGATTGTAGAATATGTCTCGTTTACTGCACCAATGATTACAGAAGTTAATTACCATCCTGACAACAGTTTAATGCACTTCTCCTTTATAGTCACATTTAAAGAAAACGTACAATCTTGTGTTTCATTATCCCTTACAAATTTTAAAATTATGTTTCTAACTTGAAAATATTCACACCATCGCAATCTTACAGGATTCAATATGTTTTTAACAGCCAAAAATGGAATCATACTTCTGTCTTTTTTCAAATATCTAAACAAATTATTTGCTTTCCAAGTGTTCAGCCCATAGTCTAGTTGCATTTCATCTAATACCGTTTGCAGGGGGGAGAGAGTTGGACTTCTCAAACCTTTATACCAGTTCCATATATAAGTGTGCCATTAAATCTGAGTCCTACTAAATGAAATCTATAATCAGCTTCCTGCAATCAATCAATGACAGTTTCCATCGACTGTCAGCGCATTTCCTTTTAAAATGTGTGTGTGCATGCAAGAGAGAGACCCATTGCAAGCAGACTTAATACAACTTCACCTACTAGCAGAAACTGAAAACCAGTATCTTCGTAATGCAGCCTACAGTATCCTTTTGTTCTTCGTTTTATTGATTTTAAATACTTTAGCAGGGTGGGCATTGCTGCATGGATAGATTTATTTCTGAGGGAAATACATCCAGGACAATTAGGGCCAAAAAACAACAACAACAAAAAATTAACTGTGATTGTGGTCACACTTTGTTTTGAAATGACATCTTACAACAACAATTCCCATACATACTGTGTGGTTTTTCTATGTAGAGAGTGGAATGCAGAACAAAATGACTGTATAGAAAGGGGATTCTTGCATGACCTGGTTGTGACAAGAGGTGAATTTGAGGTGAATTTGGCCCCATTGAACTAAGAAGGAAGCTTAATTTGGACAGTTATTGGAGTTCTGAAAGCAATTGCTTCTTAATGGCCATTACAGTGTCATAGGTGGGTAAGGGAAATAAAGGATTCCTTAATAAGCTACATACATGTCCTCTGAGGTCAAAGCCGGCACAAGGAATTCAGCCCAGAATGCCACGACAAAACACGGGTATAATGTGGTTACTACAATTCACATGTGAGACTAGTTGAGTGGAGGCCTGCTGTATGAGTTGTTGTTTGCATAGACAGCACCATATACTGTAGACCTCACAATAACAGTCTAGCCAGAAAGACACTAAGACACAGAGACTGGAGTATTATGAAATGTTTTCTCTGAGTCAAAGGTGAAGATGGTGCGATTGGGTGCATTTATGTTTCACTGAGAGCGAGAGCAGGGGGCAAGTGAGCTGAGAGCAGCTGAGAGCAAGAGCAGGGGGCAAGTGAGAAGGCAAGTTCCCGCGTGAAAGCGGGTGGACTTGCTAAGTGGGAGGCAAGTTTGTGGTACTGAAGCTGGCTGATGACAAGCCGACGGATGTGGTAGAAGCCAGCTGATGGAAGCTTGGTAGATATTTGTGGATGGAAGCCAGGGCATGTCTGTGAATGTATGGGAGAGCGTGTGATGGAGTGGGTGTTACCTGGCACGCATCCCTTGACAGATACCACCTGGGGTGTGTTTGTGTGCAAGTCTGAGAGGTGGAGAATGTGGTCGTGGAGAGTGCTGGTGTGCATGGGTGTGTTCAGGGCTGGCCAAGGTCGGCCCCAGACATGGCGTGGCTGGGAATTACATGTTCAGAGGCTGGCGGAGGTTGGCCTCCAGGCACAGGGTGCAAGGAAACTGGTGGAGATTCATGGATGGAAGCCAGTGGAAGTTGGTGGGTGGAGGCTGTGGATGATGTCACTAGGCAGAAGCCAGTGGCTGTGGCTGGGGTAATTCTGGTGGAAGGTAGCAGATGAGCTGGCCCACTTACGGTGTGTGTGTGTGTGTGTGTGTGTGTGTGTGTGTTTGCCTTTCAGTTATGAGAAGACTCCTCCCAAGGTGTCGTCTGAGAGCCCCTGAGCTTGCCATCTTGCTGAAGCTCAGTCGGCATGGATCTGCTCAACGCCTGGATGGAAGACCACCTGGAAAGCCATGTACAGCATCTTGGGGGCCCTGATGGAAGCATGGCAAATGAATGTACTAAATAAATACATATCGAGAACCATATTAAAGTATCCAATCTTTTTCTCCTACACATAGATTTAATCACACTGGCCAATTTGGAGGGGATGGGATGAGCTGCCCCATTGATTTAGCAGTTTAATCATCTTGGGGAGGAGAGCCCCTGGCTTACAGTGAAATGGTGAAGTGGTTCAAGAAATAGGTACCAATGAAAAGAAACTGGCTACCTCCTTCCAAAAAGCAGTGGGAAGAGGAATGAGGGGGACAATTGTAGCAGGTTTTATATCCCAAAAGGTGAAATTGTTCTGAGGGCATGAAATCCAAGCATGACACTCTTCCAGATACAAGTGTTTGTGTGCCTAACACAGGTCAGCCCCCATTTCTGCAGCATAAAACCAGGACCTTTAAAACCCACCATGATGGTCTCTCTGACGTACATTTCTATGTTGATTGTTTATGGTACTTATGTGTATAACATGGTTCCAAAAGCATGTTATACACGTAAGTACAAAAACATGTTATACACGTAAGTACAAGAGGACAAATGAGCTCCCTAAGGAGGTAACAGTGTAAAATCCCATGGATAGGAAACCATGGAGGTGAGGGGGTGGGGAGAAACAGGAAAGCAACAACCAGTTTTTTCAGTTTCAAATATTTATTTATTTATTTATTACATTTTTATACCGCCCAATAGCCGAAGCTCTCTGGGCGGTTCACAAAAAAATACTTAGGCTTATATACAAGCTCAATAGACAAAGATTTGTTTAGCTAAAGCTTAAGGGAGTGTCTACATTAAAAGAAACAAAACCATGCATTCTTACCAGGTCTCAGGTATTTTTGCGTTCAACATGGGCTCCCTCAGACAGCAGCAAACAGCAACCATGTATTTTTGAATTGAAAAGGCAATGCTACTCCAGCCTATTCTTTTAAATAATCTTGTCATAAATTAGATACTGCATGATCTCTGTATTTTTACAACATGGGATTACCAGGGGAAACTGTGGGAGATGTCCTGGCTGTCGACAACGTCATGTGCTCAACCCGCAAACTTCCGTGAGTGACTAGTCACAAGCGTGCTATAAATCGCTTGTTTTGAAAAGCCCTTACTCTGTTGCTCTTTAATGGCACAAAACAAAGCCAGTGAGTTCCGAGATGGATAATGCTAGCAACTAATCCAGAACACCTTGCTCCCCATGAGAGCACCCCACTGGCAGAAATAAGCCCCACTCCCAAAAGTATTGCACCAGACCTAACACGACTTAATGTAGCTCCCAACTGTGGAGCTGCACAGCTCCAGAGCTAACACCACATCACAGAAGCGAATTAACACAGTCCCTTTGCAACTCTGGCACAGGAAGCGCATAGCTGTCTTTCAATGGGAACGCTAAAGGATTAATGGGGGAAGGGCCAGCTCACTTCATAGCCACACCCAGGATTTAATGCAGAGGCATGCATGCACTTTGCAGAGCAAGCGCCTGGGAGCTGCTTTAACTAAAAAGAACGGAGTAAAATGATTCTCCAATACTGCAGCTTTTCCAGGGAGAAGCGGCTTGTTGGGAGCGCGCTGGCCACAACATCATGTGCTGCAAAGGACTCACAATGCAGCCAAGCCGTATGAAAAACACAGTGAAGGCAGCCCCCTGGTTATCCCAGCTATGCTGAAGGAACACAAGACATGCCACCATCGTGACAGATACGCCTGAGAAACAGCTAAAATGGGCAGAGTTGTGTGCAGGCAGAGTGACACACTTATGCCATATCCTATAATTCCCCAGATCATGGCCATGCCATCATTTCATTGAATACAATGGGAAGGTATTTTTTTAATATATATAAAAATAAACACTCCTGTGTCAACAACTGCCCCACCCACATCACCACAACACAGCATAGGATGCGATGTAACGGAGCACCCAATCACAACACAGCAACACCAGTATATAAACTCAAGAGGTGCTATCTCTCTGGCCTCAATGAGGCTGCACACACTTACAGCAATCAAGGGGGAACTTTGGTGATAAAAAAAACAGGAGGAAGGGGCACTTTGCACCCAGAAAGAGCACTTTGCACAAAAACATCCTGGCCTCACAACACACATGGTGACCTGAGTCCATTGATAACATAGAACCCTAACAGATACATTGCCTCGGGATGTTTGATAGAAACACCATTCCACTCAAACCATCACAACTGCTAGCCAAATGCTCATGAGCACTTTTGCCTTGCAGGTTCATGGGCCAGTTTCATGGAGCTGAAGAAGCTGTCGCTGCACACACAGGCCTGGCTCATTTACTGTGAGTTGAACTATGGGTTGTTAGCAATGATGAACAACCCAGGAAGAGAACTCATGGTTTGTTTTTGGGTTGTGAACTCTGGGTTTTTCATGGTTAACAACCCATAGTTAAACAATAGTGCTGGGTTCATAAATAACAACAATGCACAATTGAACAACAAGCCATAATTCAGTGACAACCCATACTCAACCCATAGTCTGGGTTGTTGTTATGTGTAAACCAGGTCATAGAATTCCACTGCAACCCAAAGGGAAAAGGGGTACTTACACTCACAGTCACAGCAGTCCCCCTGTCTTCTTTATGGGGTTGGGAGGCTGAGGCTAAAACACTGGCTGAGTTTTCTCCCTCACAAACACCTAGGGTTGGATCTAGGGTGTTGAAGAAGAAGAGAGATGTATACTCTGGTGTTGAATGAAAATCAAAATATTTAATGGTAATTTCCTTAGTAAAAAATAATGCGTAGATTTAAAAAAGACAAATTGACGCGTACACTAGCTCGATGTTTTGGGCCCTAAGGTCCTTCATCAGGAGCTGCAAATGAATCGAACAATCTATCAGAAAATGTTTCTTTAAAAATAAACATCCTTTTTACATATTATCTTCAATGTACAAAGAACAACACTCATAAAAGCAAATGCTTTTCAGCGATCAGTTTTTGGACAACCTATCTTGCTCAGAGAATTACTTTGCCCTGAGGACAGGACACCTGTACTATGACTCCAGTATTTTTAATATGCTGTGTAAATTTATGTATATGCATAACTCTCCAGCCCGTAGGTTGTTTACTCTCCAAACAAGACGAGCTAACCTTGAAAAACAGAGATTCATACCAGTTCTCTCCTAGTTACCTTGTTGTTGTTTATTCGTTCAGTCGCTTCCGACCTTTCGTGACTTCATGGACCAGCCCACGCCAGAGCTTTCTGTCAGCTGTCGCCACCCCTAGCTCCCCCAAGGTCAAGTCTGTCACCTCCAGAATATCATCCATCCATCTTGCCCTTGGTCGGCCCCTCTTCCTTTTGCCTTCCACTTTCCCTAGCATCAGCATCTTCTCCAGGGTGTCCTGTCTTCTCATTATGTGGCCAAAGTACTTCAGTTTTACCTTTAGTATCATTCCCTCAAGTGAGCAGTCTGGCTTTATTTCCTGGAGTATGGACTGGTGTGATCTTCTTGCAGTCCAAGGCACTCTCAGAATTTTCCTCCAACACCACAGTTCAAAAGCATCTATCGTCCTTCGCTCAGCCTTCCTTATGGTCCAGCTCTCGCAGCCATAGGTTACTACGGGGAATACCATTGCTTTAACTATGCGGACCTTTGTTGTCAGTGTGGTGTCTCTGCTCTTAACTATTTTATCAAGATTTGTCATTGCTCTCCTCCCAAGAAGTAAACATCTTCTGATTTCCTGGCTGCAGACAGCGTCTGCAGTAATCTTTGCGCCCAGAAATACAAAGTCTGTCACTGCCTCCACATTTTCTCCCTCTATTTGCCAGTTATCAATCAAGCTGGTTGCCATAATCTTGGTTTTTTTGAGGTTTAACTGCAACCCGGCTTTTGCACTTTCTTCTTTCACCTTCGTCATAAGGCTCCTCAGCTCCTCCTCGCTTTCAGCCATCAAAGTGGTGTCATCTGCATATCTGAGATTGTTAATGTTTCTTCCTGCGATTTTAACTCCACCCTTGGATTTGTCAAGCCCAGCATGTCACATGATGTGTTCTGCATACAAGTTGAATAGGTAAGGTGAGAGTATACAACCCTGCCATACTCCTTTCCCAATCTTAAACCAGTCCGTTGTTCCGTGGTCTGTTCTTTCCGTTGCTACTTGTTCATTATACAGATTCCTCAGGAGGCAGACAAGATGACTTGGTATCCCCATACCACCAAGAACTTGCCACAGTTTGTTATGATCCACACAGTCAAAGGCTTTAGAATAGTCAATAAAACAGAAATAGATGTTTTTCTGGAACTCCCTGGCTTTCTCCATTATCCAGTGGATATTGGCAATTTGGTCTCTAGTTCCTCTGCCTTTTCTAAACCCAGCTTGTACATCTGGCAATTCTCGCTCCATGAATTGCTGGAGTCTACCTTGCAGGATCTTGAGCATTACCTTGCTGGCATGTGAAATAAGTGTCACTGTCCAATACTTTGAACATTCTTTAGTGTTTCCCTTTTTTGGTATGGGGATATAAGTTGATTTTTTCCAGTCCGATGGCCATTCTTGTGTTTTCCAAATTTGCTGGCATATGGCATGCATCACCTTGACAGCATCATCTTGCAATATTTTAAACAGTTCAGCTGGGATACCGTCGTCTCCTGCTGCCTTGTTATTAGCAATGCTTCTTAAGGCCCATTCAACCTCACTCTTCGGGATGTCTGGCTCTAACTCACTGACCACACTGTATGACCTATCCCCAATATTATTATCCTTCCTATACAGATCTTCCATATATTCTTGCCACCTTTTCTTGATCTCTTCTGTTTCTGTTAGGTCCTTGCCATCTTTGTTTTTGATCATACCCATTTTTGCCTGGAATTTACCTCCGATGTTTCTAATTTTCTGGAAGAGGTCTCTTGTCCTTCCTATTCTATTGTCTTCTTCCACTTCCGCACATTGCTTGTTTAAAAATAATTCCTTATCTCTTCTGGCTAACCTCTGGAATTTTGCATTTAATTGGGCATATCTCCCCCTATCACTGTTGCCTTTTGCATTCCTTCTTTCTTGGGCTACTTCCAGTGCCTCAGCAGACAGCCATCTTGCCTTTTTGGTTTTCTTTTTCTTTGGGGCGTTTTTTGTTGCCACCTCTTGGTCAATGTTGCGAACTTCTGTCCATAGTTATTCCGGGACCCTATCTACTAAATCTAGCCCCTTAAATCTATTCTTCACTTCCACTGCATATTCATTTGGAATATTAGTGAGCTCATATCTAACTGATCTGTGGGTCTTCCCTATTCTCTTTAGTTTGATTCTAAATTGTGCAATAAGAAGTTCGTGATCTGAACTACAGTCAGCTCCAGGTCTTGTTTTTACCGTCTGTATAGATGTCCGCCACCTTTGGCTGCAAAGGATGTAGTCAATCTGATTTCGGTGTCAGCCACCTGGTGAAGTCCATGTATAAAGCCATTTTTTAGGTTGTTGGAAGAGAGTGTTTGTTATGCACAGTGAGTTGTCCTGGCAAAATTCTATCGGCCTATGTCCCGCTTCATTTTGTTCTCCTAGACCATGCTTACCTGCAATTCCAGATGTCATTTGACTACCCACCTTAGCGTTCCAGTCTCCTGTAACAAAAATAACATGTCTTTTTGGTGTATTATCCAGTAGGTGCTGCAGATCCTCATAGAACTGATCTACTTCTGCTTCTTCAGCATCTGTGGTTGGGGCATATATTTGGATCACTGTGATGTTAAATGGCTTACCCTGAATTTGAATTGAGATCATTCTATCATTTTTTGGATTGTATTCAAGCACTGCTTTAGCCACTTTATTATTAATTATGAAGGCTACTCCATTTCTTCTGTGATCCTCTTCTCCACAGTAGTAGATCTGGTGGTGACCTGATGTGAAAAAAAAGTTAAAACCATCAAATATGAATCAATACAAATCTTGTCCAACTACCCTGTTTCTCCGAAAGTAAGACAACCCCCGAAAATAAGACCTACTTCCAGTTTTGCCTCTCGCTGTAATATAAGGCATCCCCCCGAAAATAAGACCTTTTTTTTTGTTCAACAATAAATGTGTACCGTATTCTTCTTCATGGAAAAATAAGACATCCCCTGAAAATAAGACCTAGCGCATCTTTGGGAGCAAAAATTAATATAAGACACTGTCTTATTTTCGGGGAAACAGGGTACCTGCAGAATGCAGGATTTGCAATGCAGGATGCAACCACATCTGCAGGCCTTCCTTATAATGCTCACTAAAATCATCTCAAAAATAAATAAATTGACACCACATATATTAATGTATGATGTTATTGACCCCTATATTACGTCAACAGCATAGTACATTAATGTATCTAAAGCTATTAAGATGGTGAACAAGGCAATTACAAATCCTAACTCCTAAAGTCAACAAGAGCTTTATAATTAATCTAATTGTCATAGAGATGTGCAACACTGTATAGCTTTTCCCATTATTGCAACATCATTATAGATGATGAAGCCATATTGGCACAATATCATCCAACTGTATGCAGCTGTTCAAAGGGTAGCTACGGTGGGGTTTTTTAGGATAGGAGTCAATAAACCTTCTAGTAACTCCAGTGGTTATGAAAGCGGGAAATGGCAGTTTGGATGTTGAGGTCATTTGTTTTAGATCCAGGGCCTTGCTAGACCTACCAGATAATCTGGTGGGGAGTCGGGGCGAGGCCACGCTGCAACTAGCGTGCACCGTCACCCCTAGCTAGACGTAAACATGCGACGGGGTAAGGGAAAGTCTCGTCACGTGCTCCAGTTTTTTCAGCTTAAAGGGCCATGTGTGCAGGAGCGCACCAACGAAATAGGTAAGAGTTTTTTTTAAAAAATAAAGGGTTCCCCGCTCCCCCTGATTTCCCCCCCACACGATGTCTGATGCCCCCCCTGCCCGTTCGCTCGCCCGTTTCCCCCCGTCGCCGTTCTTCTTCCCTCCGTCCGCCATGCCCATCCCCTGTCCCCGCTCGCCATGCCCTGTCCCCGTCCACCATGCCTGTCCCCGTTCTTATTCCCCCCATCTCTCCTGCCGGGTCTGCTCTTTCCCCCGGCCCCCATCTCCCCCCCCCGTGATTCCCCCCCCAGCCCAATGGGCACAGCGCTCCTATGGAATGCTGTGCCCAGTGCGTGGCTTCTCCCGGCTATTCGCAAGTAAGTGAGCAGCCGGGAAAAGCCACGGACCCTGCTAGACCTTCTGCAGCCCCGGCCTCAGCCCGGGGCTGCGGAAAAGCCGGGCCATAACCGCATCCGGTTATCCCGGGTCAAGGGAGGACTTAGCCTGGTCTGACCCCGGGATCCCCTGTGCATCATCTGGATACACAGCAGGGAGACCGGGCCTCACACCGCGCTAACACCTCGTCTAGCAACGGCCCTAGACTAGATTTGATCTGGACTAGCCTCCAATGGGAGGCTTTTTTCAAACCTAATTGCCACATGGGGGCATTTTCAGGAGTGTCACAGCATGTGGTGGGTGGAGGGTAACCCTTCTCTCTCTAGCTCTAATAATTCCCCTAATCATCTATACTGGAATTTGACATGAAAAAAGCCTCCCTTTGGCTCCAATGGGAGGCTTTTTTTCAAACAGAACTGTTGCGGTGGTGAGCAGGAGTACAGTGTTGAGCAGGGGGGCTGTGGGCTGGTTGTGGACCCAGTCTCCCCACCCATAACTTAAGGAATGACCATAGGAATTTTGTTTAGAAATTTCATTTTGAGAACTTGTTTACAATATAAGCCTGCGCAAAATATAAGTGATCTTTAGATAAAGATAAATTTAATATAAAATAGAACTCATAATTGGTTCCTCAGCTGCCATGGAATCCTGCTTTCTTCCTGGCAATCAGAAAATACAACTATCATTTTTCAGTAACAGTGAGCAGGAAGCAACAAGAAGCAGCAATGACCACTTCTGCATCCTTCTCTTTGACTGTTACTTCCTTTCCTAGCCACAATTTTATTTCAAATTGGTATCTGAGGCAGGGTTCTAACTATCAACACACCTTATTGGTTTTAGTTTTGTGTTCTGTTTCAGACAAACACACAGTTCACTTTTCAGATTCTACATGTCGATTGAATTAATATGAAAGCATGTTTAATTCATAAAAGTTACATCATGAAAGAGGATGCGTTTATCTTGACACCTTGACTATGATCACTAGGTAAGTTTGTTTCTATCTTTAATAATACATGCAAATGCAATGCTTTTTTTTTTAAAGGAAGTTCAAGTCAGGTTTTCAATGTTAATAATTAACATTAAATGGCAGTCATATGAAATACACACAACTGGTTTGCTATGTTTTTGCAGTCATATATATGCTTATATCCTGCTTGTATTGTTAGCCGGGGTGGGTGGGGGAATGGGACAACGACAACAGTGGGACTTTTGAAAAAGATGCATGTTTTAGATAAGCGACTCACATTGCGGGGTGGGGTGGGGGGCTGCTTTCCTGCCTGTTGACTTCAGTTTAGGTTGAAGTACAGCAAGAGTTAAGAAATAGTAGCGATGAATAATGGATGGCATTTCAGAGTAGAAACCGAATCAGAGAATTCTTGAAGGACAAATGGGAAATCCAAGTATGAAAAGGAGGCGAGAGTTTTTGGTGAAGAAGTGATGACATTTATATGCTTGCTCAGAGGCACATAAAAGCTGGTTAGTCATAAGGAAGTTGACTTCGTTCAGGTGGAGTCTTGTCAAAAACTGGAAGATGTCGTGGATCGAGCTGGCAGTTTGGAGGCACTTTGAAAGAAGAGGGAAATAACTTGAAAGTTATTTCAAGTTATATAACTTGAAAGAAGAGGGAAATGAACCGCCCAGAGAGCTCCAGCTATTGGGCGGTATAGAAATGTAATAAATAAATAAATAAATAAATAAATAAATTCCCATCATCCCCCACCATTGGCTATGATGGCCAGGGCTTCTGTGAGCTGCACTCCAACAGCATCTGGAGGGCCACATATTCCCCAGCCCTGGCTTAGACAGATCAATATAATGTTTCTCTGTGTTTGCTAATTGGACTTTACTAATTGTATTAGTTCTTACCTAGTTGTTTCCCTCTCCAATCCTTAGCCATTATTTTCAAAGAGGCTAACAGCAAATCAATCAAAAGGAATAAATAACCTATTTATCTTTTCAGGGACGATGCAATGCATATCCTGTTTAACACTCTCCCTTCCCTGAGCAGTTGAAACTTCAATGCTGTCTCTTTACAGCAGGGATGGGGAAACTTTTTTACCTCAGAATGCCACATTCCCTTAGTGATAATCTTCCAGAAACTGCATGAATAGGGGTTGCTAATGCGAGGCACTTAAAGGATTCAGAACTCAGCGCCAAAGCTGCATAAACCTGCATATGCTAAATTTATATCTATATATGCAAATTTAGAAATAATTAAAGGAATTTATTTACATTTCATAAGAGGCAAAGCCAGCCAGTTAATTTCTCATCCAAATAATCTCAAATGTGCTTCAAATCCTCTCAAACCAATGGAATTTCCCCCCCCCCCCAGCTTAATTATCATGCAAAGAAATATTTGGGGACAGGTGCAAAATAGAAATATTTGGGGGCAGGTGCAACATAGGGAAAGGGGAGAGTTGACTCCTCCCTCTCCAGCTGCACCCACCCCTAAAAATTGCCCCCTACATGGCAATTAAATTGAGGAGGAAAAACTTCTATTAGCACCAATAGTTTAGAATAGCATTGGGGTGCTGGGAAACAGATTGGGGGCAGGGAACCCATGAGTGAGGCAAGAATCTGCCCACATTCTCCCCACATCACATACACTCCCACTAACTTCTCCCCCTCATTCACCATCAATCCCGCTTGACTCAGTCACAGGTTTGCCCCTTCTTTTCCCCACACAATCTGCAAGAAGATTTCCTCAATTGGTTTCTTTTGGTGCCTAGAAGGGCTGCAGAAGCAAGCACACTGGCATGCAGTACGGATTCCAACAGATGTGAGCACACAAACTGTTCAGGATGGTCACAGCCAAAGTGCTGCTGTTGCAGTCTCTCTCCCTTCACATACAAGCCACATATGCAAGACTCACAACAGCTGTCTTTTCTCTAGGGATATATGCAAGTATACAGGAAAGGTGCTAATTGTAGGGTGACCATAATGAAAGGAGGACAGGGCTCCTGTATCTTAGGGTGACCATATTTTAGAAACCAAAAAGGAGGACAACATGGTCGCCCCCCCAAGGGGGCGTGTCCAGCACCAAGGGGGCGTGCCCACCGGAACATAGCCTTGGTCACATATCTGATTTTACAGCACACATTTAAGACAAATCTGTTCCACGTAACATCTTAATGTTAAAATCACTGAATTAAAGAACAAGTTAGAGATTCAATTAACTTCACTCACTCCTACTTTTTTAGGTTTTGCTGTACTTTGAAACTTTTGCTATACTCTGTGTGTTACATTCTTCCCTTCCCTCAAATATCTTTTCTGACTGTATCTTCACTCATTGCAAGTTGCTGTTGTTGTTATTGTTAACAGGGTTTGTTACTGGCCGGCCAGATGACTGGCTTTTTTAAATTTCATTTTTTTAAAAAAGCTTGTGTATAATTGTCACAAGTTTCTCTACTAACATTAGGGTGGGTGTTGTGGCAGTGAACACTACTTTGCCCATTCACACTTCTCACTTATATATATTACATTCTCAAGCCTTGTGTGTTGGAACCACTTCGCACGTCCAGACTTTGAACTCCTGCCTACTTCCTGCACAAACATACAACTCTGAGACCCTCTTCCTAATGCCCTGCGTTTCATGCCAGCACCATTGGGCTAAGTTACAATAGATGTCTCTGGGTTGTCTGTGCAGCCTCTGCTGACTCTCACTCGAAATCATTGCAGACAAACCAAAGCCTCCAGCCTCAAACAATCTCTCTCTCTCTCTCTCTCTCTCTCTCTCTCTCTCTCTCTCTCTCTCTCTCGGCTGCACACTTGTGGCTTGGGATATTGCTTATTGCAGGTTATTGCTTGGTCATGTCTGTTGACTCTTACATTATTATTATTATTATTATTATTATTATTATTATTATTATTATTTCCTGCCTTTTGCCCAATACTTTAAAAACCTCTGCCACCAGCCGCCTCCACCTCCTCTCCTCTTGCACAACTTTGATGCACTCTTAAAACACTCTGCATGGCAAGCCAGCCTCAAGGCCAAGCTGCAGGTGCATCTGGGTTGCCTTCAGCCTCTCTCCGCCTTATGCCAACCTGCCAACATTTCCAGCCTCAAATAATCCCCCACCCCCACCCCTCTCTCTCTGCCAAAGTCTCCCAACGGTCCAGCCAGGCTGTGCACTTGTATCCTGTGGCTGGGGGTAGGGCAACAGCTTATGGCTTGGTTGCATCCGGTGACTCTTGTTTTTTAAAAAAACTCTACCGCCAGCCGCCTCTGTCTGCACCAAAACTAGACTCTGAGTCACTCTTAAAAAGGCTCTGTGTGGTACAGCAGCCTCTCAGGGCTCAGCTACAGCCATCTCTGAGTTATGGCTTCAGTCTAACTCTGTCTCTAAGAGATATGCCAGCCAGCCAAAGCCACAAATCTATCTATTTTTCTCTGGTATGCATTTCAAATGTTCTGCATTGCATCCCAGCAGTGCAGTCAGAGCCTAGCTCACAAGTGTACAAAGTGAAGTGGAAAGGAAGTGGTAGTGAAGCAAAGCAATGATATGCCAGGTTCCAACATTTGCAGCAACAGGGCATCCTCAAAGAAGAGAGCCTCTCTCTCGACTGGCACCCTACTATTGGTTGTGAGAGTTTTTCTCTAAAGATGACCGTTCATCGCCCATGATGTGGAAATTTGAGAAATAGGCATCTGACACATTCTTATTTTGCCCTGTGGGCAGCTTTGACTGACCTCTCCTTTCCCACATTTTGATTTGTGGATGCCTTGCCTCTGCTGAGCTCCAGGTACCCAACTGCACACCAAATCTGCAACAGGAAAGGTGCCCTGCTTGCCAAGGACTTCTTACCTAAAGACTGGAGATCCCCTTAATGCCAAGGGCTGAAACTGCTCAATGTGCAACACCCCAAAGAGGAGGTTTGACAACCTGAGCTTGAAGGATATGGCTCCAGCAGTTTTAAAACACAATAATTTTAAAACTTTGAACTTTTTTTTTAAATTCTAAAAAAACAATGGATGAACAGATCTGATTCAAACTTGGCATTGCTAAATCTCTCCTTAAGAGCTATCGTGGTGCCAAATTTCAGCCCTTTATCTTTAAAAATGTCATTTTTAAAAAATAATTTTAAAACATCAAACTTTTATAAAAATCCTAAAACTCAATGAATGGACAGATCTGTTTCAAACTTGGCATAGCTAAAGTCCTTGTTAAGAGCAATCATGGTGCCAAGTTTCATTTCTTTATCTTTAAAAATGACGGTTTTAAAAATAATAATTTTAAAACCTCAATTTAAAAAAAAATCCTAAAAAATCAATGGATGAACGGATCTGTTTCAAATTTGGTGTGGCTAAAGCTCTACCTAAAACCTATCATGGTGCAAAGTTCATCTCTTTATCTTTAAAAATGACGGAGTTATAAGCATTTTTGTTAATTCCCATTAGAGCTGCTCTTTGGGGGGAAATCCAGATTTCCCCTCCCCCCTCCCAGATTTGTCATCAAAAACCCGGACAAATCTGGGCAAATCCGGTCATATGGACACCTTAACAGTTGCATAGAAAAGGGAATTTCAGCAGGTGTCATTTGTATGCAAGCAGCACCTGGTGAAATTCCCTCTTCATCACAACAGTTGAAGGTGCAGGAGCTATACTACAGTGACCAGATTTAAAAGAGGGCAGGGCACCTACAGCTTTAATTGTTGTGATGAAGAGGAAATTTCACCAGGTTCCCCATATATACAAATGACACCTGCTGAAATTTCCTTTTCAATACAACTGTTAAAGATACAGGAGACCTGTCCTCTTTTTCATATGGTCACCCTAGCTAATAGTTCATCCTACATTCTTGGGATCCCTCCCCCCTTCCACTTGGTCCTGATGACTCCAAAAGGGCCTACACAATGCTATATATAGGCCCTAGAGAGGACCTTACTTTCCTGCCCCTATTATGTTTCCAGCAGGGCAGCACAGTTACTCTTCTGGCCGCCCATGCCATGTGCATTGGATGATAAGGGCTAACCACCACCACCTCAATGCTGCTAGTAGAGCACTGGAGAAGCTAAGCCCCAATGCCAGGGTAGGGAAGTTCTCACAACCCTACTGTATAGGATCAGAGGCTGAACCGGCACAGTGGTTCACAGGATCAGGGCACTAGACTGTTATCCCCTCCTGTCTCTGAAGTGATTAGAATTACAATCTATTGTAAACTGCTTTGAGGGCTATTCTCTCCAATCTTCTAGCAATATTCTAAACAAAGAGGTAAAGGAGCAAGCTCTGACATGAAACGTGCTGCTGCTGCAGTTTGTACTTTGCTGCTTTTAACAAACAGGTAAATGAAAGGCTGAAGTTAGTTAAACTGCAAAAAAGAAGGAAACCTTTGTGGGTTTAGAGAAATTAAGATGTTAACCACAGAAGGCTGATTTCACAAGTAAAAGGAAGATATTTTAAGTCCAGGCTGTTGTGCTTGCGAACTTTTGATAGTTGGAAATTTTGTTTTCGTAAAGCGAGTATTCTAAGAGAGCAGAAACACATCATTGTTATACTCACCACCGAAAGTCATGGAAATTTGTGTGTGTGTGTGTGTGTGTGTGTCTGTGTTTAACTGACTTCTACTTATAAATAATTCTATTCTCGTTTATTCCTCTCCTATGTATAAATAAATACATAGGTTGGATCGCTGCCTTGGGAGAGTTTATGCAATTTTTAAATAAATTAAATTAACTGTTAGACTTGCTTTAGTACCATTGAAAACAGTAGGACAAGTTAATCATAACAAACTTCAGTCCCATTGATTTCAATGGAACTAAAGTGTCATTAACTTATAGTGTAACCTATTTCTGAGTAGACATATACAGGATTTCATCGTTAGGCTGCAATCCCATTTTCCTGGGATTAAGGCCATGGCTAGACGAGGGGGTCAGAGGGTGACGATATCGCGATTTTATGAACCCCAGGATATTGCCCCATCTAGCTGTGACCTATGTCTCAATGCGACTTACTTCTGAGTAAACATGCATAGGATTGTGCAGTTAGTCTGGCTCCAATCCATCATCTTCACTGTGCAGTTGTTGTTGTTTTTAAACACATTTAAAATAAGCTTGGTAAGAAACAGAGCTTTGTAAAACAAAGCATAACTATTATTTGTATTATATTTAGTCATGTTTATGTGACTAAACAGAGAGGACCTTACTTTCCTGCCCCTATTGAACATCGTTATTCAATGTTACATTAGGTGAGAAAGCTGCCTTGAGTTCCTTGGAGGAAAAAAAGGTGGGATATAAATGTAAATAATAAAGCTATATTATTACTGATTTTCTTTAAATAACAACAACAACAACAACAGGCCACATACCTTTTTTAAGCTATGTGATCAAAGAGATGTGGTCCAAAAATATGTGTAGGGCATCAGATTGGTACAGGGTGAAGATGCCAGCAGTTGTCGCATGAGTTTTGTTGATTGCTACATAGTTGCGAATCCTTTGGTCATAAAAATAGGCAACAGCAAAAGTTGTGAGACTTTAAAAAATGCTAGTCAATGTCTTCATCACCCTTTGGTAACATTGGCTGTGACACAAAGCCCACAGAATTCAGTTGGACTTACCCCCAGCCTCAGGGTGCAATCCTATCTATCTATCTATCTATCTATCTATCTATCTATCTATCTATCTCCTGAAAAAAAGTCCTATAAACCACACCAGCTAAGGAATGCTTGGAATTGTAGTATTGTTGTTTTTTGTCTAAGCATGCATAAGATTTCACTCTGACTTGTTTTTAAACTGAGCTGCTTTTTCAACATGCCTTTTTGTTTTCTCTTCTAAAGCCCCATGTTCAGAACAAGATAAAATCAAAACCAGCTAACATGAAACAGGACATAATAGAAAAGGCATAGAAACCACATCGAAAAAAATGTCTGTTCTAAGAGTGGTTTATTTCCTGGCAGATGTTTTCTATTGCCACCTTGTAGAAATAGAAAGGAATGATAGGTCACTGAGTCTGATGAAATCCAGGAATGGGTCAGTAGTGAATTACCCTTTTGCAGAGAGGGCACTAGTGAATATGAGTAGTGTGGTGGATATAGCTCCAGGATCAGCCCCATCAACTCTGGCTAGATCTACGCTACTGCTTCATAGCAGTATTGAACTGCACTGAGAACTGTTGGGGCACATTACACATTCCATATACCACTTTCATAGTGTTATTTCCTGCTTTTTATTCCACATTATCCAAAATACTGCAACAAATGTCATTGTGTGTCCTACAAGGTATAAATGCCCAAGAAGGATAGAGTGTAACCATGTTGGCATTGTAATGATTTGACACAAGCTGTACAACAACAACAACAACAACAACAGTTTATTGCGGTCAATAGACCATTCCAGCAGATAAAAATTTTACATACAGCAAACTGAACATACCATTAACTGTTAACTATTAAAAGTCAGGCGATCATAGAAGCTGTAGATCTGGCCCAGGTAGGGCTGGAAATAACCCTGTTTGTGAACTGGATGAGCAGCTGCTGGTCAGTATGACCAGCCTTTTCCAACCTGGTGCCCTCCAGCTGGCGGTTGTCGTCCAACACATTGGAGGGCACCAGGTTGGGAAAGGCTGGTGTAGACAATACTGAATGAGATGAACCAACGACTTGACTCTGTATAAGGCAGCTTCATACATGAATCAGTGTGTCTGTCGTGTTTCTTAAAAAACTCCTACCTTCTTAGGAGACAAAAAAAGAGGCCTGCTAAGTAATCCACAAAGCTTTATTTAAGCAATAAACATCTCTTCCCACCTGAAGAGGGTCTAATCTCTTGGAAACTTCTCCCTAGGCAAAACTATGGAAACTAAGCGAGACAATTGTCATTTCAAGGAGAACAGAAAGCCTTCTCCCAAAAGGCGTTAACTTCAGAGAGGTTAGTTCAGATGCGGCTTCAGACGCGATGTGAGCCGGGCTGACTTTCTCTCGCCTTCCTTCCAGTCCATGTGTTTTAGCCTGAGCCGCACCCTAGGATCAGTTAGCCTGTCGGTGGCTTCTCCTTCAGAAGAATGTTGGCTTCCCACTGCCTCTGTATGATTTGCCCTTGAGATAAGTGCTGGAGAGAGATCACCACCAGCCGGAGGAGAAAGCCTGAGAGCTTTCTGGTACAGGCTGGCCTGCGTCTGGGTCCGACTCCTCTACTTCAGAGTCTGATTCTGATTGATTACTTGAAACACCTTCTTCTAAAACAGGGGGAGCAGGGCTAGATATGACAGTGTCTATAATGCAATTGAAAGCACTTAACATAATTTCAGTTTCAATAAAATTAGAACATGTATTTGCATCTGTTTACAGTCTAGTGATCAGATTCACATGTATAGTACATGGAAGATGCATGGAGACCTATGGGGCTCATTAATGGCACCGGTTTGCCTCCCGCTTTTAAAAAATGTGCTTTTGCTGCTGCAGGGTACTGTCGAGTAATCCCGATACAGGAGGCAGCATGGGCTTCCAGTAGCCATTTGGCTCACTGGACCTGCCCCCTCTCCCTCTCCTGTCTTCTATTGACCTATGGGAGGCTGCCTTCCACCCAGGAAACCCTCTGGCATGGTGCTGGAGTGAGGACAGATGGTAGAAGAGCCGTACTGACCTCGCTCCAGCAGGAAATGTAAGTTGGGTAAATCCCCAACTTTTCTACTGTGCAGCACCATCGTGTAGCCACTGCGGGGCTTTTAACCCATATAGACAGCCCCCCTACGTATAAGTGTTTTGAGTAAGGCTGAAATGGTAAATGATGAGAGCAAGAGAAAATAAGATAATGCATGTGTTTCTGTATAAACAACATTTCTGTTAAATCTTATGAAAAAAGTTGGAAATATTGTTTAGCCAGATAATACATAGTATAAAGCCTTTACAAAAACAAACGGGGTTGGGTCAAAATGGGGGCAGATTTGGACGGCACATTGGGGTGGGGTGGGGAACAGTTAGGAGGAAAGGATGTGGAAGTCCCCTTCCTCCAGCAGTATCTGTTTGCTGGTGGCACACCAGAGCTGGATCCAACCCATGGCAAATACCGTGGGAGGGGTAAAGAGAGTCTGTGAGGGAAGGCAGAAAGAGATGGCAGAAAAGGATGGACAACAACTAACAGGGATCTATGAGAGGATCTTTCCTGAAGGCAAAGAGTTATCATGACTCAAAATCTTCTGTACCTACGCTTACGACTATGGTGCTTTTATAGCTCTGTCTTCACCCACATCACATAGTTTGAAGGAAGTTGCTTTGCTTGCTAATGGGAAAGAAATACACATTTTCAAATAATCTTTCTCTTTTCACTTGTGAAAAAGTTCCAGAAGCCCTTGGTTACAAGAAATGGTTGTTTATAATTATGGCCTCATGAAAGCAGAGTGGTATTTAGGAGAAATGTCACTATTATTTTTTTGGATTTTATCATATGTTTGTGTTTGCCACCAATAACAAGACTCTCTCTCCCGCCGCCTCCCGCCTCCTCGATATATATTGAAATATTTTATGTCAGGACGATTGGTGCTGGCGCTGGTAGTAATTTTTCTAATTAAAAAAGAGAAAACAGTAAAGTGTATTTTTACGTATATTCTTTAAAAAAAATGAGCTCCACATCAAAACTTGAATATTTAAGCTCACACATTTAGAATTTCCCATGTGATCAATTGTTAGGGGTTCCTAGGGCCTGAAGAGAACTTTATCATTTGAGAGACTGTGAGCTACTTGGGACTGTGAGGACTCAGGCCTCATAGTGCTATTCTGGCACAGATGTGAAAAGTGGTGTGCAATACAACCAATTGGCAGGCAACATGAAACCTCTGGCTCGGTCAGGCTACAAGAAAATTCAAGTTAGGGCTGTGCCAAAATGGGCCCCACAAGAAGGATTATGGGCAAATGAAACCCCCGCTCGCCATGTCCACCCCCCCGCTCGCCATGTCCACCCCCCCGCTCGCCATGTCCACCCCCCTGCTCACTCACCCACTCGCCATGTCCGATGCCCCCTCGCTCCCCCGTCCGTGATCTCCCCCCACCCCAGCCCGATGAGCACAGCATAGAGATTTTGAAAAAGTGCTTCTTTTCTAATTATAGCTGTATCCTGAATAGCAAGTATCCAGTTGCTTTTTGGACTTCACATGAAGCCTTTTTATTTGAAGTGGCCCTGAATAGCAGCTACGGTAGCCTTCCCCAACCTGGTGCCGTTCAGACTTCAACCCCCATCAGCCCCCGCCAGTATGGGCAATGTTCTGGAATGCTGAGATTTGTAGTCCAAAACGTCTGGAGGACACCAGAGTGGGGAAGGCTGAGCTATGGGATTGCAACAACCGCTCCCCCACACAAGAGAAAGTTTACAATGGCATAGTGAAAGCTGCTGCTGCTGCAGGCAGCATGGAGAGTTGCATTTCACAAATGGTTTATCATGTGCAGAAGCCTGTATGTGGTTGCATTACAAGTGGTCACACCACCCACATCTGTGGTTGCATGTGTCAAGGGGGTGGGGTGGGGGTTGAAGATAATCATCCTGCCATTTTTTCCACCAGTGATATCACTGCTGTAGGAAAAAGTATACAGAGGGTAGTGGATGTCAGGTGTACTATGTGTCTATTTTTCCATTAGCACACATTAGGGAAGATTCTTCACCCATGGCAGTATACACACCTCATGTACAGTACTCAGAAACAACTGGTGAGAAGGTTTAACCGACACTGGAGCCCATAGGATGGACTGCTCCCCTATAAAAGAACGTTCTTTGCCATAGAAAATAACATATCAAAAGACTAATCTGCACCAAGCAGGATATTGCACTATAAAACTGGTATGAAAGCAGTATCTAAAAGGCGGGAGCCACACTACTGCTTTATAGAGGTATTGAAGTACACTGACAACACTTGGGGCCCATCGACACATACCCATATACCACTTTCATACCACTATATCCTGCTTGGTGTGGCTCCTGCCTTTTAGATACTGCTTTCATAGTGCAATATCCTGCTTGGTGTAGATTTGGCCTTAAGCTAAAATCTCTCTCCTTGACTACTGGTTTTCTACATGCAAGCGAGTTTTCTTTTAATAGAGCAGCCAGTTCCTGAGTCAAAATGTCCTTCCCCATGCTGCTATTAGCTCTGGTGTTAAAAAAAGAAAAGAAAAGAAAAAAAGAACCCCCGCCCACCCACTCCAGTATCCTTATTGTATTTGTCATTCGCCCCCCATTAGGAAAAATGGCAGTTTGTTTGGCTGTGGTGGTGGTGGAAGGGGGTGGTTTTAATTGGGGGAAATGTGTGGGGAAGCACCAGAGCTGCTCCCAGATCTAATGAGCATCGCCTCCACTACAGTTTTTCTGAAGTAAAGAAAGAAAGAAAGAGAAAACATCAGGTGTTTACCAGAGATGGTAGCCTGCATCGTGACTAGTTTGACCTTGATTAAAGTTTATTCAGGAAAACAAATGTTTTTTTTAAAGAAGAGACAAACTGCATCCATAACAATTTTTCTACTTATTAGCAACACAGTTCTCAAGTTACGAACCATCAATTAAAAGGTATTGATGCAATGCAGTTCACTGCTCTCTGTTGGGAGGGATGAGTACTATTCAGCCATCTTTCAAGCCAAGCTACACAATACACAGGAGAATTATGATGATATATTTTTTTAAGTACTTCAAAGCATTGCCATGGCAGAGGGAATTGGATTGGGGCCACGATGCTGAGGGACAAGGGTTCCTTTCCCTCGTCTCCCTCTTCTAAAAGGTTGGAATGCTCCTTCTAATGCTTAGGGTGTCATCAGACAAGTGTTTTATTGCATGCTTGTTGCTGCATACTCACGGATTTTCGTGGGTCCATCTCACATCGGTGTTTGCGTCCTGTGCGCCTCCCACCCCTTCTAGCCTTCTTCGCGTGACAAAAAAAAGCACCCCAGTAAGTCTGACTTATTTTTTGAGATGGAACTTGCCGCTATCCCCTGCTGTGTGCAGGAGAAGCAAAGCGATCAAAATGGCCCACTGAATGGGCCATGAGCACGTTGTTTACTTCCTCTTTCAAAAGAGGAAGTAATGGGGGACAAACACGCAGATGGAGAAGTGATGGTAAGGAAAGGCAATTTTACCCCTGTGTTGACGCTCTTAGTTACTGGCAGTAAGAGCTTTAAGCTACAATATACTGGTATCTTTGGTACTTTCGCACTGCCCATTTTGCCTTTGGCTCCGCCCAGCACTCTAATCGACCCCCGAGAGCTTCTCCGAAATGAAACTCGGCCAATGGGTTGAAGAGATTCAGCATCCCTGCTCAGAGATCATCTAGTCCACCCTGCTGCCAGTACATTAGAAGATAACATGAGCTCAAACTATTTGTATTAAGATGACTTATATACGAACCACAAAAATATGGTGAGAGAAAAATCAGCACTTCAAAGAGGTAGAGATATCGAAGAGTAAGCCACAATGTGCAAGTACATTTACAACAGACATATTCTTTAAAATATCACTAAAAACTATCTCACAATCAAGACAAAACTCCAGATTTGTGCAAAATAATTTATTCAAAATCAGATGCCTGTGATTTGTTGTAAAAGTTTCATAAATACATTATTTGTTGGTTTCTTTTGCAAATATCAAGCACCACTATATAAATAAAACTATCATTATTAACCATACGAATAATAATTACAACAATAGCGACAATAACTTATGTGAGTTCTTACCACTTTGAATACATTTTTCAAAATATTTGGCTTCTAATCCTCAACATGAAGCTTTAGTTGAAAGATAAATAAGTGATACTCAAATATGTTCCCCTCATCCTCCCCGCACCTGCATAATATTTTTATAAGTCGTGATTCATAAATTAGGCTCTGGGGGTTGATCCACAAAAGTGCTTGCTATCAGGCTCCCTCAAACTCCAGGGCAGTTGCATAGTGTGCGGTCAGCACTGCTGCTCCTGGGTTGGACCCAGGATCTGCCAGCCAGAAGATGAAGGGACCTTCAGTGAGGGAAAGGGCTCTGCTTGTAGAAGGTTCTTCTATGAGAGAAAGGGCTTCACTCACAGAAGGTCCTTCTGCTCCATTTTGGGGGAACCTCCCCTCCTCCCCACAGCACATCTCACCCCATCCAGCAGTCTCCTGACTCTCTGTGTAGCATTTTCAGGGGACTGGAGGAACTCCCATGGGAAGGAGGGGATGAGGGAGTCCACTTCTGCCAGCACAGCTGATCCAGCATAAATCTGGAAACAACCTTATGTCTACCAGGAAATTAAAACAATAACATCATTTTCTTTCCCTTGCCCTTCTCCAAATGCCACTATGCCTGTGTTGTGGAAAAGAAGCCCCTCAGAAGGATAGGATTGTGAAAGGAGCCCCAGCATTTGTCTGGAACTGGATCCATTCTTCTTTACCTTCTTTAGTGGCTTAATAGGACCGCAGATGAGCAATTTCTTCCTCTTAGACAGTGACCCTGAGGAAGAACTTGCTATCCAGCAGCAGGGATGGGGTGGTGGTGTCCATGTTGAGTGAAATAAGAGGTTCCCCAAGTCAAGGCTTTATCATGGCCTCAAAATATTTCTCCAGTGCCATTTTGGAAGAGGTGCCAAACTTACGCTCAGTGTTAACTTCAAGAGAGGTTGTGGCCATTAAGAGCAATAGCAAACTAAGTTCAAAATTTGAAGACTTGAGTAGTAGGATTGCCTGAATGACTACACACACCTCATTTTCTTGGCAGAAATAAATATTTGTGATAAAAAGAAATAAACAAATAAATAGATTATATTAAATAAATAATAGATAAATAAATAAATAAATAAGTCTCATCTACACACATTTTTTTTAACAAAAAACGGTGTAGCTGGATCCTATGCATGTTTACTTACAAGTGTGTCCCACTTTACTGAATGGGATTTACATCCAGGTAAGCATGCACAGGATTGCAGCCTTGAGTTGCAGTATTTTTAAAAAACTGTCATCAACAACATTGTATTATTATAAGTTACAGAAGCTTTCTTTCTTTCTTTCTTTCTTTCTTTCTTTCTTTCTTTCTTTCTTTCTTTCTTTTTGATAATAGAGTCCACAAGCATTCAGGTTAATTCACAAAACATGATCCAGTAAAAAGATGTCATGATTCTCTTGCACAATGAGCATTTGTGAGGGTCGAAAATCACTACCTTGCTTTGTTGCTTCCCAAATAGCCATGAACTTCCCTCAGAAAGCCAGCCAATTCTTCCAGGAGTTCGTGGATGCTTGTCTTCACTATCTTACAAGGCTTTTATGAAAAAAGAAGAGTTTGTGTTAAAAAACACACAAATTGTTTACAATCTCTCACAACTTCTCTACCAATTGTATGGGCAAATTCTCTTCCACTGAGTATAGTGGTCTCCCAAATTTCTTGATTAGGTGGTTGCTGGAGTCCCTAAGAGCCGAAGCAGACATTACTTGAAATTTGTGTCTAGCAGCTATGCTTTCTTTTTTAATTTTTACCCTAAAGTAGGTGCAAGGTCCCAATCTGGATCAGAACTGTAAATTGGGGGTTAGGAGGGCCCCCTGTTCCTGCTTTAAATTCTAGTTTAGAGTAGAATGAAAAGAAAAAATGTAGATGAAAGGCCAGATCTACACCAAGCAGGATATGACACTTTGAAAATATTTTGAAAACTGTATATGGAGTGTGCCCTTGGGCCCCAACAGTTGTCACAACTGTTATAAACCATTTTAAAGCAGTAGTGTAGATCCTGCTCTAGACATAGATTTCAAGTAATGTCTGTTTTGGCCCTAACATAGTCAACCTATCAGTCTATACTATTCCTCATTCATTTGAATAGCATAATGCACCCAGTATTTAAAGAAACGTTTTAAAAAGTACTTATTTTCATCAAATAACCACCTTCATCACAACATATTGATATTCCTTTTAATTAAGCTGATCTCCCCAAACCAGAACTTCATTTAGGCTGTACTCCTACGTGCACTTACAAAGGGAGTAAGTTCCACTAAACACAGTGAGACATATCTTTCAGTAAACATGTATAAGGTTGCTTGTTAGCCATAGCAGCTGACTGCCAGTAAAAAGGAAATGATAGCACATTCAAAAGGCATTTCTGTGGCCTTCAGGTTATGTAACTGATGTAAATGCAGCATGGAGTTTACTTTCAAAGTTGGAAATTGAAATAATTACACTGTGAGTTATGTGCTTGAATTGGAAAGCCAGCTGCATCTACCTCACTGTCCTCTCCTTGCACACAGATACTGATCCTATTTTTTATCAGTGTTTTGCTTTATCTTTTCCCCATGCAATAAAGAAATACACTTCATTAGTGCATTTCTTTGTCATTTAGCAAAATACATGGAGTACTCTCTACTCCATAATAAGTCATGTGTCCCGATCCATCAAGGGAGCTCCCACATGCAGAATTAGGTTTCTGCACATGCATCCAATGTGAATGCACATATGGATGTGGAACCCAGGCTACACATCTCTGTCCACATCATGCTGGTCAGCCAGGCCTATGAAAAGATGCAGGATACATATTTTGATGTTGTGAATGTGCATCACCATCTTCCGGGGCCACTAGCTCTTGCATATGACTAGGGCTGAACCAGGATGATAATTGTAAACATATATATCAGGGAACTAACAGATTTTCCATTTTACAATAGAATCTTCCATTTTACAATAATCCAATAGCAGAGGGCAGAAGCTAGATCCCAGGATGACAATCCATCCAATAGTATCAGTGTTGGGACCAAACCGTAATGGGACCTGGTCTAGCAATGAAGATGACTGCATCGGAAACCCTCAGCCCCTGTGCAGCTCAGATGTTCACACGAGTGTGGTGGGTTTTTGCTTTGTTTTTTTAAAAAAAGAATGAGGTGAATCTGTGGCATTTTGGGGAGTTTCTATGAACTACTGGACAGGTTCCAGAACCTCAGTACTAGTACAAAATTGCAGCCAGTTTTTATTATTATTTAGGGTGGTGTCAGGGAAGTGCTAACAGAAATTCAGAGAAATTCAGTGGCTTTTCTTATAATAGTTCACTGATAAAGGGAGCAGGGTCAGCCAGCTCTGACTCACTTGCGATGCTTAGGATGTTGAATTAGCTGAAGCTGTGCAAACAACACAGCTTCACATCACTGTAAATAGAACAGCTCTTCATGATCAGATTGCCTTTGACGGAAGGCTTCACAATGCCAAATTGTACCAACTGAATATGTATGAATGATCATCGTTACAGTTTTGGGTTTTATGGCAATACCATGATCCACTGATAGCTGCCATTGGGGCTAAAGCTAATAATAGCTCTGTAAGTGAAAAGCTTAAATCTGTTTTCTAATATCCTAATATTTAAAATCAAACTAAACTATATCTACTTACGTTATTTTCCTGGAACTTAACATCAGGTCTTTCAGCAATTTTCTTCAGGCTTTTAAGCAGAATTTGGTAGTTTTTGACCACATCTGGAGGACCTTCGATATTCATTAAATTCAATGCCTCGATAAATTTATCCAAATTATAGTTTGCACACTTTTTCTGAAATGAGAACATTTTTTTCAAGGTCACTTGTCAGATTTCATATACAAGTGAAAATTTACATTCAAAGGCTACTGCAGAGTAACATGATATACTGTAATTATTTAAGACAAGACACAATCCAGAATTCTTGCACTCTCACATTCATTTCAATGGGGCTCCTACAGAAAAACTTCCCAGAACGTCATGCCTGCTGTTTTTTTTACAAATAATATGTATTCTGCCATAGGTATTCATAGTTTTCCTGACCCAAGTTCAATATGCCACTTGGATACATAAATGATGGACATCCCCTCCCTTACCTATGCTGGAATTAGACTTCATGGAAAACCCTTCCATTGGCTTCAATGGGAGGCTTTATCCATACTTACCCATCCCCAAAGGCATGGTAGATGATACAGCGGCTTTCCCCAATTTGGTGCCCTCCAGATGTGTTGGACTGCCAACTCCCATAATTCAAAAACATTGGCTTAGAATCATAGGTGTTGCAATCTAATACATCTAGAAGGTATCAGATTGAGGAAGGGTGTGATAGAGGGTATTTTGAGTGAATTGAGATAAATGCCTCTCTTGCGAATAAAATAGTAGTGAGATATTAAAGATGTTTTCACCACATGGGAAGGATTGGCCCTTTCCCCCCATCCCTGATCTGCCAAGTAGTCCTTGTGGTGACAGGAATGAAATGGATTTGCCAGGCCCTACATTTTAAAGCACAAATCCCCCCCACACAAGGAAATATATGTAATATATGAATTTCATTGTCGTACATAAACTTGGGAGGGCTCCAGTCCTCCCACGCAGCCTAGAAATATATTAAATAAATAAAATACGAAAATATAAGAACAATCCTAATCTGTTGGCTAGAGGATCCAAGGTTGGGCCCTTCAGCTACTGCAGCCTAGAGCTGGTGTAGCTAATCCCCTGGGGCAGGCAGTGTGGGGGGGGGGGAGGGATAGAATGCTTAGTAAAGCTGGAATGAGCTGGCAGGACTTTGGAAGATAATCCACCATTCAGACACCCCATTAGGATTTCTCTCTATGATCTCAAATCAAAGACTGTAAAAGACTTACATAAAGGCATGTGTGTAAAATCTGTGATAGTTCTTGTGTACATATATAAATATATATGATTCACAATTCATAGCAAATACAATACAACATACAAAATAGTATGCACTCTCTTAAACATTAAATTGCTTGATCGCTTTCATTAAGGTAAGGTGACCATATGGAAAGGAGGACACGGCTCCTGTATTTTTAACAGTTGTATGGAAAAGAAAATTTCAGCAGGTGTCATGCATGCAGCCCCTGGTGAAATTCCCTCTTCACAAACTGCAGGAACCCTGCCCTCTTGACCAGATACAAAAGAGGGCAGGGCTCTTGCAGCTTTAACTGTTGTGATGAAGAGGACTTTCACCAGGGGCTGCATGCATACAAATGAACCCTGCTGAAATTCCCTTTTCTACACAATTGTTAAAGCTACAGGAGCCCTACCCTCCTTTTCATATGGTCACCCTAACAATGTATATATAACAATGTTTTTGATTCCCCCAATTAAATGCTGACACCACTAGTATGCTTCACTCATCAGTGATATTATATCAGTTTTGTGATAACCATCACATGATTTCTTACATGGTCCCTAGTAAATGCTCTACTTGAAATGGTACAGAAAGCACAAAAAACTGTCTGGAGATAATGTATAATATAATACTTGGTTTGATACTGTGGGTTTAGTCCAGCACTTTCAAGACCTCCTAAAATCGGTGGGGCCTAACTTTGCCTGTTTTTAAGGAAAATCGATTATTTTCAAGAATATTTCCTAGTTCAAAACAACCCACTTCCAGAGATATATCTTCTATCAGGACATCTTAATGCCATTCTAGCATTCTTCGCTTTGCCTCCACCAATTGCCTTTCAAAGTAAGAGCGCTTTCCCTAACAGCCCATACCCAGTTACTTATAATTATTTGACATTTTAAATCAAGATAGGCTGGTTTTAACCTCTTACCGTTATCTCGTCAGGGATATCTACAGATGTCTGCAAAGAGCAAACAACAAAACATAGTTAGGTAGCAGAAATGCAAAAACAGAAGATGAATCAGTAAAAGTTTGACGTGTCCTGCTACGTTTCATCTTCAAGGGTAGGGTTGTCTCCTCTATAAGAACACAACAGCTCCTTGGATTCCAGCAGCCTCAGTGACTTCATGTTAGGAGACAGGGCTTCATTCACAAAAGCAGAAGGAGGGTGCCTTGCCAGCACTAGCTCCATTTATCCAAGTATTACTGTCCTTGCCAACCCTGGGGGCCTTATAAAATAGTTTCCACTACCCCCTTACTACAGAACTCAGCAGCTTTGCAGTGTTTCCAAGTTTACTAAATTTTAACTAGATAGAACCTACATTCAGTTGATATATCAGAGAATAAACTTTTGGGTTTCTCAGATTTATTTCTACGTATAAATCTTACATGGTTTCCTCTACTCTCTCATGCCTCCCACTATTGCAATTTCTTCATAAAAGACAAAGTTTTACAGCCTGCTTGCTCAAAAGCTGCAAATTTCACTGAATCCAGTGGAGCCCAGGAGTGTCTTGCTGGTTAAGTGTACAAAGGGCTGCAGCTTTAGATACTTACCATGTTGGCATTTATGGGTATCAAGTTACCCTGTAAATAACAAAAGACAGATTGAAATTAGAAAATAGCAATGGAAATGCTTAAAGAAAGTAGTTAAAAAGTTAGAAAAACATGATCAGCTTCATGTTATAGTTATGGAATACCTCTTTTTGTATGAGTTCCAAACGTATCTGGATTTCGCTAATGTCTGTCAGTGTTTCCAATGGCATACAACAAGCATATACTCCAAGGCAAAGGAAAATCAAACTGTGAGATAGCATTGTGGTGATAGTGATGAGCATCAACTTTCTTATTCTGAATCTGGTAATACTTTGATGCAGTTATATTTCTCTTATATATATACACACACGATGCTAAAGGAAATGATTAACATCTCACCACAAACTCAAGCAGGAGGTGGAGGGGGTGGGAAATTACCTTGAAGAATGGAATCTCCTAGCTGCTTATCTGATGTTGAGATGCGTATGATTTGATACAAAGGCTTTTAATTTTAATGTATACATATATGGGCACAATCCAAATCAAGATAAGCACTTTTAAGTTCCATTTATTTCAGTGGGTGAGTTAAACCTCCTCCTGTAGTAATGAGATTTAAAGTGATTAATTTATATCTTTAGAATAATTCCCTTAATTACCCAACATTTTATTAGCTAGTAAAAAACAAACAAAATAAAAGGATTTGAAATTGTGAGGTCGCTGCTACCACAGTGCCCAGTGGTAGAACTCTTTCTAGAACATAAGAACATAAGAAGGGCCCTGATGCTGGGTCAGACCGAGGGTCCATCTAGTCCAGCACTCTGTTCACACAGTGGCCAACCAGCCATCAGCCAGGGACCAGCAAAGCAGGACATGGTGCAACAGCACCCTCCCACCCATGTTCCCCAGCAACTCGTGCACACAGGCGTACAGCCTCGAATACTGGAGATAGCACACAACCATCAGGGCTAGTAGCCATTGATAGCCTTTGCCTCCAGGAATTTATCCAACCCCCTTTTAAAGCCATCCAAATGGGTGGCCATCACTACATCTTGTGGTAGTGAGTTCCATAATTTAACTACGCGCTGTATGAAGAAGTACTTCCTTTTATTTTTCCTGGATCTCCCACCAGTCAGCTTTGTGGGATTACCCTGGGTTCTAGTATTTTGCATAATTTTGTACACCTCTATCATGTCTCCCCTTAGCCTCCTTTCTTCCAAGCTAAACAGTCCCAGTTGATGTAACCTTCCCTCATAGGGGAGATGGTCCAGCCCCTTAATCACTTTAGTTGCCCTTTTCTGCACTTTTTCCATCTCTATACTATCCTTTTTTCGGTGTGGTGACCAGAACTGTACACAGTATCCTAAGTGTGGTTGCACCATCGATTTGTATAAAGGCAGTATGATACTGGCCATTTTATTCTCAATTCCTTTTCTTACAATGCCTAACATGGAGTTTGCCTTCTTTACAGCGGCCGCACACTGAGTGGAGATTTTCATCATGCTGTCACCACAATCCCTAGATCTCTTTCTTGTTGGTCACTGCCAGCTCAGATCCCATTAGGTTATACTTGAAGTTGGGTTTTTTGCCCCAATGTGCATCACCTTTTGGAAATCCAAGTAAACAATGTCCACCGGATCACCCCTGTCTAAGGAAGCAGTTTGTATTATTGGCTCATAGAGATTTGAACTGGGGATGTGAAATGTAGGCATAGTCCTATCTCACATTGCATAGTTATAGGCATAGTTAGACTTTTACATAGCGATACCACTGAATGAGTGGTGCTGTTGCCCCAACTATCTATTTAAGCACACACCAGAACATGTTGACATATGGTGGCGCATCTTGTTCTTTTTGCCTTCACACTTTCTGACATTGTTTCTATGGAGTCATTATCTGGTTCAGGAGGTGTTAACTGTAGACTCTGTGTTGGATCCAGCTTTAGTCAGAGTAGACCCACTGAAATCCAATTGATCTCCCGTTTATTTCAATAGGTCTACTATAGGTATGTCTAAACCTGGATCCGATGCCCTGTTCATGTGGGAAATCTCCTGCAAATATGTTGCACTTCTTATTATCAGATCAGTATCTTCTATGTCTTTGATTGAATTAAATAACAAATGCAGTGTTAGCAAGTTCCTCATAGGATCAGGGTGGGTTCACATGATCCAAGGCACTTCCATTTCATGGGGCCTGAGCTGCATATGTGTTCCCAGAGGTGTGGAGAGTGTAACTTGTTACTCAGTGCATTCTTAGGCACAGCTCCGGTCAGTGATTCCCTTGAGCACCACAGCTTGAAAGGGGGCTTTATAAGGAGTTGTCTCCACTAACTAAGGCCTTAGCTAGACCTAAGGTTTATCCCAGGATCATCCCGGGGTTGTCCCTGCCTGCTCCCGGGATATCCTGTGTATCATTTACATGAACAGGGATGACCCCGGGACGATCCCGGGATAAACCTTAGGTCTAGCTAAGGCCTAAATGTCTGACAAATTAAATGCTGGGAATAATCACCCTTTTAGATAAGTAAAGTTTTAGCATGGATCAAACTTTGATAAGTTATTATACCTTGTCAACAGCTAGGGGAGCAGTTCTGTGGGCTAGATGCTCAAAGGACGGAGGTCTCCGCCCATCCTATGGCTTGTCAAGCTTTTGTCAGTAAGGCAGGAGGAGCGAAGTTGGCTATCCTTGCTTCTCCAACCTCTGTTTGAGCATTTTTTCATTAGAGAGGCCTCTGAGCTCATCTAATTTGCTCTCTCTACTGAGGATGGGCACAGGAGCTGAGATGCCATTGGATCCAGCAGATCTACAACTTCTCCTTTCCCTGCTCACTGGCTTCCCCCAACACACCTATTTCCTCCCTTCCCAAGGTCGGGACTCTTTCTATGGTGGCTGGGAGAGGTGTTCGAGTTTCACATTGTTGAAACTGGAAGTCCTCTTCTAAAAAGATACAAGGAGCATTTGGCTGATATTCAGCATAATGAAACATGTGCTAGACCTTGGTCCCTTCATATGAGGGAGACACATTTTATTTATTTATTTATTATTGCATTTATATTCCACCTTTTTTCCTCCAGAGAACCCAAGGCAGCATACATAATCCTCCTCTCCATTTCTATCCTCACAACCACAACCCTATGAGTTGGGGTGGGCTGAGAGTGTGAGTGGCCCAAAGTCACTCAGTGGGTTTCCATGACTGAGTGGGGACTAGAACCCAGATCTCCCGACTCCCAGTCCAACACTTTAGCTACTATACCACACATGTTCTTAGAGCAACGTTAGTGAAGATCTCCGCACTAGTCTCTAAAGGAGAAAGATTAAGGAGGCAGTGTTTATTGATAAGCCAAAACCTGATATCAATGTAAAGGATGAAATGAAACAAGCCCTGAGGTTTATTAATGTGGCTTGATTGGTTGTTGGATGGATGCAAGTGTTGGTTGTTAATCCACGTTTCCTCATTGAGGCTTGGACTGTTCCTGATTGGTTCTGGCCCAGCTTGTAAATGATATTGTAGCATATGCTTGTTTGTTATTAAAGCTCATGTTTTATACCAAATGTTTCATATTTTAAAATCTGTTTATATGTATATGTTTTAAAAAATAAAGCTATAAAAATTAAAAAATTAAAAACTTTAGAATTTAATTTTAAAAAAAAATCTATAGAAATTTATAAACTGGATGTGCTACTAGTGGTCATTTGTTTTGTTTTGGGGAGTGTACCTTTTTCTGCACTTGTTGGATTTTGCCAGGATAACCTGGTTTGCACGGGTGGAATTTGCTTCCTTGTTGTCACCTATCTAGACCCACATGAAACTGCACTCTTATGATAATGAAACAATACAATCTGCAGGAAAAGCAATTTAAAATTCTTTCAATAAAGCTGCAAAGTAGATCTCAGCTGGCCATGATAGATAGTACAAACCTGTACATGCCTAATCAGAGGTAAGTCCCATTATTTTTAATACAGCTTACTCCCAGTGAGTGTGTGTATATTAGTATAATAAACAGATTGGAAAATGGTTAAGGCAAATTATAAATCCAGGAGAGTTATCAGTCAGTGTATGACATATATTAAGATGATTATTATGACACATTCTGCATATGCCATGCACACAGCATCCATGAGTGGAGGAAAACTCATAGAGCACAACACAATTGGACCTGTGCCAAGACTTCGTAGGAAATGGAAGTGCTGTACATGCCCATCCCACATCCCAATCCAGTTCTTCCCACTCTACGTAGGTATGAGTCATGTATTTTACTTGTTTAAAATAACAAAACAAAACTCCCGTAGTGATTTATTGCTT
Source organism: Elgaria multicarinata webbii (assembly GCF_023053635.1). Classification (NCBI taxonomy): domain Eukaryota; kingdom Metazoa; phylum Chordata; class Lepidosauria; order Squamata; family Anguidae; genus Elgaria; species Elgaria multicarinata. The sequence continues at coordinate 80,626,426 of NC_086173.1, forward strand.
GGAAAGAAAAAAAAAAGTAAAACACAGCAAATAAACAAGAAAGAGCGAAAACAACTATAACGTTCAGTGGAATGAATAAAAGAGACCCTGTTGTCAAATTACACTAGCTGTTAAGCCCAGTCAAATGCCTTTGCCTCACACCCACTACCTCAAGCTGACAATATTCATATATACAAGCATTGTTCTATATCATTGTTAATAACTGGATATTGGTCTCTATCCAGTCCACTGTGAGGGCACTGATCGCATGCAGAAAAATTGCCATAAGGTATAACACAGCCCTTCCTTCCCCTCTCAGCATGCATGTGGGGAATGGAAAGCCTGTGCATGCCTCCATATCCTTATCCAGGCCACCCTTCCATTCAGTAATTTAACCTGCTCACATATGCAACATCAAAAGAGGGCAAAGGAGGACACCAATTTGCGTACAGCTGCATATGCAGATTTATATGTATCTGTACAAATGTAAAAATAATAACAGTAATTTAAATAGCAATACAATACATCTCAGCATAGTCTAGAAGACTGGACAACCCATTAAATGGAGGACGTGTCCTCTGTAAAGTAGGACATCTGCCCCCTCTGTGGTTATCTTCAGAAAACCTCCTCCATGTTCCCTTTTATCATAGGAAGTTGATGGAGATGGCTTTTTCAGTCACAGCACCCACCCTAGAGAGTGCCCTTCCCAGGGAGGCTCACTAGAGGGCACTGTTCCCATTGAACTGTATGGGTCACATGGTCGCTTCTCACTTCCTTGTGTAATTTCAGCTCATTGCAAATGTGGAAGAGAAGCAGGAAGTAGAGCCCTGGTAAAGAAACACGATTTTCCCCCGTCTGAAGGAGCCCTATGAATAGGTGTTCTAATGCTATGCTAGAAACCTCCAAACCAAGATAAGAGAATTAGAGTGCCTGATTTTAAAGGAGAACTCAGATATAGTGGGCATAGCTATGCATGTTGGGGCAAGAAATCCCAACTTCACGTATATGCTGATGGGATCTGAGCTAGCAGTGACTGACCAAGAAGGAGATCTTCGGGTTGTGGTGGATAGCTTGATGAAAATGTTGACTCAATGTGTGATTGTTGTGAAAGGTTACAATGTCTGCAGCTGTTTAGCTTAGAAAAAAGGCAGGTATGGGGAGACATGACAGAGGTGTACAAAATTATGCATGGTGTGGAGAATGTGATAGGGAGGTATTTCTCCCCATCTCTCATAATACTAGAACCTAGGTTCATGCCATGAAGATGATTGGTGGGAGACTCAGGACATATAAAAGGAATGGCTACTACTCTTGATGGCTTTATGCTACCTCCAGGATCAGAGGCATTACACCTATGGACACCAGGAGCGGGAGAGTTCTGTTGCCCTCATGTCGTACTTGGGTGATTCCATGCAGTTGTTTGGCTACTTTGTGAACAGCATGTTGGACTAGATAGATCTTTGGTCTGATCCAGCTTGGTTCTTCTCATGTTTATGCTGATATTTTTCATCATTGCTTTGCGGGAAAGGATAGAGATCTTTAGGGTCAAAATAATGCCTATCGGGGGTGAGAAGGGAGAAAAACATTTTCAAAGGAACTGGCTTCTTTCCCCTCCTTCAACAGGTTATTTTCCACTGTTGGCAGATATAATTGCATCATAAACTCTGCAGTGTTTGAGTTTAGATCTATTAATCAGGCTAATGGTATTTAATGGGCCTTAATGGGCCTTATTAGACTAGCACTGCAATGCTATGTATACTTTGTCAGTAGTGAACCCCACTGCTCTCCTTCTGAGTGAACATGTCTAACATCAGGCTGCCGGTGAATTTAAGCACAAGATCTCTTGTATTAGTGGCTTGTGGGTTTAACAAAATGCTTTCTATGTTCCTTGAGTTTGGTGACAAAATTATATTCCTCATTTGATACTAATAATGATCATGAATCCAATGAAGGGAGGTGAATAAAGAAAGAAGTCAGAGGAGTCAGAGTGGGAAAAACCACAATGATTAAATCATCACCTTTGGCAGTCAAATTTCCTTTAAGGGCTACTTGTGGTAGCATTGTATTCCAACCTCTACTGGAAGAGGGGGTGGGGGGAGGTGTGTGTGAGAGGTGTGTGTGAGACAGTTTGATAAAATCGAGCAGTGGCATATGATCTAATGATACAGAGTATCCTCTGTTCTCTAATCCATTGACGCATGAAACTCCTTTCTTAGGGTGACCATATGAAAAGGAAGACAGGGCTCCTGTATCTTTAACAGTTGTACAGAAATGGGGCATTTCACTAGATGTCATTTGTATATATGGAGAACCTGGTGAAATTCCCTCTTCATCACAACAGTTAAAGCTGCAAGAACCCTTCCCTCTTTTGTAGAATGACCAGAGGGAATTTCACCAGGTGCTGCATATATACAAATGGCACCTGTTGATATTTTAATTTGTTTTGTCTTGGTTGCATCTATCTCTGTAATGTAAAAGATACAGGCTATAATATTTTAACACAAACACCCCTGGTGTCCCAAGGCATGAGATCAGTATACAAACAGGTCAACGTTGATATATATAACATAGGTGAGTCACTACTATGTTTAGTTCTTCCCAGTTCCTCAGAAGATTACAAGGAACAGGTCTGGAACTATTTATAGCATTTTTGAAATGTTTCCACCATAATCCAGGAAACAAAGAATTCTTGGTTTCCATTCATTAGTAATTTACTGAATTATTTTATACATATATTGAAGCAATCCTTTGTTTTATGCCTTTTACTATTCCTGACTATTCTGATCTCTTTCCTTGATATTTAATGATGTGCTGTATTATTAAATTATATCACACACCAGGAAGATTGTCTAGTGAACAATACAACAACAACAAAAATCTGAAGTAAAGAATGTAATAAATAAATTCAGCAAGGAGAATCCCCCCCCCCAAATTTTCCTGGAATACATACTCCTAAAGGAAGTATAATTTTTAAAAAGGTTTTAAATTTTAAAATATTTTTAAAATCTCACCAATTTCTCTCCCCCGCAAAACAACAACATAACATTGCATGAGATCTTAATGATATAGGGCGGGATACAAATGTTTTAAATAAATAAATGCAACAATACAATAATTAGAGCCTATACATAAAATTAGCCGGAAACAAAAGAAGTTTCAAATCATCAGTATTGATAATGGAAGAATATAGAATTGTTTAAGATCAGACCTTGCACTCCACTTGAGGTACAATTGAGGGAGAGGATCTGTGACCCTCCAGATGTTGTATCCCAATTCCCATCAGCCTCTGAAAGCATAGCCAATTGTCAGGGATGATAGGAGTTGGAAACTGTAGTCTCTTATTGTGTTTTAAACTTAAGATTTTTCATATTATGCTTTATTATGTTATTATATTTTATGGTTTTAAGTTTTGTTTTGTGAACTGTCCAGTGAGCTTTGTCCATTTGGAAGTATAGATATGCTTAAATAGTCCAACAACATCTGGAGATCCACAGATTTCCCATGCTTGGACTATAGGATTTGGCTGAAGCCCTGCAATTTCAACAGAACACAAGATACACTGCCACCTTTAAAAATATGCTGGTGAAACACCCCAGATTCACCAGCAGAATGTACTATGCTGCTAGAACATCTAAGATGGGGCAGTATATGGGTGGCACTGGGCAAGAGCACACATACCCCATATTTTACACGTTTTCAGCCCATGGCCTCCATCGAAAGTGCAACTTTAGACCTGGCACAAAGAATGTCCTCCCACTAACTTCAATGGGAGGGCCAAAAAAATGAAAAATAGCTGCCCCTGCATCAACAACTACCCTGCCCACATGCCCACCACAAAGCAGAGTGTAACTGAGCACGCATTCACAGAGTGCCACCACCAGCATATAAACCCTGCCTAGAGAGAACTATAACTCTGATGATAATTTTATTTATTTATTACTTATTATTTACATTTTATATTGCCCAATAGCAGAGACTCTCTTTCGAGAGATCGTTTTAGACCACCCTCAATAATTTGGTGTCATCAGCAAACTTGTCCACTTATTTATTTATTTATTTATTTACTTATTACATTTTTATACTGCCCAATAGCCGAAGCTGTCTGGGCGGTTCACAAAAATTAAAACCATGAAGAGCATAAAAACAACCAACAATTTAAAAACACGAATACAACAATTCAAAAACACTTCTCTGATTCCTCCTAATTCCAGATGATTTATGAACACGTTGAAAAGCTTTGGTCCCAATATAGACTCTTATGGGACCCTATTTACTTTCCTCCATTGGGAGAATCTACCATTTATACCTGCTCTCTGCTCTCTCTTCTTTAGCCAGTTACTGATATATAAGAGGACCTCTCCTCTTATATTCCATGACTGGTAAGTTTGCTCAAGAGTCTTTGGTGAGAAACGTTGTCAAAAGCTTCTTGTTTTACAGCAGTTAGCAATTATTTGAGATGAAATGGAAAGAATAAAATCAGTTATTTTTAAATTTTCATGATCTTTCCTGTAGTATGCATATTAACAGAGGTAGTGTCTAGCTCTATTTTATTGAGGATGCTATTAGAAGTTCTTTGTGTCTTTTTGACTGGAGGTCACTAAAGTCCAAACTAAACATTTTTGTAAATATGCATAGAGTGATTTTATCCTGATGAGAGTTGAAAAAATAACAGCACTGCTATTGATTCCAATCAAAATGTAGTTCTTTTTTTAAAAAAAAAAAAACAACCCACTGGTGTGTGGGGTGAATTCAGGACAAAAATGGATGGGGGAGAGCTTAATCTTCCCCCACTGTCTGGACTACCACGTTTCCAAACCAAATCATGCTTACAATGGAGGTAAACACGTCCCCAGTTTGAATGAGAGCCATGCAGACTTACACGAGTAAATAACACAGTTTAAAAGAATGTATGTTTGACGCTAAGAATATTCCTTTGCAAGATGTCCCACAATCTCTAATGAGGCAGATTTGAACAGATTGTCTGAATGACTCATTGGCTGATTATCTACACTGCTATGCTTACTTTCCCCATGGGAAAACCCATGATTGATACATATTTGAAGCGACACGCCTGCTTTAGTCAGTGGTTCCTAAAGTGGGTGGTATTGCCCCCTGGGGGCGGTGGGATTGCATAGGGGGGCATTAAGAGGCAAAGGGATGGCAGGGGGGCGCTTGAGTTGGTCTCTCCAGAAGGTTCTAAAACCCAGGGACCGAGCAGGAAAGAGCGGCAAATTCAGCTGCTCTCCCCACACCGCTCCTGCTCAGAAAGGACTTTCTCACTCACACAGCCGCTCCCTCCTCCTATCTTAAGCCCACAGCGGCCCCACCAAAAGTAGGGAGTGGGGGAAGCACCCACAGGAGGCAGCAGAGCAGGAAGCAGCGGCAAATTCAGCTGCTCTGCCCACTCTTCTCCTGCCTAGGAGGGCCCAGGGCTTCTTTCCTGCTGGAGCCACCACCGCCTGCTCGCTCGCTTGCTCCCTCGGCCAGAGCTGCTCCCTCCTACAAGCTGCCCCGGCAGACCTCTCGCGATAGTTGCTGCACAAGGTGGGGGCAGCAGCCATGTGGCGGACAGGAAGGAGCATGTGGAGGACGGCGGGCGGCAGAGCAGCTGCCAAGAACAGCAGTCAGCCGGCAGGCTGGGTGGGGAGCAGGACTGCTTGTGCTGCTGCAAGCTATCACCAGGCTCCCTTCCCCTGTCAGGAGTTGCAGATTGGGGCCATCTCCCCTCTGAGCTGCTGCCCTCCTGTCGTAATCAGCCTGGCAGCTATTGTGAGGCTTGGGCGGATGGGTTGGAGAGAGAGAGAGAGAGAGAGCTGCTGTGTGTCTGTGTGTGTGCTCCCACCCCCAAAAAAATCTGGACTACAACAGGATTGGGATTGAAAAGAAAAGGCGGAGGGAGAGAGAATTGCAATTCCCCAGGTCCTTCCTGGCTACGGTGACCAAACGTCCGGATCTGCCCGGACATGACCGGAAATGGGCAGGGAAATGCCCGTCCGGCCAGAAATGGCCTTCCCCCCCCCCCCTTCCCGGCTTCTATTGGGGCCTCTCCTTGGTCGTCATCACCATGGTGACCAAGGAGAGGCCCCAATAGAAGCCGGGGAGCCTTAAAATGCTTGTTTCTCAAACACGGAAACACCCGGCTTAACACCCGTCCACCTCATCCAATCGGGTCTCTCCTATGACGTCGACGTCAGAGGAGAGACCCGGATGGATGAGGTGGGCTGGTCTTAAAGCCGGGTGTTTCCAAGTTTGGGAAACATGCTGCGCTGGGGGCTTCTATTAAGGCGTCTCCATGGAGGAGACGCTCCAATAGATAGAAGCCCCCAGCGCCGCGTGTTTCCCAAACGCGGAAACACCCGGCTTTAAGACCCGCCCACCTCATCCAATCGGGTCTCTCCTATGACGTCGACGTCATAGGAGAGACCCGATTGGATGAGGTAGGAAGGCGGGTCTTAAGCCGTGGGGTTTTTTCCTTGTTTGGGAAATGCGCCGCTCTCAGGGGATTCTATTGGAGCGTCTCCTCCATGGAGATGCTCCAATAGAAGCCTCTGAGAGCGGCGCGTTTCCCAAACAAGGAACCCCCCCCGCCCTGCTTAAGACCCGCCCACCTTCCTACCTCATCCAATCGGGTCTCTCCTATGACATCGACGTCATAGGAGAGACCCGATTGGATGAGGTAGGAAGGCGGGACTTAAGCCAGGGTTTTTTTCCTTGTTTGGGAAACACGCCGCTCTCAGGGGCTTCCCCCCCCCTTTCGCCACCTTCCTGCTTTTTCCCCTTTTCAGGAGCTGCACCGCATGAAGGGGTGAGGAAGGGAAATGATGGGGGAGGAAAAGGAGGCATGGTTGGTGGGTTAGTACTGCATCCTTCCAGCCACCACTACCCCTGCAACTAATATCTCTCAGCCTCGTTGGGAATGGGGGGAGGCGTATAATGTATAAAATATAATCTTGAAGCCAAGTTCCTGGATTACAGCAGCTGCCTGCTGCACAGTTCTCCTGGAGAGATGAAGGATCTGGGATTTGGGTTGGGACTTACTCCCAAGGAAGCATGCATAGGATGGTGGCTGGTTGGTTGCCTGTCAGGAAAGGCAGAGGATGGGAATGCTTTCCTTCATCCCTCAATTTCCCCCTCCCCATTTCTTTTCCATCCGTCAAAATGTGTATGTGTATGTGGGGTGTGTGTGACGATTATTGGAGACAGAGGGATTCTCCCCCCACCCCCCTTTGAAGGGTACAGGTGGAGGAAGGAGATTGACGAAATTAAAAGTCTATCTCTCTGTGTGTTGCCTTTAATTTCATCCTTTCAGTTCAACTGCAGCAGCCAGGGCTTAGTTGTTCTTGCCTATTCTATTTTAAGTTTGTTGCAGTTCTCAAGATCACCTGTTTTTCTGTTTCCAGGCTCCCCTTGTTTGGGATGTTGGGTGTAAATAAGCAGTTCTCTCTCCTCATATGCATAGTAAACAATTATTTTGATCAGTCATTTTGAAATAGAATGTATTATTCAAGTCCCTTGCAAATGACTTGCTTCTATGTAAATATGTGTAAGGTTTGAGCTGCAATGTGGTAGTGACTCGAGATCTATTATAGTTTTAACTGATGTAATGTTTAATAGGTTGTTTGGATAAAGAAATGTATTTTGCAGTCATGCTTTTTTGGGGAAATCTGCTACAAGGTAATACAATTTAAATTTCTACGTTTTGTTAGGTGGTGGAGAAAGCTATAAATCAAGCAGAACTGTAAAACTTACCAATTTATTAATTTCTGGTCATGTTGCTTTACTAGTTGATTGGTTTTACTTGTAACTATTGCATGTTGTTTAAGAATTAACTGTTTGTCAATTGTGTATCCTATAATATTTTGGTATATTAAGTTCTGATACTAGATGGAGATTAGGGCTTTGCTCACTTACTCACAAGTAACTGTCATGAACATAGTGAATTACTTTTAATTGTGCATGTTTACTCAGAAGTAAGTCTCACTCAATTCATTGGGACTTACTCCTTGGTTAGGATTGTCACCTAATTTAGCAGTTAACTTAAAATCATGGCTCTTCATGTAAGGTTTGGGCAGTTGCTTGAAGTGAAGTTATCAGAAATATTTGAGTCTTTGTTTTGTGCACATATGTTTTTGTCCACTCAGTGCATGACCCTGCCAGCTGCCTGGGTGTAACTGACATTTCTGAAAACCACCTTGCTTGGAAGAAACCCAAAAAACAGCCATGACACCTTTTTAAAAAAAATCTTTGTAGCATATCAAGAATTCCTTAAACACATACTTGTAATGGCTTAGAAAATGATACTTTTCTACATGTATCCCAAGCAACCTGCAAAATCTAATTGCAGAGTTCAGGAAACTTCTATGCTTCCGCCTCATCTGAGAATAGATTTGATCCAGTTGGGGAAAGCAGTTGCAAGGGATTTTATCTCCACTGAGTTACATGCATTGCAGGTCATGGGGTGATTGTAGAAGGTTTTCTGGGTCATATTTTATTGTACTATTAAATTCTTTTGAGAGTTTTCAAGATATTTTTCATTATTTTGTTATTTTACTTTAACTGCTGGAAATAGCAATTTTAGCTTTGTCTTAAAAAAAAAGCCACTGAAAACTAGTAAAGAATACACAAATACTGCACATTTTCTTTAACATGCAGGTAGTTGTATGTATGATAGGAAATGAACTACGTATGTTCTGGATACCAAGTTGCATGTGCCAAGATTAGGACAAAAATAAAATAATGGAAAGTGCAAAAGGGAATTAAATCCAGTGTTACACACGTGGTCTTCCACTTGTGCAATAGGAATTTCTATTCCCCACATATTCTCAAATCTGCTCTGGAGCACATTTGGTATGTGTGAGTGAATTCAACCTGCCCATGGTGTCCATTCTATTGGTGTAAAGACACAATTGCATAGGACCGAGAAATTCAGATTCGAGGGGATCACATTAAAAAGGAAGCTTACATGACATGGAACAGTTTCTTTCTTATCCTCAAAATCCTTCCCCAAAATTTACTCCTCTTCTCCCTGCTGAATACTTACGGGGGAATTGTTTCTAGCTCAATTAAGGGAATGAGAGAAAGAGTATATGGAAAGTCTAGGGCAAAGTGTGGCAGTCTCCTACTGTATGCAGTGAATGTTTGCCCCAGGAAATATGTATTGAGCTGCCATGGGATTTCCTTAGCAGTGCTTTGTGTGAAACAAGGGTTACAGATTTAAGTTAAGCAATAGCAAAGTGTCCCAGTTTCTGATGCATCTCATTGGCTTCAAAAGTCCCATCCTTCACAAGAATATGATTGGTAGATACTGTAGTGCAAGTTATTTGGGGTTGATATGCCTTCTATTCTGTGGCAGTTCTGAGTTAAAACTCAATATCAGGAATGAATAACAGTGGATTGTCAAGTTCAGAACATTATGTGTGGGGTATCCTAGAACTCACTGCAGTTCTGCTTCCTACAGTTATATTCTGTGGGTGGACTGAGGCACTGGGCAAAGGAGAAGAGCAAGTCCCTCTTCCTGTAAATAGTGCCATAGTTACTGTTATTTATATAGCACCATCTTTGTGAATGGTGCTTTACAGAGTCTCTGCCCTGAGGAGTTTACAATCTGATGTGATGCTGGTGACTGATGTGACTAACGAAATAATTGTAACTTTTTCCTGTTGCCATAGTTCTTTAACTTCCATAACCAGTGGTGATATTTTTCTCTCTTTTCATCTTCTTTTCTGCAACATTTTTGCCATTAGGTATTGCTATGTCAATGAGGTAGGTGTGTTTTTCTTGGTTGTTTTTGACTGTTATGTCTGGTTGAAGTTGAAACAAGCTAAGAGGTGCTAGCCTTTAATCCATTTTGTTCCATAGCTAATGTTTGCAGGGGAATAGTAATTTATACTCTTTCTAAATGCTTAGTTGCTGGTTTGTTGTACTAGATTTTTCTGTACTGGTGAACTGCTTCATTTGTTCAGTGGTAGCAGTATGCTGATTCCAGTAATTTTAACATTAAGATGTTATGTAGAACAGGTTTGTCTTGTGTGCTGTGAAATCAGACATGTGACCAAGGCCATGTTTGGCTGGGCACGCCTCCTTGTGGGCTGGACATGTTGGTGAGCACACCCCTTTGGGGGCTGGACATGTTGGTGGGCATGCCCCCTTGGGGCGGCCATGTTGTCCTCCTTTTTGGTTTCCAAAATATGGTCACCCTATTCCTGGCTAAAGAAGATTCAGCAGCACCTTTTTCCAGAATGCTTGCTGAAACCATTCCTATCTGCCCTTGCTTATTTCAGGGTGTCCAACCCCCTTTTTTCAAGCGTTCTTTTGGTAAACATGGTATGTGTGTATCTTGTGTCACCATAAAAACAGAGCTGCAACACAATCCTAAGTATGTCTACTCAGAAGTAAGCCCCACTGAGATCAATAGAACTTACTCTGAGGTAAATGTGCATAGGATTCAGCCTGAAAACGAACAGAGGGTGAAGAAAAGACAGGAGAAAATGAATTGTAGAAATAGAATAGCAAGGTAACTGTGGGATATTTAACCATATTTAAAGACAATAAGTACAGTAAAATTAGTGCCCCTCTACTTCAGTCCCAGCCAGATTTTCCAAAGGAAAACTCTGTACCAGGTGGCAGATAATTATTTTAAAATTTTAATTAAAATACATTATCCTTTCCTATAACAAAATGGTGCTTACTCCTAAGTAAGTGTGTTCCACTGAAGAAGGAAATCCTATTTGATTCCTGTATTCATGCTACTGTGACATGATAAGTTAAAGGCACAATTTTATGCATGTTTAGACAGAAAAAAGTCCTTCAACTCCTAGAATCCCCTCTAAATGGGAAGCACCTGCCCCAGGCTTGCCGAGGGAGGGAGGGAAAAGAGAGCGAACACCTGTTTGCAGCCAGCATGGCAGGGCACACCAATTGGATTTTGAATAAAGTATTCAATTAATTGTTACTGTTTTGAATTTTATTGTTATTATCTTCCTTGGTGGGTCGTTGAAAACCACTATTCTGAATAATGATTTTTATAGTGTAGGGTAGGGGGGCGCTGGGCATGAGTTTGTGGAACCAAGGGGGTGGTGACCTGAAAAAGTTTGGGAACCACTGGTTTAAGTCATACGATGTTTGCCACGTAGTTTAGTGTTATGTAGCTGATTTTTGCAAAATGGATCTATTGGGCGTGAGGAGTCTGGAATGGACTGGGCAAAGCATGGAGTGACTTAGGCCATAGCTAGACCAGGCCTATATCCCGGGATCGTCCCGGGATCATCCCTGTGCATCCAAATGACATACAGGGGATCCCAGGAGCAGGCAGGGACGACCCCTCCATTTGCCTGGGATAATCCTTAGGTCTAGCAAAGGCCTTAATTTAGCACTGACCACAAATTTACAAAGGCCTTTGCTAGACCTACCGGAAAGTCTGTAACAGAAGAGGGGAGAGCCCGCGATGCAAGTATCACAGGCTGTTGCCCTAGTACAGACGTCAGGCAAGGTGACTCAAGGAGAGAGCTGTCGCATCCGGCATTTTTTTTCTTAAAGGGACAATGTGCACGAATGCTGGTGCACACAGGTAAGGTTGTTTTAAAAAACTTAAATTCATTTCCCCGCTCCCCCCACCCTGCCCCCAATGGGCGCAGCGCTCCTGGGGAGCGCTGCATCCCCTGCGTAGCTCCCGGCTCCTTGCAAGTAATCGCACGTGGAGCCAGGAAAAACCACTAACGTGGGCTCAGCCCGAGACCGTGGGAAATACCAGGCCAAAAGTGGTGTCCATTATCCTGGGGCAAGGGAAGGCTGATCCCTGCCTGAGCTCAGGATCCCCTGTGCGTCATCTGGACACACAGGAGCAATCCCGGGTATCAGCCCAGGATAACCCCTCATCTAGTTGTGCTGAAGGGTGATAAAATACAAATAAAATACACCAAAGTTGTGCTGAAGGGTGATAAAATACATTTTTCTTAATCAACAAAGACTACTACAATCATTGGAAGGAAATTTATCATTCCTTTGGATTTTTTTTCATTCTCTGTTACAGTTCCATATCAGAATGAAAATGGACTCAAACGTAAACAAGATGTCCTTAACTCTTCGTCCTAGTGAGTTAACATTAAACTTCAATGTTTAAAAGAGGTCCCACAAATCAAACAATTAAAGCTTGAACTAATTACTCCATAAAATAGATAAACAAATAGATAAATCCTGCAGTCCTAAAAAAAAATGCTTAGGCCTTTTTCAGTTGCAATTATTTTATTTATTTTTAAAAGAAACTTCAACTAGCCGTATTTCTTTAATTTCTGATGCATTTTTATTTATTTTTACATTTCTATGCTATACTTTCCCCGAAGGGGCTGAACAATACTGTAGCTTCATTAAACCCATGATGCAGTAACTTAGGCTGAGCAGGGGTTTCCTATGCCAAGCCATTGCTCCACATTTATTATTATTATTATTTATTTATATAGCACCATCAATGTACATGGTGCTGTACAGAGTAAAACAGTAAATAGCAAGACCCTGCCGCATAGGCTTACATTCTAATAAAATCATAATAAAACAATAAGGAGGGGAAGAGAATGCAAACAGGCACAGGGTAGGGTAAACAGGCACTGGGTAGGGTAAAACTAACAGTATAAATGTGCCCTAACGGCTTGAAATGAGGAATGAAAGGAATCAATGAATCTGATCCACTGATGTTGCCAGTGGAGGAATTCCCTTGCAAATATTGTTTTCCTAGAAAGCAGAAAGCATTACATCTTTTTCCTGCACTAACTTCTCCCTGCACTTTTATAGTACTGCATTTTGCTTATAACCAAGGGGCTGGAGCATCTCCCCTATGAGGGAAGGTTACTACAGCTGGGATTGTTCAGCTTGGAAAAAAGAATGCTAAGGGGAGTAATAGAGGTGTACAAACTTATGCATGGTGTGGAGAATGTGGATAGAGGGGCATTTTTCTTCCTCTTTCAATATACTAGGACTGGTGTCATCCCATGAAGCTGATTAGTGGGAGATTCAGGACACATCAAAGGAAGTACTTCTTCACGCAGTGCATGGTCAAACTATGGAAGTCACTACTATAAGATGTAGTGATGGCCATCAATTTGGATGGCTTTAAAAGGGTTTAGAGAAATTCCTGGAGGTGAAGGCTAGGAATGACTACTAATCGTGATATCTATGTGCTACCTCCAGGAGCAGGAGCAGTAAGCATTTGTATACCAGTTGCTGGGGAACATGGGTGAGACGGTGCTGTTGTATTTATGTCCTGCTTTTGGGTTCCTGGTCAACAGCTCATTGGCCTCTGTATGAACAGAATGCTGGACTAGATGAACCCTTAGTCTGTTTCAGCATGGTGTTCTTATGTTCTTAGCATAAACCATCATATTTTATATCTCTTCTAAGTTACTTGGACAATAAGCATTTCATTCCTTTTGTATCTGTGCAGTGCTTGAGTCTAGAGAGCTTACAGAAGGGAAGGCAGAATGGGTTTATAAGTAAGTTAAAAAAAATCTTCCCCTCTTTTCTATAATTTGGCATTTGATAAATAGGTTTTCGTTTTTAAATGGATATCCTCTTGAGTCATAGGATTTCCAAAGTGCCAGGAGTCCTTAATAAACCGTTAAAAATAAAATAGAAATAAATATGGAACAGAAACCATGTCTAGTGTTATGTGTGTGAACTAGAGAAATCTGTGCTCTCTGAAGGCCAAACTACTGAAAATAGACATGACATGTGGAGCAATGTTTGTTCATTCATGAATCCTATATCCTGCGTTGCCTTACTGCCTCATCCTGTATTGCTCCAGGTAGTTTTCTTTGTCTTGCTTGCTTCTGTGTTTGAAGCAACTTAGTTGTGTTTCTACTGTACTTGTTTTATTATTGTTTTAATCAAGTTTTTATTTTTGTGGTGTTTTTTTTTTTTAAAAAAAACAATAATCCGATTGTAAGGCACTTTGGGTGCCATTTTCAGGACAGAAATGTAGGTACTAAGCAAAATCAATCAATAATGTTTTTACCCTGCCATCATTGCATCAGAAGGAATGATCCAAAAGACAAAATGTGAGAATGGGTTGTCTTGTGTCTCAGTGAACCCTTGGTCTTATCCACCAGGGCTCTTCTCATTTACTGGGAGAAGCAACTGGTTTAGGATTGGATTTAGACTTAGCTATATTAGAATAATTTAAGTGAATTGACTTCAATAGGTCTACTCTAAATATGACTTAAAGCTCCATCCCATGAGCATTTTACTGCAGGCTCATACTGGGCACTCACAGACTGCTCACATGACATCGTCTGCCTCTCACGCATCTTCTGCCCCTTCTGGCCTTTGTTGCATTGGAAAACCTCCCAGAAAAAGTCTGGTTGCTGCTCTCTCATACTGGACTGAATTTTCAGGAAGCGACGTCGGAGCGACGACAGAGAAGCGATGGGATCCGCATGTTTTGACCTAGATGTGTTGGGGCTTTAAGCCTTGATCCAATCCATAGACTCTATGGCCATTGTTTCCAGCAGGATCAGGGACATTATTGCCCATTTTAAGCTCGTCCACAGCCCTTCTGAAATGGACAGGATGCAATGGATGGGATGCAATGACAAAGCACCTAAATATGTCTGCTCAGTAAGTGAGTGCAATTGTTATTTGGCAGGATCAGCAGGGTTATTAGGCAGTTGAAGTAGAACATCAGTGTTTACTTTATACAATGAAAGGTGCTGGAAGTGAGTCCAAGAAATCCACTCTACTATCCCAGGATGTGTGGGGACTGCTTGTAGTGACAAGCAAAAGACAAACTCTGCACAAAACCAGATTTACTGTTTTTTACTTGATTGATAGTTTGCATGTTCTAGATTGATGCTAAAGCTTAATTTTAGCCTAATTCAAATTAAACTGGAGTAAGAATAATGCACACTGTGTTCCTTTGAGTTATATGTATTGTTGTTTATTCGTTCAGTTGCTTCCGACTCTTCGTGACTTCATGGACCAGCCCACACCAGAGCTTTCTGTCTACGATTTATTTATTTTTCTTTCAACAAATTGTCATTTTCAATGTGCTTTAACTTCCACCTATATTAGGGTTGGCAATTTGTGGCCCTCCAGATGTTATGGAACTGCAACTTCCATCATCACTTACCATTGGCTATGTAGGCTAGGGCTGTTGGGAGATGCAGTCCAACAACATTTGGAGGGCCACAAGTTGCCCATCCTTGAACCAATGTCATTAATAAATATATATCCAGAAAGGCAGGCAGATCATTTAAATGTGCTGCATTTCCATTCTACCTCTTTGAGCATTATCACACAGGGGAAAATTGTGTTTGCTTACCATCGCTTCTCTGCCCACACGTTTGTCCCTCATTACTTCCTCTTTTGAAAGAGGAAGTAAACAATGTGCTCGTGGCCCATTCAGTGAGCAGTTTTGATCATGCTACTTCTCCTGCACACAGCAGGGGATAGCAGCAACTTCCATCTTTATTTTAAGTTGGACTTACTGGGGTGGTTTTTGTGGTGCGAAGAAGGCAAGAAGGGGCAGGAAGATGATGTCATGAGAGGGAGCTGTGAAAACCTGTGAGTGCCCAGTAACGACTGTGCAATAAAATGCTCGTCTGATGGAGCTCTTTGTCTCCCCCTGTCTCTTGATGCTATTGGCTGATGTGGTATGAAGTTACATTTGGCTAGGGCAAATATGCATAATAACTCTTCTGATTGCCATTGACTTAGCTGCTGTGATGTCAACATGACAAGGTATCTATCTGAGCACTAGGTGAGGGGTAGAAAGTTTTAGGATTTGGATTCCAGGGCCCTTGAGCACTTTTTGTCAGAAGATCCTATGCACATTTTCCTGGGAGTATGTCCAGTTGAATACAGTGGGACATATTTCTGAGCAACCTTGCACAGCTTGTACTGCACACTGTTTAGTTCAGTTTATGGCAGCCTACCATCAGCCTTTAAATGATGCATTGCTAACGCCAATTGGGTATATAGCTTTGAAGCATTTGGCTAAAGCATAGATGTCACTTCCTGCTTTTTAGAAAGGAAAATAAAGTAATTCAAAAGAGATTACACGAACCAATCATTTTCTTTCTTTCTTTAGCTATCGTGCCTAAGGAAGGATATTGCTGATTAGAGCTTCTGGAAAGGAAACTCAATTTGGCACCCAGCCAGAACTGGGGATGATGAGAATTGGGGAAAGAATTGGGAGAAAGCTTAATGAAATTGTCAAAGGCAGAGGGGACATATTATTTTAGAGAGTTATTGAAAAGCTGGCCCTGATCTCCTGTGTCTTCTGCAATACACACACACACACACACACACACACACAAATTCAACCAAAAGGTTTACATTTTAAATCATATTTTTTTTGCTCTAGATGATATGATATGCAACATAAACGGAATTTGCTGCAGCATATCATCTATGCTGCAGGATGTGGTTGATGAAATCACGATCATGGGGAGATTAATAGGAAGAGTAAACATGCAGAGTGATGCAAGAACTGAATTATCTTGGAAAAATACCTTGTGGATTTAGAAAAAGGATCCTATATAAGAGCAGCAGACAAAGGAGACTGCGGGTGTGACATCAGAACCGCCTCTATGCTGAGAAAGGTTCAAATGGGCATGTTTGGTGACTGACTGGAAATCAGCTGTTGCCCACAGACTGGGTGTAGATTGAAAGCAAGTAGTATGTCAAGGGAACATAGGAAGCTGCTTCACACCAGCTCGGTCCATTAATCCACCTGGCCCACTACTCTGAGAAATGGATCTCAGGCAAAGGTCTTTCCCATCATCCAGTCCTTTTAAACTGGAGATGCCCACAGATTGGACCTTCTGCTTGCAAAGCAGGTGCCTCACCAATGAACTACAGTCCCTTCCCTCACATCAAGGATCTGGGGCTTGAATCAGAAACTTAAGGCACAATTCCTATGTGTATTTAGACAGAAAATAGTCTTACAACTCTCAGCATCCCACAGCCAGTCTAAAGATATGTAGGACCGCACCCTTACTGGACTAATTCCAGGGTATGACCTTTTTGTATGATCTAGTGAACTACTTGTTACCAATAGAAACAGGGATGTGAAGCTGCAGCATTTGCCTGGCGATTGGCAACCAGTATGATGCGCTTGGATTGGCCAAGCCTAGGAGGTTGACTTTCTGTTAGTGTCTGTCAATAAGGCCATACTTCCTCCTAGAGACCCTTCCAGTTCTTGGCTGGCTTGATCTTTATTATTATTATTATTATTATTATTATTATTATTATTTGGTTGAAGAAGGCATTTTGATTCCTGGCCCACTTGCCCTTGTCTCTAGCTGGGTCTTCTTCCTCATACAAGTCATCTAGTCCAGGGGTGGGCAACTCATGGCCCTCCAGGTGCTGTTGGGCTGTAACTCCCATCAGCCCTTGCCAGCATAGCCTACGTTGAAGGCTGATGGGAATTGCAGCCCAAATCACCCACCTATGATCTAGGCCAGATCTACACCAAGCAGGATATTGCACTATGAAAGTGGCATGAAAGTGGTATATAAAAGGCAGGAGCCACACTACTGCTTTATAGTGGTATTGAAGTGCACTGACAACTGTTGGGGCCCATTGACATAGAGCATATACCACTCTCATAGTGCTATATCCTGCTTGGTGTAGATCTAGCCGTAGTCTCAAGAAATAGGATTTCCCCTTGTTACACTAGGTTTCCCTCTTCTTGACCTTTGCCTTTGAAGTTGAATCAAATCTTGGAATGTCCCATTTATTTATTTATTTATATACTATGCATGTGCCGCTTTCCTAATAAATGATCAAAAACCAGTTTACAATAAAATTTTATCATAAAAATAAGGAACAGAACACCTTTGAAAATTTCAACCACTGCAGCAGCAAGACCATCGACCTCAAGTTTCTCAAGAAAAATACTTTAAGTGACACACAGTACATTTTTGTTGTTTTTCCTGTAATGGAAACACACATTTTGCCAAAAAGTGAGTGGCATGGACGAAAGGGACAGTGATTCCATAATGGCAAGGCCACCACAAGAGGTGATGCTGTAACCTGCCTGGTTGCTTGGAGCAATGTAATCAAAAAGGTGGGGTGCCATTGGAAATGTGGAAAAACTAGTGTGTTATGTAAAATGACTCCAAAATGGGACTTAATGAGGAACTGGAGTTTCTGCCACTTCTTTAACAATGATGTAGTTTTCAGACCTTCCCTTTCCTCTCTAATACAAACCTGTCCAGATAAGAGAGGCCTTGAGCTAATTGACATAGCTTGGGAACAGGTGAAAAAACTCTAGGTTTTAGGGCACAAGTTGCCAGTGAATTTTAGTAGGAGACATTATTTCAGGAATTTCTGCAGACATTTTTATAAATGAGTATGCACAGCCCCATTTGTGGTGTGCAATGATTTAGATGTTTTCTTCTTCTATGTAATAATAATAATGTATTTATTTATTTATTACCTGCCTCTCCCTCTGGATTGAGGCGGGGAACAACACTGGATACAAAAATACATAAAATTATTATTATTATTATTATTATTATTATTATTATTATTATTATTATTATTAATATTACTTTACAGCCCCTTGAAGAATGCCTTAAAATGAGGAGGAGGAGGATATTAATAAGGCACCTTTGAAATGTATTGGACTTTTTTTAAAGCAGATTTCAACTGTATTTACATTCAAGTCATACTAAAATCAGATACATGCTTACCTTTGAGTAAACCCCATTGAACAGAGAGAGACTTACTAAAATGGGGTTTACTCAAAGGTAAGCATGCATGGGATTTTAGTATGACTTGGATTTAAAAGCAGTTGAAATAAATGGGATTTACTCTTGAGTAAGGCAACCAATAGATCTACACCAAGCAGGATACGACACTTTGAAAATGGTTTGAAAACTGTATATGGAGTGTGTCCTGAGCCCCAACAGTTGTCACTACTGTTATAAACTGTTTTAAAGCAGTAGTATAGGAAGGGATCTACTTAGGGTGACCATATTTGGGAAACCAAAAAAGAGGACACCTAGTGTGTGTGTGTGGGGGGGGAAGCAGCTTTCTGAGTCCTGCAGAAAGTACGTTATTCCCCCGCCACCTTAAAGAACCTGATTGGAGTGGAGGAGGGGAAAGGATTTCATTCTGCACCACCACCATCCACTCCAATTGGGGCCTTTTCTATAATGTCCACGAATGACCCACTTTCCCCTTTAAGACCTCAATTGGAGCTCGGGGTGGGGGAATGATGTGCCTCAAGAAAGCATGTCATTCCCTCCTGCCATGCTAATGGCAGCCTTAAAGAGGAAGGTGTATCATTCCAGGACATTATTGAAAATTATAGAAAATCCCCCCTGACACGATGGAAAGAACAAAAACCAGGACAAATCCGGGGAAATCCTGACAGTTGGTCACCCTAATCTACACTAGTCAAGTTAGAACGTGTCTTACCGTTTTTAAATATGGATTTGGTAGGAGAACAGACAACAATAACATCATGTTCAGTTTGAGACGTTTTATTGTTGTCTGTTCTACGTTTTTTATTTTGAACTTCTCTGAAATAAGTTGTTCTATTTGGTATGATGTGGCCGATTTCATCGTATTAAATGGGTTTCCTGTAATTCTTAATTAGCCAATTGCATTCCTGGGGGCACGTTTATGTAATTTCCGTGCCCAAAGTTGGAGCTTTTTTTTCCCCAAGCCTCTTTTTTGCAGCCTTTTTTTTTAGTTTCAGTTTTGAGAGGCTGCTTCCTGGTTTGTTTGCCGGTGGACAGAAGAGGAAGTGGGAGGGGAAATTGGCACACAGGAAAAAGAACAAATCGATTTGTTTTCTTAGTGTGGCCAAAGGGAATGCATTCCCACGGAAAGAGAAAAGTAAGTAAACATTTTAAAAACTGCTACGTTTTAAATTGTTCAAAACAAAACAAAAGTTCAATGACTGTAAAAACGTTTCATGTATTAATGTAGATCCCCTCTAGATCCTGCCTATCTTAATCTTAAAAAGGAACAATTTCCTTGAGATAAAGTGGCAGGCCAACTCCGCATTCCCATTCTGGGAGAGTTTGCACATCACAATAAGCCACCTTGAAAATACACTATTGTGGGTTGTCTGCTTGCTTGCTTGCTAACCCACATTACTCCTGACAGATGATCGGGCACTTTGTATATTACTGGTGAGAGTTGTATACAAGTGGAGGCTTGCAAATATACCAACTGTATATTAATGGTGTGAGTTGTATGCAAATAAAATCAGCCAGACAATGTAGGCATACATGTATATTTGCATGTTTTTTCTTGTTTTTTCTTGTTATCTCCCTCCTCACAGAAGTTGGATCAGAGACATTCGGCATCAAAAGAACCAGTCAGAAAGAATCATTGCTCGTATCCAACCTGGGCCTTCATGTGGATAAAGGTAGCCAGCTCACTCATTCTTCCTTTCCGCATGCTTCCTAGCGCTGCCTCTGTGCCTACTTTGAAAAGTAGGGAGTTATGCATATATGGAATGGAACAATTAGTCAGATTTTGCATCTGACTAATTCTTCCATTCCTGCTACTCCTTCCCCAATCAATCCACCATGATCATTGTAATCTTGCTGCCATTTAACATCGAAAGCAAAAATAAATAAAACCAGCAATACCTGACAGTAAAAGGTTAAAAAAAAATTACATATTCTTAACATCATGTTCTTAATCTTCATCTATAGCATAAACTCAGATTTTCTTAGTATAATGGTCACTGAAGCTGAAATTCTAGTAATAGGGCTTGAGTTTTTCATTCAAGGAAGAGAAGTCATGACCACAATTCATCCTGCCCTCCTCCCACACGAACTTAAATGAGGACAGCAGTCTGGATTGTACCACCTGCATGAGCATCAGAAAAAAATCCACTTTCATATGAGTCATGATCTGAATTTACCCAATCTGGGGTTGGTCATGCCTGATGATTACATTCTCTATTTTGGCAGGTTCCTTACCATCCTTTTGCATCTTAATATGATATTGCATCAAATACAATACTGTTTTTTGGGCCCAGAAATTCTACCGGTTATGATTCTGTGAATATTTTTTTAATGTTGTCTGCCTCTTTTTTGACAATATGAACCATTCTATATCGCCTACAGCCATAGTGAGGTAAAAAAGTTGTCCAACAGGAGAAACTAGGGCCATAGCTAGACGGGATGATATCCTGGGGCAATCCCTGGTATCGTCCCTGTGCTTTCACATGACGCGCAGGGGATCCCGGGATCAGGGAGGGATGATCCCTCCCTTGCCCCAGGATCTCGCCTTTGCCTTTGAGCCCACTTTTTCCATGGTCTTGGGCTGATCCTGAGACCGCGGAATGTGTGTGCGGGCATCGCGGTTTGTCCCTGCTTCTTGTGGTTACTCGCGAGGAGCTGGGACCCAAGCACGGGGCACAGAGCTCCTCAGAAGCTCTGTGCCCATTGGGGGTGGGGTGGGGGAGTGGGGGAAAGTGTAAAAAATAACAAAATAACTTACCTTTTGCGCACAAGCATTCGTGCGCTCTGCCCCTTTAAGGAAAAAAAATGGCGGCCGCAATGTCCTCTCCCTCCGAAGTTGTCGCGCAAAATGTCGCAAGATCTTCACCCCTCCGTCGCGCTAGACCAGGTAGGTCTAGCTGAGGCTTAGAAGTGAGTCTTTCCATTTTGTACCACTCAAGTGGAAGATTTACATCTGCTGAGGGGGACATGACAATGAAAAAGGGGTAGAGTCTTAAATTGCAGCAGAATCATTTTGCTTGCATTATCGTAAGTTCTCTATG
This sequence comes from Elgaria multicarinata webbii, assembly GCF_023053635.1. Lineage (NCBI taxonomy): Eukaryota > Metazoa > Chordata > Lepidosauria > Squamata > Anguidae > Elgaria > Elgaria multicarinata. Next base: position 80,648,150 of record NC_086173.1, read on the forward strand.
AGAAAAAGGGGTAAAATATGTTGAAAGAATAACTATAAGTAACCTTTTAACAGCAATTTTGTAAATAAATGCCTTTTGCTTCCAGCCTCCAGTCCTGGATCCAGAATCCTTGTTCTGCCAGTGGAAGGACACTGCTCACGGAATGGGATTTCCATATCCTATCTCCACTGCAGCTCCCCCATCCCTGCACACCCTCCAAATCTCCTTCTTTATGCTGTAAAGCAGTCTTCTTCCCCTGTACAGTTTTTTCCACAACCAATGTGGGATGCATTTAAGTGACACATTAATATAGGGCAGAATCCAATGGGGTTCTTACACCCCCTTCTGATTCTCTTGCGCCCTGCCAATTTCTGTCCATAAGTGGCACCTACCATTTACAAAATGGAGATTTAGCACTTCCAGGGGAAACTGGAAACAAATAAAAATGCTTGTTTCTGGATCAGGGCACATTGGTGGAGTTCCCATCAGTGAACTCCGCTGACCTGTCCTAACCTGGGCTTCCTCTGGGAAGCATTAAATATCTGTTGTGCAAGTGGTGGGTCCCACTTGTGCAATGGAATCAGCAGAGCCCACTACTTGCGCGACAGAATCTGCAGAGCACAAAAGAATTGGCGGGGGTGTAAGTGATCCTGTTGAATTCTGCCCATGCTGCTGACCAACTACTGGAGGGGAGTGGGAATTGAGTTTCAGAGCATCATCAGATGAGCGTTTTATTGCACGCTCACCACTGCCCACTTGTGATTGTTCATGTGTCCTTTAAATGACAACACATTCCACGCACCTCCCACTCCTTCTAGCCTTTTTTCCTTCACAAAATGGACCCTTTTTAATCCAACTTGAATGTGCCGCCATTTCCTGCTGTGTGCAGGAGAAGCGGCGCAATAAAAATGCCCCCCGAATGGGCCATATGGTCTTTGTTTACTTCCTCTTCCTTCTCCCATTAGAAAGAGGAAGTATCGTGGGACAGGAGCGGGGGCGATTCCCCCCCCCCCATCTGATGAGGCTCTCAGTTCTCCTACCTCGTGTCCTGCCTAACAGATTACTGGGTTTAGACATGCCTCATTAAAGGCTAAACTAGATGTGTCATTAAATGTGTCTATATATTTAAAATGCAGGGATATATATATATATTCAGATGCAAATAGCATCAGCTGGAGACAGGGGCATTGCTAGGCCTGGACCCATGGACCCAAAGCTATTTCTTAGAGGCCTTGATCTAGTCCATAGAGTCCTGAGTGTCCATTGGTACCAATGGGAGGTTTTCCCCCTCTCATTTTAATTGCCATACACAGGGGAGGACAATTTTAAAGGGTGGTTATAGCTGGGAAGGGAAAGGTTAACTGTTCCCTCCCACATGCTGCAACACACATGCACTCCAAAAACTTCCTCAGCATGGCAATTCAGCTTTTTAGAAAATCCAAATTAATCCCCCACCCCAAAGTTAATTAATTAAGGGAGCAATCCTATCGTGATTCTGAACTTGGAGGCTGACAGGAATTCTATGCAAAGCAGGACCAGTGCAGAGGCAGCCAGGTGGTCTAGCAGTGGCACCTCAGAGAAGGAGGGAGCTGGGGCAGCCATAGAAAATAGCATTACACTAGAGTGACCATATGAGAAGGAGGATAGGGCTCCTGTATCTTTAACAGTTGCATAGAAAAGGGAATTTCAGAAGGTATCATTTATATGTATGGAGAACCTGGTGAAATTCCGTCTTTATCACAATAGTTAAAGTGCAGAAGCTATACTGGAGTGACCAGATTTAAAAGAGGGAAGGGCACCTGCAGCTTTAACTGTTGTGATGAAGAGGGAATTTCACCAGGTTCTCCATATATACAAATGACAGCTGCTGAAATTCCCCTTTCAATACAACTGTTTGTATTGATACAGGAGCCCTGTCCTCCTTTTCATATGGTCACCTTAATTACACAGCCGCCCACCAAGCAGGATATTGCATTATGAAAGTGGTATGAAAGTGGCATATGGAGGCAGGAGCCACAGTGCTGCTTTATAGAGGCATTGAAGTGTTGGGGCCCATTGCCGTGTACCATATACCACTTCCGTACTGCTATATCCTGCTTGGTATGGCTCCTGCCTCTTATATACTGCTTTCATTGTGCAATATCCTGCTTGGTGTAGATTAGGCCCAGGTCTCCTTCCCCATCCCGGTCCTGCGAACACTCCTTTTTACCATCTTCGGGCTCCTTTTTGCGAGCGTGGAGTGGTAGGTGGTGTGGTTTTCCCTGAGCCAGCTATGAGGGGGAGGGAAGCATGGTTTCCTGGCTCCCAGTTTAGAGCCAGGAAACTGAACCATCGTATGACCTCCAGATGCTGTCCAGGGGGCATAGGGTTGCTCCCTAAAGAATTCATTTCCTTTGAGATTATTTGGATGAGAAATTAATTGGCTGGCTTTGCTTCCTGTGGGATTCAAATGGATCCTCGTAATTATTTCTAAATTATCCATATTGTACAGAGTTTTTGTTTCCTATGGTGTCCAGCGACAATGGCTGGAGATACTGTTTTGGAGCAAAAAAACCCATTTGTACCAGCATGAGATTTCCTTCCGATGCAAATCGTAACTTCAGAGGATGCTTTTCCTCAGGATTGCAGCCATGGAAGATGTGGGTTCGCCTCCAGTGCCAGAATTTCTCATCCACACCTGCTGCAATCCCAAAAGTAATCACCTCTCCCAGCCGATGAAATTGGCATTTAAGAAAACCTGCACATTAAATGCAAATGCACCTTTAAGGTGCAATCCTATGATCTATGAGCTAGTAAGATAAATCAGATCTTTCCCCACCCGCCACGCCCCCCACGCAAGGGCAGAGAGCGGGGTCTGCCCTTGGAGGAGGAGAACCTATTTTGGGTCCCAAGGCCCAGCCCCTATGGCAACACATTGGCCATTACCTCTCTGGCATTGACAGTGCCATCAGAGAAGGGAGGGAGGGAGCATGCTGGACATGTATCAGCCGGAGGTCTGGGGAAGGCTGCGATCTAAAGGATCTATAGATGGTTAAACGACAGGAAAACTCTGACCAGGGGTTGGGTGGGAGATAAAAACACTGCCTCCCGCAATTCCGTCATGCTGGCATGAACCTCACAGAGCTTTGGATATTTCTGATGCTCTGGCATTGGAGTACTCTAAAGTAAGCATTAGGATTGCCCTGTCCATGTCGCGTCTCATTTCAAGACTTCATTCAAAGTACTAATACTTACCTTCAAAGCTCTAAATAACCTGGGACCCAAATACCTGAAGAAGAGCCTCTTCTCATACCAGCCTGTACATATCTTAATGTCTTCTGCTGAAGTTCTACTCCAAGTGCCTTCTGTATTGAAGTGTGCTATGTAATCACCAGTCCTGGGGCAAGCTCTCCCGCCACCAGAGGAGAGCATATGTGCACCACCACTTCTGGGTTGTCCCACCCCATTGATGTTGTGTGTCCTTTGGCTCACTCTTAAGGTCCTCCCAGAACAATCCAGAGGTTGGGTGGGCTCTCTGAAGAGCTGCATTGACCAGCTCTCCAGAAAGCCATGCAGGTCCAGGCCCAAATAACTGGCTCTGGGCCAGGCGTTATGAGACAGGTGTCCCCGGAGATAGCTCATAGTACAAACAGTCTCCTCAGACACCGCTAACATATTGCCAGGCTTTAAGGAAGAACTCCCTCAGGCTGGCATTTGGGTCTGGCCAGCTTTCTAAAGAACCATGTTGGCTATATTCTGTGACTGACATGGCACTATTTATTTATTTATTTATTTATTTATTACATTTCTATACCGCCCAATAGCCAGAGCTCTCTGGACGGTTCACAAAAATTAAAAACATTCAAAGTATAAAACAACAGTATAAAACCATAGTATAAAATACAATTTAAAAGCTCAACCAGATAAAAACAGAAGCAATGCAAAATTACAAATTTAAAACACGAAGTTAAAATTTATTTATAGACTGTTAAAATGCTGGGAGAATAAAAGGGTCTTCACCTGGTGTCTAAAAGTACATAACGCAGGAGCCAAGCGAACCTCCTTAGGGAGCTCATTCCACAGCTGGGGTGCCACAGCAGAGAAGGCCCTCCTCCTGGTAGCCACCTTCCTCACTTCCTTTAGCAGGGGCTCGCGGAGAAGGACCCCTGAGGATGACTTTAGGGTCCGGGCAGGTACATACGGGAGGAGGCGTTCCTTCAAATAGCCTGGCCCCAAGCTGTTTAGGGCTTTAAATGTTAATACCAGCACTTTGAAGCGGGCCCGGACCTGGACTGGCAGCCAGTGAAGCTGGAAAAGGACTGGCGTAATGTGGTCTCGTCGGCCAGTCCCTGTTAGTAACCGTGCTGCCCTGTTTTGTACCAGTTGAAGTTTCCGAACCATTTTCAAAGGCAGCCCCACGTATAACGCATTGCAGTAATCCAAACGAGAGGTTATCAGAGCATGGATAACTGTAGCTAGGCTATCTCTGTGCAGATAAGGGCGTAGCTGGTATATCAGCCTAAGCTGATAAAAGGTGCTCTTTGCCACTGAGTTCACCTGTGCCTCAGGTGACAGTTCTGGATCCAAGAGCACCCCCAAACTACGGACCTGATCCTTTAGGGAGAGTGCAACCCCGTCCAGGACAGGGCAAACGTCACTTCAGAGAGCCTGCCCACCTGACCACTCCTCCCTTGCAAAAGAGTGGGGCTGGTGAGGCTTCCCAGAGCACTCACTGTAGCCACGAGGCAAATGGCAGCTCTGGAGAACCCTGCTGGCCCTGCTGCGGCAAATGCCACAGCAGAAGAATGGCTGGCAGGGCTCTGTGGCGCTTCCACTGGAGTGAGAAGGCAGCAGGGGGCCCTCCTGGCAAGGGAGAGCATGCAATTTGCTGCTCCTCCAACTCCACTACCTGAGGTGGGTGATTCAACCCATCTCATGGGAAGGCTGGCCCTGGTAATCACAAAGGAGAATGCTTTCTCAATGGTGGCACCCTGTTTTTCAATGACCTCGGGGATGTTCCTGGCGCCTACGTCAAAATATTTCAGTGAATGGTTAATAAGAACTTAAGAAGTGCCCTGCTGGATCAGACCAAGGGTCCATCTAGTCCAGCACTCTGGTCACACAGTGGCCAACCAGCCATCGGCCAGGGACCAACCCTACCCAGTGCCTGTTTGCATTCTCTTCCCCTCCTTATTGTTTTATTATGGTTTTATTAGAATGTAAGCCTATGCGGCAGGGTCTTGCTATTTACTGTTTTACTCTGTACAGCACCATGTACATTGATGGTGCTATATAAATAAAATAATAATAATAATAATAATAATAATAATAATAATAATAATAATAATAAGGCAGGACATGGTGCAACAGCCATGTTCCCCAGCAACTGGTGCACATAGGTTTATTGCCTCAAATACTGGAGATAGCTCGCAACCATCAGGGCTAATAGCCTTTACCTCCAGGAATTTATCCAACCTCCTTTTAAAACCATCCAGATTGGTGGCCATCACTACATCTTGTGGTAGTAAGTTCCAGAATTTAACTATGCGCTGTGTGAAGAAGTACTTCCTTTTATTTGTCCTGGATCTCCCACCAATCAACTTCATTGGATGACCCCAGGTTCTAGTATTTTGAGAGAGAAAGAGAAAAAAATGTCTCCCTGTCCACATTCTCCATATTTGTACACCTCTATCATGTCTCCTCTTAGGCCGTTGCTAGACGAGGGTTTAGCCCGGGCTGAAACCCGGGCTCACCCCTGTGTGTGCAGATGACGCACAGGGGATCCCGGGGTCAGGCTGGGCTAAACCCTCCCTTGACCCAGGATAACTGGATCCACTTGTGGCCCAGTTTTTCCGCAGCCCTGGGCAGGAGCTCTCCCCACTCCAATCCAATAAAACATTGCCCAAATTAGATTACTTCTTTATTTGTTTAAAATATCGCTATACCATCCTCCATCAAATCAGTTTCTTATCTGCTCTGTTGCACATCACCTTTGAATATGATTTGATGGAGGATGGTATAGCGATATTTTAAACAAATAAAGAAGTAATCTAATTTGGGCAATGTTTTATTGGATTGGAGTGGGGAGAGCTCCTGCAGATGCTTTCTACTGGCCTTCTGCCCTCGCTTCCATTCTCTAGCCCCACTGATTTGTTGAGAATACAAGTGCACAGTTTGGAGAAAGCACTTTCATGGGTCTGTGTTTGGATACAACAGTTTGAGAACTGGACTTCGAAGAGATGAACACAGTTCATGGGTTGGGTTTTTATGCCAAGGCTCACCCAGGCTCAAAAACTGTTTTCAATGCCAGAATATTTGGGAAAAGTTCCCCACCAAGTAACTACAGTGTGCTCCACTTTAAGACTGACTTGAGTTTTGGCATCTCCAGCAGTAGAATGTAGAAGCAGAATGTAGAAGCAGTTGCAAAGCATAGAATGGTGGTGGTAGTGTGTGTTTGCGGGAGCGGGGGGGTGCTATGTGGAAAAGACAAATATTAGCTTCACAGCTGAAGTAATACACCTATCTATCTAAACGAATATCTAAACGGCTATCTAAACAAACCCCCCCCCCCATACGGCCCTTATGTTCAGGCCTTAAAATTACGTAGCTGCACCAGTCGCGACAGCCCAGCATAGCATTAGGCAGTGTGACACAGGTGCCTCAAGCAGGTGATTTTGCTTGTCATGAAAGGTTAGGAAAGTGTTCGTTTTTAATTTTATTATTGTTTGATTCTTTTATTCCCAGTGGAAGATGTTTATGGGATTTTCTGCCTCAGATGTCAAAATAATTTTGCCAGCCTTGAGAAACATGTGTCTTGATGTGTGTGGGGGGGTGTCATTTGCCATTCTACCTCAGGCAGTAAAAGGACTTGGACGAGCCCTGGGGATCTCTTTTTCTAGAAATGACTGACACCTTTGATCCCTCTATTAGGTTATTTTCTTAAAATGCTGCTCTGATCATAGCCTGGGGATTGCCGCACACAAATGGCTTATGCCCATATATGTATCAACAGATTCATTCATTCAGGCAGAGATTCAGGCAAGTTATAAGAAAAACATCCTGTCAACAGCATAACATGGAAAGTACCAATAAGATAAGTGGCATTGTTGGGAACTATGTGACATGGGACCAACCTAGATATGACTTCTATCATAAAGTTCCATGTTTGTAGCCAGTCCCCCTCCCCCAGCCCACACAAAAATAGCCAGTGTGGTGTGTCCTGAGCTGAATGGGTGCTATTGCTGGGCACAGCTTAACCTTTTGCTTCCATTATTATTATTATTAATATTATTATTATTATTTATTTATATAGCACCACCAACGTGGTCTTGGCTGGCTTGGGATGCTGCCTTGAGTTCCATAATGGAAGAAAGCCAGGATGTAATTATGCTAAATCAATCAATCAATAAAAGTATGGTCTTCATTATCTTATTATTCACTCTGTTGAGTTTACATTGTGGACATAGGAAAGAAGGAATGAAGATTAGTATGATTAGTCATAATTATGACTAATTATGATTAGCCTCTTCATCTGGCTATTTTACAGTATTTACATGGATTCTTTTTTTATTATTTATTTTCCCTTTTTTATTGTGAATATTAACAAAACAGAACAAAAATATATTGTGAAAAAGAAAAACAGCAACAACATTGCATATATAGAAATATCATCATTATTTACATCAGGTATACCATTCATTAAAAAAAAAGGTGTGGGGGAGAGAATTATACATAGGTTTCAAGAAAAGCAGACCGTTTGGCCATGTATTTATCCACTCGCAAGTCGTGCCTATATAACACCCGTTCAAATGTTGATAACGTTGTTAAGTCCTCAATCCATTGCATTATGGGAGGTGAGCATTTCTTCTTCCGCCGTGATAATATAAGCCTTTTAGCTGTCGTAAGGTCTCTGAGAATCCATTTGCGCTGACCAAGGCCATAGCTAGACCTAAAGTTTATCCCTGGATCATCCAGGGGTCAAACCTGTTCATCTAGGTGACACACAGGGGATCCAGTGCTCAGGCAGGGGCGAACCCTGGATGATCCCAGAATAAACCTTAGGACTAGCTGTGGCCCATGTGTTAACTTCCAAGAAACCGGTAGGTAGTTTAGGAGGACATGCACGTTGTTCCATATTAAAGATTGTTTCAGTACAAAGTTTATCCTTTTTATAACCTCCTCCCAAAAGGAGGCAACTACTGGGCATTGCCAAAACATATGAATTAAAAAAGCATTAGGTGCATTATCTCTCCAACAGTTATGTGAGTTAGACAAACCCTTATTGAAAAGGTGTTGTGGAGTCCAATAAACCCCAAACAAGATTTGCTGAATAAGATGTAGCCTAAGATCCATAGAAGTTTCAGATACGACTCTAAGGCAACAATCCATTGATTAGGCAAAATAGGACACTCCACTGTTCCAATCCTGGATATTGTATTTATTTACTACTACTAAATGGTTATATATATGGGTCATGGGTTGATGTGTCTGTTCAGCTGCTATAAGTGTTTAATGGTTGTGTGCTACCTCCAGTATTCGAGGCAATAAACCTGTGTGCACCAATTGCTGGGGAACATGGGTGGGAGGTTGCTGTTGCACCATGTCCTGCCTTGTTGGTCCCTGGCCAATGGCTGGTTGGCCATTGTGTGAACAGAGTGCTGGACTAGATGGACCCTTGGTCTGATCCAGCAGGGCTCTTCTTATGTTCTTAAAGGAATCCTACATATAACATAGAGAATTCGAGGTACAATGTTCACCTTAAGTGTGTTGACTTTACCCCACAAACTCAACTTTAACGGTGCCCATCTATCAATCTCAGTAATCAGCTTATTCAAATTTATTTTAATCAACTGAGATATCTCTCTGGGAATGAGTATTCCTAGATAGGTAAAAAAATCAGGGTGTCATCAAAATTGACCATTAGCCAACACACTAGGAAAATGCTGTCTCCAATTGGCATCAGTTCAGACTTTGACCAATTAATTGAATAACCGGACAAATCACCGAAAGTATCAATCAATTTCATGGATTTAGATGATGGAATGAAATGGAATGTAAATTTTGCAAGAGTAAAAAATTGTGTTTAGTAATGATAGCTTGAACAAATGCTTAGAACTATTGCAGTAATGCCTCTTTTAGTGAACAAAGCTATGCATGTTTAGATTGGAAAAGTACTACAACTTCCATCTTTCCCCAGCCAGCAATGCTGGAGCTGAGGAATGCTGTGAGCTGTAAGAGTTTTTCTGGTCTAAACATGCGTAGGACTGTGCCCTAAAATATTTTAAACGTTTTCAGCCCTCATTCATGGCATGGTACAGGAGAATGTTGCACTGAAGAGCTGCCATTTCTAGGAAAGTTAAATAGCTGCTCTTGCAATATGATTTCAATTACCACATTCCCCTGTTGGGTGTATTTACTGTATTTGCAGGGACCACACAGTACACCAAAGCAATTTTGCATGCCATGTATGTTCTGCAAAAGTTTAGTCCCTGAGGGTTACTGTCCCATCCTGCATTTGAGGTTGAGATGCCTCCATTTGCGCCTCTGTGCTAGGACTGCTCATCCCATCTAGTTGTCCTGAGTGGCATGCAAATCAAGATTTGGGACTTGGGCCCTGCTCTGATGAATCTTTATTTCACATTTTGTATTTTTACCTTAATATTTTTTTAAAAAAATTCAGAACCATAGAAATATCTTTCAGTTCTATAATGGCAAAACTTATTGAGATTTCCTTCTGTGGTTGCCTTTGTGCCTAATGAAACTTTGCTTTGCCATTGTCTTGTTTTCTGGGGGATGAAATCTATACCAGCAGCATGTTGTGGGACTCCTCTTCATTTTAAGACCTCAGTTCTGCTGCAAATAAGTAGTATGTAGACACCACCATAAAAATGGCCGTTATTATTAGGAAGTCATATGAATGCTGTTCACATAATCTAAACAAATTTGTGGATATTTTGTTCAATTTAGGAAGCAGGGGACTTGTGTGGAATTTTAGATTGTAAGCTGTTCCACAGGTTAGAGGACCTGTCTTCTTGTACTCTGTAAAACATTATGTACATTGATGTACTGCTACTGCTCCTCCTCCTACTACTACAATGCTAAACAGCTCTACCATTAAGTAGAGTGAGGCAACCGCCTCAAGTAACAGATGCTGAGGGGCAACAAGAGTAGACTTCTGGCTGTTCTCATGAACTGTCTGGCAGTTCCCCTCTGTAGAGCAGTGTATGCCATACAATCTGTCCTGGACCCCCTAAATGAGCCTACCAAGCAACTGGCTTTGTATTCCTGGCCTGCTGCATGCATAGCCAGATCCAGGTTTTCAGAGCCCTTGGGAAAAATAAAAGGGTCTCCACCTGGATCTGGGAGAACATCTTCCTCACATCTGTAGACCAACTCTCAAGAACACCAGAATCAAACATTATGTAGGGCATTTCTACATGAAGTTTTTAACTCACACCTTTATGGAGGTTTCAGCTTCTGGGATCAAGATTGGCTCCTTTACATGTGTCCCCCCCCCCAGTTTTTTTCTTTCTCTGCCTTTCTATAGGTTTCATTACACACATACTAAATGGCGCTGTAGTGTAGCGGAATGGCATAATTACACTAGAGTCTCATTCTGCTCTTTCTAAATAATACCGCACTTTCCCCAATCTAAAAGAAGCCAGGGAAATGGTTGCAAAGAGTGGGAGGAGGATGTCATGTAAAGGAGCAGCAAAGTACTGTGAGTGAGCAATCACAAGTGCACAATAAAACCCTTGTTTAGGAAAAGCTCCTACTCAAAATGGAGTGTTTACCTCAATCAACCCTCTAATAAGAGTTTTGGTATAAAGCTTCTTGTAAAAGGAAAGCCACAGGAAAGCCACATGGTCAGGCACAATGGTGAAAACCTCACTGGTCATATCTGACCTATTCGTATATTCTTCCCACACTGTGGAACCCTGCACCGGCAGGTCATTCTGTAGGTGACGTGTTGGTCTGGATGCAGCCCACCGGCCTCACCTTATGTACCCATGACACGCAGAGCTCTTCTTACTGGATGCACTATGACTCATTTCCCCTGGAGGTCTTCTGTGGTTTATATACATTGTATATAAACCCAGAATTGCATGGCTTAAAAAATGAAGCAAGTGTTTGGTTGTTGAATATCGGTGTGGGGAGTTTTCTTTTTTGACCACATACAAAAGAGGGCAGGGCTCCTTCAGCTTTAACTGTTGTGATGAAGAGGGAATCTCCCCAGGTGATGCATGCATAAAATTGACACCTGCTGAAATTCCCTTTTCTATACAACTGTTAAAGATACAGGAGCCCTGTCCTCCTTTCCATAGGGTCACCCTATTTACTTACTGTCTGGTAAAAAGCAAGAAGGGACCCAGTTCTCACCAAGGTGATAACCTTGTGCCTGGACTCTCCCATTACAGACTGAAAGTGAGGCTCACCTTGCTGAAGGCTTCTCCATGAAACAAAATCCTTATACAAGGGCTGCATTCATATGACACACACGGAACCATGGCTTAGCAAGATGTGCACTAACAGGAACGAGCTGCCATATGCATTGGGGTCATATGCTGCCCCTTTCCCCGCCCTGCCATGAGCCTTGACCTTGAACATTTTCCCTCTCCCTCCCCACTCCATTATATGTGAGGAGAGGAAATTCAAATCTTCCAGTTGTGGTTTGGAAGAAACCTTTGTTTTCCATTTTGTCCAAATGTCATGATTTGTTGCAATGTGTGAATTGAGTCAAAACAAGATCGATTCTAATGTGTGAAAAGGGGGTGAACTGCCAAGTTCCTCCATGTGTAGCACTTGGGATCCTTGAGTCATACTTCATGTTCTTAAACGTCACAAGAGTATTGGGATGCTGTCAACCACTAAATGCCGCATTTCTATAATTACATTAATAAGGTTCTTTCTGGTGTCAAATTTAGGTCCCGTTGAAATAAATGGGATATATTAGTGACTGCAATGGGAACTAAGTGCCAAGAGTGACACAAAATGTCCTTACACCTGAAGCGAGAGGACACACCTCTGCCATCCTCAATGCCTCACTCTGTGGGGATTTCCTCAGAGCAAAGTGTTGTAGATCGGGTGATTGTAGAGGCCACCTGTGTTGCATTTGTCACACCAGGAAAGTGACGGGCTGGACTCACTGAAGTGCTTTCCAGACATGTCACTCTGAGGAGTCATTCCTTTCTCAGAGTAAGGCTTTGGGCCTGCTGGCTACTACACAGTGCCACATCACCACTTTCCTCTCCAGTGCCTCACTTGGAGGAAGGATTTCTCAGAATGAGGCATTGGACCTGCCAGTCAGTCACTGTGCAGAGCCGCCAGCAGGCTCTCTGGAGTGCACATCTGCTCAATGCCCCACTCTATGGGGTCCTTCTTCAGAGCAAGCCATTGTCCCTACCTGATGGCAGCACTCTGCGGTGGGTAGGCAGTGGCAGCAGGTGGTCCTCCTGATGGTAAATGCTGGAGGCACATAGTCCACTGCCCCTCCTGATCACCACCTCAGGTGAGAGTCTCACCCCACCTTTTGCAGGCACCGGCCCTGTTAAATGCAACTAACTTGGTGTGGCTCCAACCCAATGTCCTGAATGTTGGGTGGTACCCAACAAAAGGCTACAGAACTCTAAACAACATTACGTAACTGAGAAGAGAGTTTGCCCATGCTAGTGCTTACAATTTGGTCACACAGTCATGTATGGGAATCAATGATTTCTTCAAACATCAAAGTCTGCAAACCGTTACAGCGACGTCGTTTTTCCATTTAAAACACATTTCCTTTGAAATGTGAGCCAGAAGGAAACAGACATTATTAGGAGAGAGGGGAAGGAGCCAGAAGAGATAGAAGAGGGTCAAAGACTACAGGGTTTATTGTTGAGTGGAAGAAAAAATAGAACAAAGGAAGCAGTGACTCTTATAGGGCAAGGGAGTACAGGGACCCGCCTCCTGGATTCCAGTCGTGACATCATTCTGAGAGGGGCACCAGGTGCTGCTCATGTTGCACCTGCCTCATCTATCTCTACTTTCCATGTCTAGCCACATGGGCTCAGGACAGGACAGGGAGTCAGTAAATTAAACATCTGAGGAAAGGGGATATCCCTGAGTTCATCTGGCCCCACAGAAGCGCCGCCTCATAAGGCAAACGGGCAGTAGCAGGCAGCATAACAGCCAGGCTCCTCCGTGCCAAAGTAGTTTCATTCTGAGAGAGGCAACAGCACTGGGCCTCTTCAGATGACACTTCAGGGACCGTGGTTAGCAAAACACTGGTTCTCTGGGGTTAGCACTAACCACAAACAGTGCTGTCGCACACAACACTTTAAGTCTTTGAGCCGCTAACCCTGCTGCAGGCGGCCCAACAGGTTAGAAAGTGACCATGGTTTAGCAAAACGCATCACACACAACACCTTAAAAACCCACTGCTTAACCAAAAGCCTTAACCAGAAGGGTTTAAGGTGTCTTCTGAACATGCCCACTGTGTGCTGTGCACGCCTCTCCTGTGCGCTATCTCTAGTCGCTGGTTCCCTGCAACATGGGTATGCGAGGCCCAGTCAGGGGAGGTCAATAAATTAAAACCGGGGTGGGGATTCCGTTGAGCTCAGCTGAGAGTGGCTGCAATGCAAATGGTAGAACGTAGCCCTGGAAGTGGTGGTGAAGCTGGCTTTCTGGCACTGCAACCTGTTAGGCCTGCGGTTTCATAGCCTGCAAACACCATGTTGGGGACCCCTTCCCAGGCGCCATTGGAGGTGCCATGGTGCCCATGGGTGCCACAGTAGGGACCCCTGTTCTAGGGAGTGTTCACTGTTGTTGCCAAGATTAAGGAAATCATTCTTGGATGTGTCATGTGAAGTTGTCGATCTTATGATATATGATACCATATTCATAAGATAGCTGTCCCCTCTTGTTCCTAGGTGAGGTTTTTTTAAAACATTCCTCACTCCAAATAATTTTGTTGGGAATTCATGATGCTTCTTGAATATAACCCTCTTCTCCATTAGTGCTGCTCAATGCCCAGGATCTTCTCCTACTCTGTGTTGGCTAATCAGAGCAGGGGGGAGGGGGAGACAGGTTCCTATAAATTATAAAACCACTCCCCCTGTGTGCTAATTGCCCACTGCAAATTGCATCCTCAGCAGCAGTGTTGTATTAAAAAACAAAAACGTCTCCAAAAAATAAAAAAAAAGTTCTGAAAGCTACGTAGGATTTCATACAAAACTTCAGAGCAAAAAATAAAAGATTGGCCAGGAACTTGGTCACAGCTTCAGAAACAGTCTATGCTAGGCCAGGAGTCCCAATGTGGCTGGAAGTGTAGAAAGAGAGCAAAGGGGAAAGGTCTTTGTGGACAGAAGATGTTTGAGCAGGCCAGGAAGCAATCTTTCCATATCTCCCTCTCTCACAGCCTCTAGAATCATAGAATAGCAGAGTTGGAAGGGGCCTACAAGGCCATCGAGTCCAACCCCCTGCTCAATGCAGGAATCCACCCTAAAGCATCCCTGACAGATGGTTGTCCAGCTGCCCCTTGAATGCCTCTAGTGTGGGAGAGCCCACAACCTCCCTAGGTAACTGATTCCATTGTCATACTGCTCTAACAGTCAGGAAGTTTTTCTTGATGTCCAGCTGGGATCTGGCTTCCTTTAACTTGAGCCTGTTATTCCGTGTCCTGCACTCTGGGAAAATAGCCTTGCTATTTCCCACACACACACACACACACACACACATTCCACTTCCACTGCCACACGTGCACCTGCTGACCAATCAGGCCCCCATGGCACCATTATGTGAGTAGCCACATCCTCTAGCCATTTTGTGACAGTGTTCACAATACTTTCTCCAATTCCCAAATATGTCTATGGGCCCAAAAGGTTTGGAGACTCCTGCTCGAGGCACTAAAATTGTGTTCGATACCAGGATAGAGCATTTCATGAAAGCCATGCCAGAGGGGACAAGTCAGGGCAAACTTGCGCAATGGAAAAATCAACTCATATAAGACGTGCTCAAAAATGGAGCAGGGGAGAGAGATGACTAGGCTGTTTTACTGTTTATCATCTTATATTCTATTTCTGATTCAGTTCTCCGAATGCCGTTGCCTATATATCCAAAACAGCAATAGTCACGCACAAAAGGGAGATATCAGCAGACATGACGTAAATCACGGATGGTTTAATTGGTTTTCCTGCACATTAGAGAGAAGATTGGACTAGATGTTCCTTGTGGTCCCTTCCAACTCAACAATTCTATGAACTCTAAGATTTGTAAAAGTACCAAAAAAGTAAAAGAAAAAGAAAAAACACTTAGGAAGAAAGAGCACAATGTGAACTGGGCATACCCAGTCCTTATAGAAAGTTGATGGACAGTTGAGTGGTGGGGGTGGCGGGTGGCAGAATGAAAACTGGGTGGGAGGAATAATCTGCTGGAATGGCTAGAAAAGGAAGATAGAGGAAGAGACACACAGATATACCCTCACTCTGTGGCCTAATCTATACCAAGCAGGATATTTCCCTATGAAAGTGGTATGAAAGCAGTATATAAAAGGCAGGAGCCACACCAAACAGGATATAGCACTATGAAAGTGGTATATGGTATGGGTCCATGGTCCCCAACAGTTGCCAGTGCACTTCAGTACCACTATGAAACAGTAGTGTGGCTCCTGCCTCTTATATACTGCTTTCACAGTGAAATATCCTTCTTGGTGTAGATTAGACCTCTCTCACCAGCCGGTGGTTCCCACTCATTCCCCCTTGCTCTCTTGTGGGCTTGCCTCAGTCAGCCTACTGCCTGGGAAGGAAACACACATGTAGAGATGTCACTCGGCATATAAAAGATTCTGAGCCCAGGCTCATAGGATGTAAATCTACCTAACATTTGCATAGGCGATCTCTACATCTGTATGTGCAATTTTTAAAAAAATCACTAGGGTTCGTTTAAATTCCACAGAAGACAAAGCCAGCCCATTAATTTTAGGGCTGTGCATGGACCCCCGCAACCCGCCTTGGCAGCCGATTTGGAGCTTCTAAATGGGGCCCAACTAGCTTTGGCCCAGTTAAGACCCAGTCTAACCCACTTCAGACTCCAGATCCAAAGTGGGATTCGGACATCCAAATCAGCCCCCCCCCAAGCCGAGTCTCCCAAGCTGTCCCTCCCCCTGCCTGCGTGCCCCACCACCAACCTGCCCAGCTGTGCGATCCCCTGCTTCTTACCTGGAGTCTTGGACCTGTCAGAGTCTTCAAGGAAGTCACCATTTACTTTTAATATGGTGAGTCCTCTTCTTCTGGAAATTCAACACTGTGTAAATGGTGGCTTTAAGGCTGCATGAGCATCTCCGATAGATCCATGTCTCCGGGTAAAGAGCAGAGGGGCTCATGCAACTGTCTGGATCAGTCCAAAGAATTTTGGATCAATTCAATATGCTTTGGGCCTATCTGGACTCACTCTGGATCTGGCCCATTTTGGTCTGAATTAGCCCATTTCAGCTCGGAATGCAAATCCGGAGCTGATGCAGTGCACAGCCCTAATAAATTTCTCATACACATAATCTAAAAAAAAAAAAATGCATTCTTCATTTAATTTGCCCCTGCTCTAGATCATTCTGAATCAGTGGTACCTCCTCTTCAATTACAATCAGTTTGCAAATTGTTGCTGCCCCTTGTCCCAGTTTTCTCTCTTTTTCTGCTCTGCCCCCTCCTTTCCACATCTCCTTTCCTCCTGGAGAAAAACTGGCCCTACCTCCTTGCAATTTAGCTTAAGGAATGCTTCCCTTGATGCCAAATGGAAGGATTTTTTCTAAGCTTCATGATCAAGTGATGAGGGAGATTGAGGGGGGCACATCATGCAGGAAAGGGGGGTTAACCATTCCCAACTAGGATCACCCCTGGAAATCTGCCTTACATGCCAAATTAAGCTCCGGATTGTGGGAGGGGGGAATCCCATTTAGTACCAATGGAAGGATTGGGGGAGGGGGAATCCCATTTAGTACCAATGGAAGATTTTTATTTTGAGCTTAATTGGCATGCAGAGGGCAAGGTTTAGGGGGTGTTCCAGCATGCAGGGAGGTGAGGGTTAACCTTGCCCCCTGCCAGGTGCAATCCCCTAAAAATCGCCTCCCTGCATGTCAATTAAGCTAAGAAAGAAATCTTCCATTAACATCAAAGGACAATTAGGCTCCGGGGAACACTTCAGGACCCTAGAAAATAGAGTTGAGGCTGGGGCCCCAGGACACAAGCCTAGCAGGGGGCCCCACACAAAACATTTTGTTGTTGGCTCCCAGTTGTACACGCTAATTGTGATCTTGGTTCTCTGGGTGCCAGTCCGTAAGCAACCAAACCATCAGCAACCGCATGCAAATTAGTGGTCTCGAGGAAACCCCAAGGTGTGCAGAAGTACAAAACACCTTCTACAAAGACAGACACACAGGGAGGGAAGGGAAAGCCCCCAAAGATCCCAAGGAGGGCTGAGCATACACAGGATGCTAACAAACTGGTACTGGTGAGAGACAGAAAATGGGGGCTGGCGGGAATGGAATAAACACTTGTTGGCAAAACAGCATTAGAACGAAACTACAAATCTAGCCAACAATGTTTAAAATATTTTGCAAGGTAGTAAGCACCAGGGCTGATTACTCTTGTGCCTCCAAATACCATCAAGTCCATTAAACAAACAAGACCCTGCAAAACATGTTCCACTACAGGCCATAGAGAGACAGAAAAAAATAGGCAAAAATAGCCTTCAAATCCCTGGAAAAAGATTTTCTGAACACCTGCACATAGCCAAAGAGTGCCCTCTGGAGGCAACTATGTGCCAAGTAAAAGAAAGCTGAGGAGGAAGCTGTCTGTTGGAAACTTTTCACAATTCTTTTCCCAGTGAATGTCCAAAATGATGTGTCACTCAAATCTTTGGGAATCAGCACACGTTTTTATCTGGACCAGATTGGCCAACCAGGCAGCTGGATCTTTAAGGCTGTGATCCTATGCACATTTAGTCTGTTTTTCTAACGTGCATAGGATTGTACCCCCGAAAGCTGTATCAGTCACATATTTTTTGAATGTATAATTAATCTATGGTTATTTGACCTGTGCTACCAATAATAATAATAATAATAATAATAATAATAATAATAATAATAGTCAAAACTCTTCCATCAGAAGAAAAAAGGAATATAAATGTTTACTGAAAATGAAGAAATGCTATTTGTTTGTTTGTTATGAAGACTTCAGTAAATTATAAGGCGGTGTGGAATTTTGCTGTTAAAATCAGAACATCTCTTCACACCCAGACATCACTGTTTATATATGATTCAGGCAGTTTTATGTTCAGTGGTGCAGCTAGGTAATTTTAGACCCTGGATGTGACGGTCTTGGGGGTGGGGTGGGTGGGGGGTGGGAGGGGGCTTTAGATGGCCTTGTGTATATCTTCAGCTGTGAAGTCCACATGAACATTTCTCTTCTCTCTCCTTTTCCAGTGCTATTCCATGCATCACAACCAGTTCTTCATTCCTCATACTACAGCAAAAACAAAGATGTAAAACTGTTTGCCAAACCTGACTAAAAATAATAATAATGATAATAATAATAATAATACCCTGCGCATGCACAGTTTTCCATTTCAAACTCACTTAAATCATAGCACCATTATGATGCAGGAATAAAATGGAATTTGCTTCTGCTGCCCTGATTTATCTCACTCATTTACCTCACTCATTTACCTCATTCTAAGTGCCTTTTTATTAATACAGAAAAGGATAATATACTTTAAAAGTAAAAATTAATAAAATGAGCCTTTGTGGCTGTATACTTGCCCAGCTGCCTGACCCCTGACTAGAAGATGCTTTTCAAACTAAGAAGTAAGAATGCTGTGGCAGCCAGGATCAGTCTTGGTGGGCCCCATGACAGCCCAGGTGCTGAAGCCAGGCCTGTTTGGCACTGCTCAAATCACCTGTCATTCTCCTGGGAGTCATTTGGGCCTGTCCTGGTCTTTGAAGCTCTGGGATCATCCCTGAGGTGCAGCCGTAGCTGCATCATGGTCAATGTTTAAACCTGGTCTGCTCCAGTTCTACCGTCATGGTCTACTCCAATGGGTGCTTCCAGGCTGGGCTTTTATTGTACAATTGCTCTCCCACGAAGACCAATTTTGCTAGGGATCCAAGCAATGACTTCCTCCATTTGTGACCTTCCCATTTCTTCCCCTTCTGGGAGCTGGAAGACCTTTTTTCTATCTGAACATGCATAAGTTTGTGCTTTTAAAGAGGGAAAGGCAAATGGCTGCTAGGAGCTGTCCATCTGGAAGTACCCAGAGACTCCCACACACTTTAGTTGCACTTCTGGTTTCAAACAGTAGGTGTCGCCTTCCTCAAATGTGTGCATTGGAACAAGAACCAAGGAAGAATCCCTGCAAATGAAGCACCATCGAACTATTTTGTCAAATTCCAATGTAATCCTTTTGGGTTTCACTCTCTGAAGCTTGATAGCATGACAAGGGTTCAGATAAACCAGAGTTCCTAAATAAGTGCCTTTTGTCCCACAATAGGGATGATGAGCATAGTTGTGCTTATTGCTGCTATTGTGCAGGAATGCAGAAAAAAAGGCAGAATGTGGTACTGGTTGCAAAATCCTTTAGGTTCTTGGTTTTCATTTAAACGCATGCAGATGCGCACACACAAGGTTCTAGCCATTGGATATTGGTTCCAGAGGCAGCTGAACAAAATGTCCGTGGCTGGTTGTGCGGTGTTGCTTCTGTGCATGATCTAGCTCCATCCGTATCACCACTGAAGTCTAGTAAAACCAGAACAAATCATGAAAATTAGTAAAAGATTGCAGAAGGAATCACTTTGGTGCAAATTTGCTCAATTTGCATAATTTTGATGTCTCTGCTCTTGATGGAGCAGAATTTAGATTGCCTTGGCATTCTGTTTGTTTGTTTTGAGTATACAGTCGAA
The DNA here is from genome assembly GCF_023053635.1 of Elgaria multicarinata webbii. Classification (NCBI taxonomy): domain Eukaryota; kingdom Metazoa; phylum Chordata; class Lepidosauria; order Squamata; family Anguidae; genus Elgaria; species Elgaria multicarinata. Next base: position 80,668,032 of record NC_086173.1, read on the forward strand.
GATGTGTAGGGTTTTTTTTGCAAGATTAGCTGGGCCAGAATCTGTTGGTGCCATTTCACTGTAAAAAAAAAGAGAGAGAGAGAGAGAAAAGACTGTCAGCTTCATAGGAGCAGCACTAACAGAGCAGCAGATCTAGGCATTGCATAAAAACAGCACAGGCCTATAGCACAGGTTTGCAATCATGGATAAAGAGAAGATACATTAGGGAGGGAGGGAAGAGAAAGTAAAAGGGGAAGGGTGTCAATTGGGATAAGTCAGGATGAAGAAATGTGTTTTAAGGAGACACTAGATTGTAAAAACAGATGAAAGAGTCAAATGATTGGTTTGGGGACAGTTCATTAATTGGGAGATATATGGTAAAGGGACCCAAACAAGCAATATAGGGAGCAATCGAATATTGCTACCTGTGTAGAGCAAAGTCCTGAGAGAAATGTACATGTCTTTGATTTAGCTGGTTGAAGGGTGAGAGAAGGTGATTTTTGCTGATTCCCCTTTTTGTACATACCCACCTGCCCCCCCCCTCACACCCCCATTTGCTCTAGAGGGTTGGGGAAACAGTATGAGAGGTTTTGTGGCAGGTGCTGAAGAAGGATAAATTTGTGAAAATCGCTTCCCTCCCCCTTCTTTTCATGGAAGCCTCTGCTGGATTGAAGAACCTCCCATGAGAACCTCCCAAGCTACAGATATGGAGAAAGAAAAGTAGATATAGAGGAACATTTGAAAAATTTGAAAGACATTTGAAAGTCAGTTCAAGAAGCTTCAAGTGAAGAGGAAAAGTCAGAGGAAGCAAAACTAATTTGATTGAAATAGCATTTGTAGAACACATGCTCAGAGATCAGCAAAAAGGAAAAAGTGGCGACAATACTGTATAATTTTGTATCTCTCACTGAGAGGAGAGGAAAGTCAAAAGAGGCTGATTGAAATTGCAAGCCGGCATTATGGGTAGGTGATTCAACTTGCACCTTTTAAACAGGGGTGAGGAACCTCTTTCAGCCAAGAAGGCCAGATTCAATTTCAGAGACGTTCTTGGGGGCTGCATCTCAGCAGTGGGCGAGTCCAAAGGCAAAAGAGGTGGGACTAAAAATACAAAACATGCCAGCATATTTTAGTGACGTTCTTACTGTCAGTAAACAAGCCTTAGGAGAAGCATTTCAAACTTTTAGAAACACAAGTGCCCCTACTTGTGAGTAAATTCACCGGTAGAAATGCATGCCACTTTCCGTTTTATGCAACAACATTGAAGGCTGAGCTTCTTAATAATATATTGGCTATCCTAGAATGGATGTGGATCCCTAATCTGGGATACCACTAGGATGAAGTACAGATTCTATTGGCTGCTGCTATTCTGTTTTGCCACATATTTTTGGGGAAAAGGAGTTAGTCGATAAAACCCAAATCTGAACATGCTATTACCAGTAAAAGGGGAATTATTATTGTTCAAACCAAAGTCCCATGCATGATGACAGTATTTTTCAAACATTTTACGTGGAGAAATATTTTCAGTAGATGGTGGCCCTGATTTGGGTGTGGGTACCATTTCCTTACCCTGAGAGTTAAGTCCTTCCCTCAGTCCTTTTGCTGCCACTTTTAGCAGTTTGGTGACTATTTGTTCTGGTGGCTCTTTATCTGTCAGGGAGGAATGGGTTTGTAAGGAAAACTCACTATGTGTATTCTTGGCTTTTCTAAGACTACAGTAGCTAATTCCTAAAACCACCCATTTGTCATAAAATGCTCCCTTTATTTCAAATCATCTCCGACTGCATTTCTTAGTGAATCAATATTGTTTCAGCACAAACAGCTGAGAATCCATCTAGTCAAAATGATGCTAAAAATATATTTGAAAAGAGAAAATTCCCAAGTCATCCAATTCCTTATTGGCATTTGTGAAAGATGAGGTTTATCTGAATGTAGCACACAGAATTTAAATTTGCTATAGTGCTTATAGTTCTAATGCTGTACTATAAAATTATTAATCACAAAACATGCAGGTATCTGACATTCTTCTAGGATATCGTATTCACATATGTCACAATGGACTTCATAAATACAAGAAGTATAATTTGTGCCTACAGAGAGTAGTCCAATGCCTCTCTTGTGCAAAAGAGAGAGGGGAGATATTTTTTTTAAAAAGCCAGTTTTTGCTAAATGACAAGTTGCGTCATAATGGTGTCATGTGGCTAACGGTATTTAATAGTGGAATTCTGGGACATGCACCCCATTCTATGAAAAATGGCACATTTGTTGAATTCCAGCTATTTTCAATTTTGCCTTTTCCTTCCCTCAGTAATACAAATTTCTATGAAAAAATGAAAAAATAGAGTATTTGTTGAATCTCAGCTATTCTCTGCCTTTTCTTTCTGTACATAATACAGCTTTATCAACATAAGCAAGTATTTGAAAAACGTTTGCCCCTACCCAAGTCTGGATGAAATCAAGTTGGGTGGCTTAAGATAAAGCCCTTCAAACTCCAAAGTTCATATTAATGATACGGAGTGAAGGATTCATCCTGGGAAATGCTGAGTAGGCATGGGCCTTGCTTTTTGTTAAGAGTACATGCTTAATATATATAAGCTCAAAGTTCAATTCCTTGTGTCCCAAATAAAAAAGAATAAAAGACAGTGGCGATTCAAAAGGCTTCTGCTTGAGAGCTTGGTGTTTTCTGCCACCAGCCAGAGAAGGAAATATTGGGCCAGATGGATCAACGGTATTGCCTCAGCATAAGTGAAACTCCTGGATCAGCCCCTGCAAATGGAGAAATTTCACTCTAATGAAAGTATTGTGAGCCACCGCACTGGACAAACATCTTTGGATCTGATTAGCAAGCCACTTCCTGCAAGAGACAGTGGTTTGTTTAGCTATACAAAAAACAAGTTTAGAGTGAAAGGACAACAAACACAGAGGCTCTTCCCCCCGTAAATGTAAACGGGTTCTTTTCTTTTTACCCAATTTTCCTCCATGGGTGTAAATGAGATCCTAACCAAGGATATAGTTCGCCAAGAGCTAATTTGGAATGAAATAAATAAATAAATCTAAGTTTGACCTCTAAGCCATGGAAGATTATACAGACTTTCCTTTGCCTTAAATGACTGCACAGGATCTATATGAAATGTTACTGGATTAGACAGCTATTCTGTCCTGCTTTGATCTCTCATCTTAATTTGTTTTAAGAACTGCTTGAGAGGGCTACTTATTTCTCCCCCTACTTAATTCAGCCAAGAAGGGGAAAGGGAAGAATCTGATTCCTTCAGTCCAGTGGTATCAAAAAGTTAAAAGTTCCCATCCAATGTCTTGTCTTGCCTTGCCCCAAAATCCGAGCCAGCTAGTTAAGCAGAGTCTAAATACAGAAAACCTTAAACCTAGTGGCTTTTGGCCGCATGTTACCCTGCCCTGCAGGTCTCGGGGGGCACTACAGAAATTGCAATAGTTGTTTTCATTTTGTACTAAGCAGTGATAGATTAGCTAGAAGGCCCAGGCCAAACTGGAGACCCCTGGAGTAAGTGGACTGAGTGCTACAGTATAGCGAGGGAGTTCTCTCCTGCTGGGCCCTGAGCATCTGGGATGGGATAGATTGGGCCTGACTTAGTGATTCAAACCTTAAATGATGGTGTGAAGAGAGTGCTCCCAGTAATTAGGGTCCCTCTTCTCCCCGCATGCTGTGACCCATCCAAAATCCCCTCATATGGCTTTTTTGGTTTGTTTTTTTCCTAAACCTAATTCCCATTCAGGGGGTGGGGGAGGGGGAAGGTGAGTGATTTTCAGAGGGGTCACAGCTGGGGAAAAAAGGATTAAACCCCTCACTATACACTGTAACCCACCTGAAAATGCTCACCTCCACTACTGCACGTGGCAATTGCGCTTTTTTAAAAAAGCTTCCATTGTTTCAGACAGAACAGCGGGGGGAATGGGGTGGCAGAGAGTGAAAGAGAACAAGAAGGGGTTGTCAGAAAAAAAGAGGAGGGGATTACTTTACCCACCACTGCCTCTGGCCCTGCCCACTTTTGGCTTCAAGCCACCCCAGCACACCCACCCCAGGTATAAAGCACCCCCTTCAAAGGTGGAAAATCTCTTTTCAACTCGCTCAGGTCACTAAATCAGCTAGAGTTCAGCTACATGGCTGGAGGATATCTCAGAAGGCTGAAGCTCCTGGCGTGTCTGCATTACTAAGGCCTTGGTAAGATTTGCAGCTGCTTAGGTACGCATCAACATGCATTTGGTACCAAGAGGGGCCATTCAACTGGTTCCTGCTTGACTCTGTTATGTACATCCTGGGAACTTCAAAGTTACAGCACCAACCATGAGCTCTTTAATTCTTGTCACAAGAACTCATCTAACATGAAAGCATATCATTTGTATGATGAGGGAAATTGCATATCCGTACTATTGTAGATATAATGTTTTTGGCATGTTAACAATCGTTAAACTTGCCTTTGATTCTCCTCAGAGATTACCCACAAGGGAATGCACCCCTCAACATGAAAAAAGATGCCCATCCCTGCCATAAATAATCAAAACTATTACACACAAATATGCAATAATCATAGAATCATAGAATCATAGAATAGCAGAGTTGGAAGGGGCCTACAAGGCCATCGAGTCCAACCCCCTGCTCAATGCAGGAATCCACCCTAAAGCATCCCTGACAGATGGTTGTCCAGCTGCCTCTTGAATGCCTCTAGTGTGGGAGAGCCCACAACCTCCCTAGGTAGCTGATTCCACTGTCGCACTGCTCTAACAGTCAGGAAGTTTTTCCTGATGTCCAGCTGGAATCTGGCTTCCTTTAACTTGAGCCCGTTATTCCGTGTCCTGCACTCTGGGAGGATCGAGAAGAGATCCTGGCCCTCCTCTGTGTGACAACCTTTTAAGTATTTGAAGAGTGCTATCATGTCTCCCCTCAATCTTCTCTTCTCCAGGCTAAACATGCCCAGTTCTTTCAGTCTCTCTTCATAGGGCTTTGTTTCTAGACCTCTGATCATCCTCGTTGCCCTCTTCTGAACACGCTCCAGCTTGTCTGCGTCCTTCTTGAATTGTGGAGCCCAGAACTGGACGCAATACTCTAGATGAGGCCTAACCAGGGCCGAATAGAGAGGAACCAGTACCTCACGTGATTTGGAAGCTATACTTCTATTAATGCAGCCCAAAATAGCATTTGCCTTTCTTGCAGCCATATCGCACTGTTGGCTCATATTCAGCTTGTGATCTACAACAATTCCAAGATCTTTCTCATTTGTAGTATTGCTGAGCCAAGTGTCCCCCATCTTGTAACTGTGCATTTGGTTTCTATTCCCTAAATGTAGAACTTGGCATTTATCCCTATTAAATTTCATTCTGTTGTTTTCAGCCCAGCACTCCAGCCTATCAAGATCACTTTGAAGTTTGTTTCTGTCTTCCAGGGTATTAGCTATCCCACCCAATTTGGTGTCATCTGCAAATTTGATCAGCGTTCCCTGCACCTCCTCGTCCAAATCATTAATAAAAATGTTGAAGAGCACTCATCATCATCATCATCTTTTATTTTGCATGAAGGAACCACAGTCCACTCTCACACCACTCAAATTCCTTTGTGTGTGTGTGTGGTTGCAATTAAGAAAAGTGAGCTCCCCTAATGAGGGTCCCTCTAGGGAAGGAAGTAGAAATTCTTCTCAATTAATTCATCTCCTCCACTCCTGTTTTTCTTTGGAATATCTTCTTTTTCCTGCCTAGATCTGATAATGAATATGAGAAAATTGACTCTCTCACAAGTAACTGAGGTAAGGTATATGAAGTCTTTCTAGAAAGCCAATATATAAATGTTAATTGCTCTCCAAAGCCAATATATGAATGCTAAGTGTTGTTATTATTTGAGAGCATTAGCAAACTGAGCTTGAGTGTCTGTTCCAATGTCTCTTCCAGCACCAAGGACAGAGATTCCAGCATTGCTGGATGACGCAAATCCTAGTTCTTCAATATACTTTTGGGATGTGTCATGACCAGGTTAACAATGTACAACTGGATGGTAGTGAACCCCCTAAAAAACACTGAATTAAGACACATTTCTAAAAGTAAGCCTGTCATCCGATTAAACAATTTTAGTTGATCAATTGTTTGCTTTTTTATTTTTGATTAACCGATTACATGTAAATACATTTGCATATTAGCTCGAAAGACATGTGATGTGGAGAGTAATCATATTGTATAGTATTTATATAAAACATTTGTACATCACCGTTCATTTCATAGATTCCAGGGTGGTGAACAGCAAATATCTTATAAAACACTATCATGTTTTTAATTTTTATAGAGATTGATATAATACCATTTTAGTGGCTGTGCATCACACAGAGCAGCTCATAACAACTTAAAACCACAATACAAAAATAAAATCATATGTTTAGTTAAAAAAAAGTGTAATACGGATACTGAGAAAGATGTCATCATGGACTTGCAGCCGCACTGTGATTTCCCCCAGTTTTGTCTGTATTTTTTCACAAGGAAAATCTGGTTCAACAGTGTTTCACAAAGAACCACTGTGATCTCTGTTCTATCACTGAGCTATGGCCTTACCCTGATGTGGATAGGTAGAAGCAGGCCACCATTTCCCTGCTATATAGCAAGTTTGCACAGCACTCTTCTCTGCCTTTTAGAAAGGTTGTCACTTGAGAGGTTTGAGATGGGGGGGGGAGAAAAGAAATCCCCAGCATATGTAGTACAATTCGTAGACCAGTAGGAATTTTGAATATAAGTTGGTGCCTCCCAATGGGAGCAAATTGCTTCCACAAATTGTTTCCTTTTTGGCTTCAGAGTCCTACTGAGAATGCATTAATTTTCATCAACCTGAGTTCTGCCAATCTCATGTTAATAACTCCCTCAAAGTGACTTGTTCCACTAATAATTTCCTAGGGGTCTCTTTCGGCATCTTTCTCATAATCTTATGAAAGACATGCTTAGCAGGTAGAAAACTGGCTGTATCCAGCACCGCAGCCACTTATTTTTCTTCATATTTTTGAAACAAAAGAGTAATGCGGAGAACCTTTTAGACGTTTGTGTGTTTCCAGCGAAGGCAGGCTCGGCCAAGCCAGAAACAGAGCACAATTCAACATGTCTTGGCTCCTTGTTGACAATTAAATTACACTTTAGTCAAACTGTATGAGCCTTCCAAAACGATTTATAGCTATATGTTGGAAGCTTCAAGATTTTCCTTGATGTAAGTAAAGCTAATTCATGACATTATTAATTTCATTTATTACTTTATTGTTATTCACACTGCAATCCTCTACACCAGCCTGCCCGAACTGGTGTCCTTCAGATGTTTTGGACTACAACTCCCAGCATCCTCCAGCCAGACATATGGATAACATTAGGTTGGGGAAGGCTCCTATTCACACTTGCTAGGGAGTAAGAAATAAATGGGACTTCCTTCTGTGTAAATATATATATAGGATTGCAGTGTTAAAATATTAGCCTCTGGACTTGGTAAGAAATCCCACACCATCCTAGCTTTAATTGATTTCCAAAATTTGCTCAAACATCAGGCGCTTTTAAGCAATAATAAGCAATCTAATGGGGAGTATGCACTATTCTCATTAGAGCAGGGGTGCGCTGCTCTAATTACGTTCTTGCCATATATGGTTCACCTTTTGGCAATGACAATTATAGACACACCTCTCCCCCCCCCCAAACTAGATCAGGAAAAGGGGGAGGTTAAAGTGATGAAGCCTCCCTGTTCTCCACACTTGGGTCCTAATCCAGATCACATCTTCTGCACTTACTTTAGAGTAAAAAAGCATGAAAGATGTAGCTGCTAGCTACATCTTCAAAGTAATGTGTACTTTGGCCCTTAGAGAAACATATTCAGAAATATGTTCCCAAAACTGTACCACTTCAGAATGCAGGCAGGAAAGTTCCTCGATGTTAAAAATAACCCCAACCACTTAGAAATTGTGCATTTCGGATAGCTGGGTTAAATACACACATGCACACACACATTGTTGTAATCATATGCCATTTATCTTCTGTGATGGAATTCAAGTCAGTATACATAGAATTCCTATAGTCCCCCATCCACACATTGACCAGAACCAAATCTGCTTAGTTCCAGCAAGATGTCTGTATCACGTACCTTCAAGCTAGTCTTTTGTTGACATGAGTTTTATAAATGCTGTTTTTTAAAAATAATAATAATATGGGGAAGCATTCAAAGATACAGCTTTTCATGTGTTTTGAAGTACTACAGTATGAAAAAGCAGTGATATCTCTGAAGATGGAGTTTGGCTCTAACTCCTCATGTTTTTTAATGGCCCCCCAGAACTGTTGTTTTTAAATGGATACTGTTGTTTTTATACTGTTTTTATGTTTTTAAATTTTGTATACTTTTAATGTTTACTGATTTAACTTTTGTAAACCGCCCAGAGAGCTTCAGCTATGGGGTGGTATATAAATGTAATAAATAAATAAATATGTGCATGATATCTGTTTAACCTTCATAGCACAGAGACCTGTGATACTCTGGCTTGAATAATAATAATGTTGTTCCCCATCCCTAGAGGGTAAGAGCATCTTTTTCCATTCATGACACTAACAATGCCTTTGAGCCTCTCTTGCGCTATTTATGGACACGTATGGGTTTTTTTTTTAAAAAAAAAGCAGGATCAGAAAGCAGAAAAGTTAAATACACATTCTAACCACTATGGATTTTACATATGCATAAAAGATATGAAATAAAAGCAATTTTAGCATCATATGTTACAATATTTATTTATTACACTTGTATCCCACCTTGCCTCCCATGAGCTCAAGGTGGTGTCCGTGGTTCTCCCCCAATTATTATTATTATTTATATAGCGCCATCAATGTACATGGTGCTGTACAGAGTAAAACAATAAAATAGCAAGACCCTGCCGCATAGGCTTACATTCTAATAAAATCATAATAAAACAATAAGGAGGGGAAGAGAATGCAAACAGGCACAGGGTAGGGTAAACAGGCACTGGGTAGGGTAAAACTAACAGTATAAAGTCAGAACAAAATCAAGTTTTAAAAGCTTTAGGAAAAAGAAAAGTTTTTAGCTGAGCTTTAAAAGCTGCGGTTGAACTTGTAGTTCTCAAATGTTCTGGAAGAGCGTTCCAGGCATAAGGGGCAGCAGAAGAAAATGGACGAAGCCGAGCAAGGGAAGTAGAGACCCTTGGGCAGGCAAGAAACATGGCATCAGAGGAGCGAAGAGCACGAGCGGGGCGATAGTGTGAGATGAGAGAGGAGAGATTTTATCTTCACAGCATCCCTGCATGTTAGGTAGAGAGATGGTGGGTAATCCAGTGAGTTTCTGGCTGGCTGGGGATTTTGAACCCAGGTCTCCCTAGTCCTAGTCCTACACACTAGCCAATACATGCATTTATACAAGGAATACATGCATTTATTTTGGAACATGCATATAATGTGGAATTTTACAAATCAGAATTGCAGAACTCCCAGGGATAAAAGAGAACCAGGGGCTACGACAACACCACAGGGATAGTTTCACGACAGGAACATCCCACACGGCAGTTGTCTTCTTTGGTTGCTAGTGCAATCTTGCAATGGCAGGCAACTGTCTTCTCCAGGTGACATCAGTTACACCACTCCTTGTAAGCTTCATTGTGCCTATTCTCTGCAGCTTTCGTTGTGTGCAGTCAAACCTTGAGAAATTAAACCCTAGGAAGTCTTTCACGATTACTAAATATTAATAACCAATAACCCAAGTTTGCTTTCTCCAAATGTGGCCCAAAGAAGAACACAAACAATAAGCTGGATTCCTTTCTCCCTCAACTCCCTTGGTACAATAAATGGGCACATTCCCAGGTTTAGGGCTGCTGACAGGATCTTCTGGACTCGGATGCTAGGGGAATCCCAGATTATGATTCCCGGGCATCCGGAAGCCCTTCTGAGTTGAAGTCCCCATACAATGGGCTCACTTGTAGCCTTGCCCAGGTTGAATCCATGGGTGTAATTAGATAGAAATATCTGGGAATATTCACACTAGCAAAGGATTCTTTCAGCAGGGGTTCAGAACAATAATAGTAATAATGCCTGTGAACATTTGGCAAGTGCTTTCCCATCACCACTTTGGAAGCACAACAAGACCTGACATACATCTGGAGAAGAATGCAAATAAGAAAGGGAAGGAAGCGTACAAACTAGCTCATGCACATACCACTAAACTATGGTTTAACATCATTTGCAAGCCAGACTAGTGACTCTTTGGACCTCACTGAACTTTCATGGCTGAGGGGGGATTTGAACTTGATCTCCAAAGTCCTAGTCTGACATTCTGAGTAATGTGCCACATTGCCTCTCTGAAACATGAAGTTAAATCCTGCTTAGTATGCAGCTATTAAAGCACAGAAGACATGCCAGCAAAAAGGGACAATCCTACATGTGCCAATGGGTACTTTTCAGTTTACAAATTAGACAAAATGGCTAGCATGCAGGTCCTGGATATAAAAACCCAGGTGCGAGGCTGGCCCTCTCATTAAGCAGAGAGAGATGGCTGCCTCAGGCAGCAGGTCCTGGGGGCAGGGAGCAGTGCTGAGATGCTGAAGGACCAAGCTGTGTGCCCTACATCACTTACCGTGCACCCCTAAGCTAGCCTGTTGGTGTCAGTTATGGTTGCGGACGATGTCCTGCCTCCAGTGCTGAAGTAAGATAGAACTGCCAGTCCAGTAGCATGTATATGAAATGGAGGGAGTGGGAAGAAGCCATCTTGTCCTTCACATCGGGCAGCCAAAAGTTTTGAACTGGCCCTGCCCAGGTGTATTCCCCTCCTGGCTACCGCTGCCAAGGTCTGTTGGTTTCCAACTCACCATCTCTTTACAAATAATTTTGGAGGAGCATTCTACCCCTGTGGCTTCAGAACCTGGCCATTCCTCTGTACTATGCTTAGTTTCTCTTGACAGTTCTCATTGAATTGTTATTGCATTTGGTTTGAATTTGAATATTTGAGGTAAGCTGCAGTTTGCTTTATGCAAATGTTTTTTATTACGGGAATAATTTTTGTTTTAAGTGTACACATAAACATGTAAAGTGTGTATGTGACAAATAAATATATCACACGGGTATGTTTGCCAAGGGGACAGGTTTAGCTGACCGTGGCAACAAACCTGGCTTTCAGTGGAGGCTGGTGGCTCACAGTGGGACTGTGAATCCGCTCTGGGTTGCAGTCTGAACTCTAAAGGAACTATCCAAGGTGCTGAACCCAATCCCCAAACTGGTTCCAGCACCTTGGATAGTTCCTTTAGCATTTTGACTGAAGCCCAGAGAGGATTCACAGTCTCAATGAAATTGGTGCCACCAGTCTCCACTGCTGGCTTTATACTCAGGTATTTACAGTTGCAGAAATTATGAACGTTAGAAGAGCTGTGCTAGAATAGACCAAAGGCCACTCCAGCATTCTGTTCCTACAGATGCCAACCAGATGCCCCAATAGGAAGCCCACGAGCAGGACAAGAGGGCAGTAGTACCCTATGTGCCCTGGTAAACTGGTATACAGATCCGATACTGAAAGTGTTCTGACTAATAGCCATTGCTAGCTTTATCTTGCATGAATTTGTCTAATCCCCTTTTAAAGTCGTCCAAGTTGGTAGACATCACTACATCTTTTAGTAGCAATTTCCGTATCTTCACCATGGGTTGTGTGAAGAAGCACTTCCTTGTCAGTCTTGAAACTCCTACCACTGAGCTTCATGAACCCTGGGTTCTAGTATTATGAGAGAGGGAGGGAAATGTTCCTTAGCCAATCTCGGTACACCATGCATAACTTTTATAGACCATATCTAAATTTCATGCAACTATATTTTATACACCCATCTTTTGCTCGCCTTTTTTCTAAGCGAAAATGTCCCAAATGTTGGAAACTCTCCTCATAGGAGAGTCGCACCATTCCCTTGATCCTTTCCCCAGCTCTGCAATATCCTTTTGGAGGTGCAGACCCGTACGCTTAGGCCAGGCATTTGACCCCTGTAAGCTTATACCGAGCTGGGCGCGCCGGCCTACCCTGCTGCGTAGGATCGGGCTGGAAAGCGGCGTCTTCGCTCCGAACGCAGCGGCGGCTCGCCAGGCTGCCCTCT